>NC_060059.1:39719011-40032687 GCF_020283565.1 Trifolium pratense | reverse complement strand
TCATTAAGTGCTAACTCACTTGTATTTCTAGTTTTGAAGTATATGGTATTTTGTGGTAGGATTGTTCTTTCCCGTTTGTTCTGCCTTTGGGATATTCCCTTCTACTTTACAGAGTAAAATTATTCACACATTAATAATTTAACTAACTTTTTCTTATCATATAATTATTATATGATATGATACTATTATATTTGGATTAAGCTTAGAAGTTTCTGTTTATAGCTGTCTGGTGGGCTACAACAAAGTAACGTGTTTAAATAATTAACAGTTAATTAACCAAGTTAGTTTAAGGCTACAACAAAGTTAATTAACCAAGTTACTGATAGCTATAGTGAACTTGCATGTGCACACGTTAGTAGGCCTAGTTTTACCCATGTCCAAAAAAAAACATTTAGATAAAGAATAAAATATTACTATTACTAATAATAATTAGCAAATGATGGGGCCTAAGTCCTTGCCTAGTTTGCCTTGATTGAGTAGGTATGAGTATGACAATGGAATTGTATTAAGTGCGGTCAGTTAAGTATAATCAACACTTCTGAATCATTCAATCAAGATATTTAGATTTAATAACAATTTTTTATTTTTGTTTAACATAACATTTTTGAGGTTGAAATTTGAATCATTCGATATTGATCAATCGGATGATCATGAGATGATTGACTACATTGCACCGACATTGGATCGCACTCAAATTCTATCTGAATGACAACGGTGTGAGGGTAAGTTTACCTCCCCACCCTGTCCCCGACTTTGGATATCGAAGAAAACTCTAAGCCCACGTCAAATCAAAGTATGATTTCTCCCGTCAATGTCAAGCCGGATACAAGAGATATTCCCGAAGTTAAATTATATACTACCACGATATCTAGGTTAAGTGGTTGATGTGCAAGATATATATGTATATTATGAAGTATCGAATTTGGTTCCTAATGGTAAAAAGAATCTTTTTAAAAATGACATAATTACACTCTAACATATATTATTATTTTTTTGACTAATTACACTCAACATATTAAGTAGAAAATAAAACTACAATTTTTGAGTGGCAAACTAATCATGATCATACCTTACCAAACTATCAAAATAAGTCAACTATAATTCATGTAAAATATTACAACCTGTAATCAACCATACATATAGTAGCAGCCAATTCATACATATATTCTGACAATGACTTATTTCACCTCTTGATCAAATTAACAGTCAAATTGAGAGGTCTACATAGACTATACATCTTAGGGGGGTTGGACAAACTTAAATGTGATAATATAAACCTAAATAACTAATTTTTCTCTTTCACACTTAATTTAGAAACTAAAATAAGATCAAGTGAAGTCATTAGAAATGAAAGAAACTAAAGTATGTATGATTATCTTAAGTTGTTTTTTTAGAGACTAAAAAAAAAAATTATTTTTTTTATTGACCAAATTAAGTTTCATATAGTTTTTACATAGAGACTAAAATATTGACTCTTCACTCTATTTTTATTTTTTAATTTCATCATACATTCCCCTGTTTTCTTAAGAGATACTAATTATTTATGGTGATCTCAAGACCATGACATATAAGTCATTAAGAACACATTGAGACATTGTAGACCAAAATAGAACGAAAAAAAAAACAACACATTGGATTCCAATATATTCCATTCCCACGATTTATTTATTATTTTTTTTTAAAAAAAAAAGGGGTATATGTAGACCATATATAGGAAGACTTTAGACATTAATTTTCAAATAATTTCAACAAATAAAATTGCAAAACATATGCATTGGATGGGACTAAGATTTAATCAAACTTGTCGTTAGGATACATGCCAACTATATTTGACCAAAATTGACGACTTCACTATAAGTAAAAAATTCAATGATATCGCAATATAAAATTGATATGAACATTTTTCATTGTTATTTATGGTTATTAGTTTTGAACATATGGTTAAAGGTCAAAAGGTGTGGTAATTAAACAACATTACTTTAAGTAATGCAAAGCTGTGTCGTTCTTTTGTGATATTGATGGAAACCAACTGTTGGAATTGTGATACTCAATACTCATGCAACTTTTTTACTATATTATTGGTACGAGATTTCAACTATTGTTTAGCAGTAATTAATTTTCATCGGAAATCTGTAAGATACAAATGCATTCTTTACTTTCAACAAATTTTTTTGATACACGAGTGAATTATCGAACTCAAAATCACTTGTTTAAGAAGCTCAAATCCTTTACCACACTTGCACCAATTCATTATTATTAGTGTCATGTGACTTAATTCATTGATATGTGAAGTAATGTGACTCAAAATCACTTCAAGAGAATTTTCATACAATGAGTTTGAACTTTATGCCTTAAAATTTCAAGATTAATTTTTTACCACTAAATTAATACTTTAAGGCTCTGTTTGGTAACACAAATAAGCTAGCTTATAGCTTATTATATGAGCTTATAAGCTTGTTTCAAAAATTTAGAGGTGTTTGGTAACAAGCTTTTTGTACTAGCTTATAGCTTTTTTCCAGATGCTATTTCAAGTAGCATTTGAGCTTATAGCTTATAGCTTTTTACACTTTATTCCATTTTTACCCTTTAATTTAATAACTACCCACTCTAAAAAATAAACTACCCACTATCAATTATGTAATTTTATATTTAATAATCACTTTAAAAGATAATTTTACCAAACACTTTAATTTCAATAAGCTAGCTTTTCAGCTATCAGCTATAAGCTAGCTTTTCAGCTATCAGCTAGCTTATCAGCTATCAGCTAGCTTATAGCTTATTTTTACCAAACAGACCCTAAGTATATATACATTATTAAATGGATATACTTGCCACTTAAATTATGATAATTTTGGACCATGGCTTTTCATTGTTTTGACGAAACCAAATTCAAAGCTTTCAACTAAATTAATTAATACTGATCTATATAGGATCTATAAGCCTTACTCCAAGCTAGACCTACCTAGGGAGAGAGTGGTGGCTAATAAAGGGAGAGGGAAAATAAGAAATAGTCTTTGAGTTATAATTCCGGCTTAATCAATACTATTATATGGTGAATGCATTGTTAGATTACTGTTGATCAAGAGTAATTGAAGTATTACTCAGGAACTACAAGTGAATATATATTCACTTCCTAGCAAATGGAGATATAATATAATTAATGATCACTAAATCAATTGCAATTTGATTTTGCAAAAGAATATAACAAGATAAATATTTAAGGTATTGTGCGATGGAAATTGAATTTCCGTCTGTTGCAACATGCCGCTAGCTGTAATCGATCGAGATCGTCTAATTTTAAACTATGATTGTGATCTCTTAGAGTGTCAAATAATGTGATCATGTTGTTCTGCTATCTTAGAACTGGAAGTTGGGTCTAACTCAACCCAACAAATCGGCTTGTAAGGTAAAAATTGTCTCTTACTTATAAACTCTTGTCCAGATATGGTGATATCACCTTAAAATTGAGAGTTGTACCTAACCCAACCTTACAAAACCAGCAAGTAAGGTACTTATAAATTATTGTTCATGCCAATTCACATCCTGATGTGGGACTCCTTAACATGCTATAGCGGGCAATCCACATCCTTGCACAATTTATTTTATTATACTTTATTTGATCGACAAAATGTTATTTGGTATAACTTGAGATAAAAAGTTGCCTCCACAATTCTTCTTTTCTTTCTATCACATATCTCAGCCACATCTTTATCGTCATCACACTTTTTTTTTTTTTACAATGAAGTTGATGATCGAACTCAAAACATCTAACATACTACTGAAATCTCTTACTACTGAATCAGACTTAATGGCTTATAGTCTCCATTCACGCAATTTTGGTTACAAATATTTTGGACCAGTGCATTTCAGTCCATGATCTTTATTTAAAAACATCAAATGAAGATCGACCATAGCCATGCATGTTATTATTTGGTGTCTCTTAATTACAGTGTATGCTATATTAATTAATACAATCAAATGTCTCAAGTTCTTTTGAATGGTATAGATTGAAATTACACAATTTCACACTGTTTTGTACTATGGCATTTGGATCTTCTATTGAATGGTATAGATTGCAACGTCAGATCATCATCTTGTAATATAAATTGATCTAATAGTTGATAATAAAAATGTTAGATTTTCTACCGCACCAATTCCATTTCCGTATACAAAATTCATTACTCAAAAATACATCAACAGAGTTTGTACATCATTTTTAGAATGACGTACACTTTAATTTACTCACCCAACCTCAAATCACCATCTACCAAATTGTAGATGTCTCACTTTTTCTTTTTCAAATATCCCATACAACTAAGTGCCACAAATGAGGGGACAAACCCTTCCTCCCCGTACTTCATTAGTAATTACAATAACTCTAGGTCTCTAGCTGTTATATGCCATGGCACCCCATTCTAATTTATAAGTCAATTCATACATTGTAATTATCAAACTATATGTAAAAGAGCCTCAATTTTTTTTTTCAAAGGGGAGTAAAAACACTAGTACTTCATTATTTAAGTAAGTAATTTAATTAATTTATGCAAATTAATGTTCCGTTTCAAACAAGACTTCTTGAATCAACCCAAAAGAAATCTCAAGGCTCCTTTATCTCCATAAATAATAGAGAAATTTTATGTGTAATAAATGCTGCTACCTTAGGCATATGTAGTAGAAAGTGACTCCACAAAGCAATCATATTAACAAGATAATGATGGAGATAAATTATTTTCATGGCATGTGCCTCTCTATTTTCTCAAGATGAATCATTCATATATATACACACCAACCACATCTAATGCATAGAGAACACTATGTTAGATATTGATATTGATATTGATATTGCCTTCATTTCCTGTCACCATTTCTTTCTCTTTTTTTTTACAACGGAGCAAATGATCGAACTTAGGACCTCTGGTATATTACTCTAATCTTTCACCACTAGAGCAAACCTAGTGACTTCGATTTCTATATCATGTGTCAAGTCCAACATTGAATAAGAGACGACATGAATATGAATTTATAAGTAAAGACAATTTTTATCTTATAAATTTACTTTGTACGGTTAAATTAGATTCAACTTAAATCTTTAAAATGATATCGAAACAGCAAAAACTATTTTTAGTCAAATAGTTGATTTTATTATAAAAATATAGAAAATGATAAAATATTTTATTAAAATTTATTAAAACTAGTTAGAATCCAACTTTAAATTTTTTTAGAGATCCATACACTTAAAATTGGCTCAAAATATAACATATAGTGCCAGAAATTCTCTTAAGTCTTAAGTACAGTGGTGCCAACATTTCAAATTATAATCGGAGGATAATTTAATAGCAACCAAAACAAATATACAAAACAATAGTCAGAGACAACACACTGCCACTAACGGATTAAAGACTAATAAAGAAGAACATAAATATGAGTAGACATATATCCAATTTTATTGTTTGTAATAATAAACTTCAAGCAAACAATATAATGATGACCAGTACCAGAAATTAACAATAATGTACACAATATTATTAATTACTCCGAATTTATAGTCTAATTGCAGTATGCAACTATTGCGACAGCAAAATAAAAGATTTTGAAGTCTCTGCAACGGCATATATTGTAATTGCAATTTCAACCACATCAGTTGCATGCATTTTTTTCATAATATAAAAGTTTACAGCGTAACTGTTTAATTGCAACCGCAAATTAAAACCTTAACTCATAAATCACAACTTAATTAACCTTGGTATTTTGAATCAAGAGGATGATGATAACTTGAAGTTGTAGCTTCATCACCCCAATTAGTACTTGAACCTTCTATCTTATTGTTAATACTCATGTCTTCTTCACCAAAAAAGAATTCCAACCCATCAAATCTTTGTGGAAAATTATTAGTAGATACCATATGATCAATTTCTTGAATAAATTTTCCTTGTTCTTCTTGCACCGAGTCAAAGTATTGACCATTTTGTACAAATTGTACTTGGTTGTTATTATTGTTACCATTGGAAGAATTAACACAAGTAGAAGATCCAATATGTTCTTGATCATAAACTTGTTCATGAGATGAAGAAGTAGCATTTGAGAATGGAAGATTCAAACCATCAAAGTTATTATTAGTACTAGGATGATAATCACCTGAAAATCTTCCTCCAAGCTTGATAAGTAGTTTTCTAATAGAATCTTGATCATTGAAGCCTTGGTTTGTGTATGATGACAACATTGGCGGCTGTGGCTGTGGCTGCAGCTGCGGCGGCGGTGGAGGTGTTGATAGCATATTTTGCATTACATGTGGCAAAAATGATTGTTCTTGAACCAAATTTGACAAGGAATATTGATCACTACGATTCATATTGCATTCTTGCTTAATCATAACACCATTGTTGCCTCTATTACGCGCTTGTTGTTGTTGTTCTTTACGATGTTTTCCCAAAAGCTTCTTTTTCAACCTTGTGTTCCAATAATTTTTTATGTCATTATCTGTTCTTCCTGGCAATTGTGCTGCAATTATCGACCACCTGCTTTCCAACCAAACCAAAAAGGCAATTAACTTTTCACATCTACATATATAAATAATTATCTATATAGCTATAGTTAAAGAAAAATCAAACTCTACTATTGGTACGTTGCACCAAAACAAAAAGTAACATAGCTAGCATAAGGTTTGAAATTACATAGTATCCTTGAATTTAAGACAAGGTTTTAAATTACAGTTACAATTACGTCCTGATCATTCTTAATACAATGGATAAATACGAGTGAGATTAATTGCAGCTTCGATTACGGTTCAAACTATATTATATAAAGAAAGCCTATATATTTATATGAGATTATATATGCATATGTACCTGCTTCCAATACTAATGTAAAGACTACAAATAATGTTATCTTCTTCTTCGGAGAAACCACCATGTTTGAGATTAGGGCGAAGATAGTTTAGCCACCTTAGACGACAACTCTTTCCACAACGCTTCAAACCTAAGAACACCCAAAAAAATGAGAAGAAAAAATTAAATCTTAAAAAAAAAAAAAAAATCTTAGTTGGAAAAATCATAAGCTTCTAGCTATCTTATAAGTGGAAGAATAACAAATTAATCAAGGAAAAGAAATGATATACTATATAAACATATGATGATAAAAAAAATTAGGGTTAAGAATTAATGAGAGAAATATGAATAATATTACCAATTTTTTGTGGAAGAGCAATCCAATTACCACCAGTACCATGTTGTTCTATGTAAGATTTGAGCTTAGTATCTTCTTCTGGAGACCAAGGACCTTTCTTCACGTTTGCTTTGTCACAACAAGGAGCTCTACCCATGTTGTTGTCTTTTTTTTTTTTTGGTTTGTGTGTCAATGTTTTGAGAGCTTTTTGATTGATTGAGGTAAGCTATACTCTATCTTTACAACCCTTAGAGTTAGAATTATAGGAGAGAGAGTAAGATTTATTAATTAATATTTAATATTATTGTTTAATAATGTGAGAGGATAAAGATGTTACTAATTTTATATTTAGTGTGGCAGGAAAAAAGAAAAGTATTTGTATAGAAAATACAAGGAATTTAGTATTGCCAGAACAGGAGAATAAGGTTTGTTCTTCTTGTCTTTCTTAAACTGGAATCATTTATATATGGGTTGTGTTTTTTTTAATTTACAACTTTTTGCCTTTTGGTACGTTCACTAATCTAGGATGAGAAACTAAATTAATTCTCTTATTATTTTATTTTTTATGTCGGTAAATTTAACTAAATATATACGGATTTGAATTGTGCAGTGTGACTACATGCGGTCAACAAATCTGGACCATCCGATCAAGGTCAGATGGCTCAAATTTTAAGATCAACGGACATTTTCATTTTCCAAACACAATTCCAAAACATACATATTGTTTAAATCTCCACACAATAAAGTGTTTATATCAAAACTAAATTTACATATTAAAGTGATAGTCTAATATATAATTTTATATAAACTAAATTTACACAATAAAGGAGTAGTTGTTATAGTATTTAGAGTTTAAAGTGATCAAGACTCGGATGTCTCAGCTCAACCCCATAGAGATTCCATTGTATGTTTAGTACTCTCGAAAGCAGTTTAAAAGCATGTAGTTTAAGTCTTAATTAAAGCAAATTAAACAGGTATTTTAGAGCTAATAATAGCTGACATGAAAGTAAAAAGTTTGCAAAAAATAAAATGAAACCAAGCTAAAGTTGGTTTCAACTTTCAAAATAACCAAATCATAGAAGGGAGTACTAGGTGTAATTTTATAAAATAAAGCTAATACCATAAAATTAGTAGAATGAGTGGGACATGATCAAATGTCCAAAAAAGTTCAATACTATTATACTTTTTTTTTAAGGAAACAAACTTATAGCATTTAATTACTTATCAAGTGTTCAATACAATTTGGTATATCAATCAAGATTTAGGCTTTGTTTGGATTGGTGGTATGAGATGGAATGGAGTGGTATGTGGTGGTATGAAGTGAAGTTCCATTGTTTGGATTCTTTAAAAATGAATGGAATGGAGTGGTATGTGATGGTATGGATTCCATCCCATTCCATCATTTTCTCTTATTTTTCTTCCCCTCCAATTTGGGGTGTATGGGATGGAATACAAAATGCCCAAACAATGGAATACATTTTATGCTCCATTCCATCCCGCTCCGCTCCATTCCATTTTATTCCATTCTGTTCCATTCCGTTATGTACCATCAATCCAAACATAGCCTAGGGACTAGCTACACATGTGGCCGCCTTAACTAAGCTATGAGCAACCTCATTTGCTTCCCGTCTGACAAACTCAACACTAGAGTTATTATAATGAGAGAATAACAGACTTTTACAATGAGCAATGATTTCACCAAACTCGGTATTATCAACCTTATTTGAGTGAAAATTATCCACCACTTATTTCGAGTATAATTCAAAATCAACCGGACCAAGGTTTAACACGTGCACCCAGTTGAGAGCCGATAACAAACCAAGAGCTTCTCCGATCCGAATATCACATATGGGCGTATATTGATCATACTTGGCAGCCACATAAACACCAAACTCATCTCGAATGCAAATTCCAATTCCTACTGGATTAAAATTGGACGAAAAAGCTGCATCTATATTGTACTTGACTCGGCCACTAGAAGGCTTTCTCCATATGTTCAGTCTTTGTCTGTTGCACTGTCGCAATACCTCTAGCTTCCTGAACAGCCCGCCACTCTGTCAAAACTGTAGCAGCACGCGAGTAAAATTAGTAGAATGAGCGGGACATGATCAAATGTCCAAAAAAGTTCAATACTATTATACTGTTTTCCCTAAATATTTTTCCCTCAACTTAGGTCACAAGCGAGCGTTACCAAGTTATGCTCCCTTTATACTTATAACTAATATCTCTATTGTTATTACTTATTAGTAAAGCTAAAGCATAAGAAAAGAAGCTAATTAAAAACATGCATTCCGTGCAGTCGTGCAGTCACGATATTTTTGACCATCCAATTAAGATTGGACGATTAAAATAAATGCATGTTATTTAATATATATATTGTTCTTAAATCAAAACCGTCCGATTAACGCTCTTAATCGGACAGTCTGTGATATCTAACTGCTTGTTGACTGCATTGAATTTTCGACTGCACTGAATCATGAACCCATGCATGAAGCCTAAGTATGTTTTGGTTATGCGGTAAGTTTTCAGCATTAGCTCTCAAAACCACGCCAACATTTTCATGTCTGTGTAGAAACTCTGGTTTCTATTGTTTCATAAAATCAAAGCAAGTTTGAATTGTAACGCGATAAAACCAATTTTATATTGGATTTCAAATTTCAATTAAGCAAATTATATTGTAGGAGAATATTTTGTGTAATTTTATAAAAATAAAGGTGAAACCATTAGTAGAAAGAGGGGGTTGAGTGTGATGGGATATATATATGAATGTCTAAAAAAGGAAGCAAAATATAAATATCCATGTTTTTTTAATGTGTTTTCTTTCTTTTTTTCCTCAAAATTGGAATAAAGTGGAAATTGCTTGCACACATCTTAGACTTTATTACCACTAACTCTATTTTTTTATGATAGTAGAGTTCTAGCATAAGAAAAAGCTAACACGATGTGATAAATTTTACACATTTCCTTTTGCACATTATTCAATTATGATTTAGTTTTTGTCAACATTTTGAAAAATTTGTTAAAATGAAGACTGTCTAACTGTCTTAGTTAATGGTACATAAACATATTCCCAACTTCTAAGTTGACTGGCTGATCAGGAAAAGAAGATTGTACGAAATCCTTGACAAAGGTACAATATGTAGGCACCACCGCTCCTTAACGTTCAAAAGCAAAATTAATTTACTCTTTTATTCAAGATTTTTGAAAAAACAAAAGACATATACTAGTATTACCTCCCTCCCTACAAAAATTTATTATTCATTTATTATAGTTTGACCGTATTTTTTTAATAATATATAAACGTAAATATTAATATATAAGATCTTGTTCAATTTGTTTTGATAAGTATTTTTCAAATATTAAATTTTTATAATTTTTATTAATAGACAACTAAAGATATTAGTGATCAAAATTGTGCATTGGCGTACGTGCAGTGGTCAAACAGAGTCTTATAATTAGGAACGGATATAGTATAAATTTACATAAATATCTCTCATCAATCGTCTTAATCTTAAGATACAAACTTTTACCAATATAATGACAAACTTTTTTATGTAATGTTTCTTTATTCCATCCTCAATAAAATGTATGTTTCTTTATTCCATCCTCAATAAAATTGTGTTAACCTGTTATAACATGTTGTCTGAGCACACATTTTAACATATTTGTTATTTTGACACTTTTTTCTACGCATATTTCAGCAGAGTCAACTTAAACAAATTCTACGAGAGCAGATCCTCTCCCGTATGATTTCCATGGGAGGGAGTAAATTTTTCATCCTGACCATTGATTCATTTTATAATTATTAAATATTTATCTTGCAAAAGTAACAAACATATGATCAAGATTAAACTGCAGGAAATTTACACAGCAAAGAATCCACTCAAATTCTACTATATGCATGAGACCTTTTTGTCTACATATTGGATCATTTTGTCTAATAATAAAAATAAAAATAAGTGAAAACCTAAAGCAAGAGATTCCCTTACTATTAAACTGACTCTATTTTTTTTTTTTTTTACACAAATCGACTCTAATTTTATCAAGTGGTGTTTGTCGCTCTGTTTACATATAAACCAATATGTGGTCAATAAAGTGAAGTCATGAGAAGGGTGATAACATTGTCAATGTTTAAGAATATGGGGAGTGCGAAACAAAAGTAGTACTGTACTTTGGTTTAATTTATGTGGAACAATTGTTGTAGTAGTTGCTGGTTTTTTGGTTGGTGAACAAATTAACGACCAACAATAAGATAATAAAATTGCCGTGAGAACCGATGTAGTAGGCAGCCAAGTAGGCATGCACTAATAATATGCTGTTAATTTCCGTTTCCTACTTCACTTCAAGCCATAAATCATAATAATAGAGCATGTTTCATGTTTGAACTTGACCATTGACCAGAAATATAATAGATCATGTTTCAATTTTTGTTTGAGGACGAATTTGAGTTAGTCTGGACAATGATTTATAAGTAAGAGACAAAGGAAAAACGGTTTGTAAGGTAAAGATTGTCTCTTACTTATAAACTCTTGTTAGGACAATTCATATCCGATGTGAGACTTCTTAATAGTAAATTGACTCCCTCCCTCTAATTCTAAATTTAGAAGAAAGTGTGATAAATAAAAGTGAATTAATTTTATTTAAAATTTAGAATATAGTGTATTTAAATCTAAAATTGAAAAGTGTAGTATATTAAAATCTAAATAATTTATTCTAAACTTTTAGCCAAAAATTAATACTCCTATATCGCAGAAAAACGGGATGAGAGACGAATAATATTTCTCTTCCCACTCCCCGTGTTTATTTTTTACCTGTTTTTTTCATTTTTGTCCTTGTATAAAAACATTGGAACGCATTTTCCGAAATTTCTGAAGTTTTTCTAGCTCAAATTTGAAAAAAAAAATTGGAAAACACATTCCGAATTTTATTTACTAGGCACAAAAAATTCAAAAAATGTGTTCCAAAATATTTATTTAAGGGTAAAAATGAAAATCTGGGGGTAAAATAGAAACATGGGAAGTGGGAAGAGAAAACTTTCAAAGACAAAGAAAATGAGTCGGCCTTATTTGTTGTAGACTTGTAGTCGAAAGATAGAAGTTTTGGGCTTGATTGAATAGCTTATTGGGCTTCCACGAAGATACATCTTTTTACCCCTTAAATTGTAGTTTTTCACCAATTTCTTTTTTAAATCAACCCCCAAAATTTCTTAAAAGTTAAAACCTAAATTTGTATCGACAGACTCAAGTGGAACTATACTATTGACAAACTCATAAAAATTGTTAAAAAAAAATTGTTATTTTCAATTGAAAATATAAATGATAATGCATGCAGGTAGGGATCATGTTCCCTGTCGTCCAAATCATACATAAAAAATCAGCTTTTTTTTTTGAAGAAACTAAAATGGAATATATTAACACAAACAGCCTCCCCAGTACAAGGCATACCGAAGTAGACTACAACAAGTTTACAATAGAGTTAAATAGATGCAATCACAATCAGATCAAACAAAACCCAAACACAACAATGGACTAGACAACCAACTATGGTAGTTTAAAGCTAACGTGATACTCGTCATCCTCAACCATTTAGGTAGGAATGATTTTATTTTTTTTGTAATGTATGTCTGATATTTTTTACGCAATAATGTATGTATAAATCTTGCTAATTACTAGTAGTTTCTTTTAACGAAGATTGGCATAAATCAGAGAATAATTTTTCGAACTTTGTGAGACTTAAATGAGCACCAAACTCTTTCTAAAAGTTTTAATGTGATGCATGTTCAAGTCAGAGATCGAACTCAAGACTTTGATTAAGTTAGAATAAACATGCATCACATTTCTTTAAATTTAGAATTCAAGATTTTTTTATTAGGTCCAATTATAAATTTTTTTACTAATTAATTTTTGAATTTTCGGTGTTTCATTTCATAAAAATATAATATTTTAAAGGGTAAATAGTGTTATACCCCCTGCAAAATAGACGAGTTTTGCGTTACCCCCCCTGCAAAATATTTTTTTGAGATTACCCCCTGCAATGTCAAGATTCTTTGCGTTACCCCCTGGCTTAACAAGTGGGCATATGACATGGGAAGAATATTGACGTGGCATGACACGTGGAAATTAATTTATTTTTTATTTATTTTTAATTGCCAACTCATTAATTAATGTGGGTTTTTAATTAAAAAAATGAAAAAAAAAACTTAAAATTTTTTATATTTTTATGAACTTACTTAAAAGAAAGTTTTGTTTTTTTTTTTTGACTAAAAGTTGTTATTATATATAAACAAAAATTCTTATATATATATATATATATATAATAACTAATAATAGAGTAACAAAAAAAAAAAAACGAAGATGAAAAAAAACTAATAATAATAATAGTAACCAAAAAACTAATAAAAATAATAATAGAGTAACCAAAAAAAAAAACTGCAATCACATATTTTAACTAATAATAATATTAGTTATTATTATTATTATTAGTTTTTTGGTTACTATTATTATTATTAGTTTTTTTTCATCTTCGTTTTTTTTTTTGTTACTATATTATTAGTTATTATATATATATATATATATAAGAATATTTTTTTATATATATATATAATAACAACTTTTAGTCAAAAAAAAAAAAACAAAACTTTTTTTTAAGTAAGTTCATAAAAATATAACAACTTTTAAGTTTTTTTTTCATTTTTTTAATTAAAAACCCACATTAATTAATGAGTTGGCAATTAAAAATAAATAAAAAATAAATTAATTTCCACGTGTCATGCCACATCAAGATTCTTCCATGTCATATGCCCACTTGTTAAGCCAGGGGGGTAACGCAAAGAATCTTGACATTGCAGGGGGGTAATCTCAAAAAAATATTTTGCAGGGGGGGTAACGCAAAACTCGCCTATTTTGCAGGGGGGTATAACACTATTTACCCTATTTTAAAATAATTTGAGACCCAAGTACAATTTTTTTAATTAGGATTTAATTTTTAAGATTAAAACTTAATGTTCAAAAATATTTAAGCAGCTAGTAAAATTGTGAGAGCAACATATATGAAGCTAAGTCTAAGGGGTAGGGATCCTGATCTGCCATCTAAATTGTTTGAAGTGGAATCTGATCAATCCCTTATTTATGTCACATGTTTATTTAAAGAGATTTAAGAGGTGGATGTGATAGCTTAATTCTTCCTTTCTCTGTTTATGAACAAATAAATTCAAAAAGAAGCATGATGTATTCTAAAAGGATATGGATTCAGTGAATTCATAAATATATTGACTGCAGTGCAGTCGGCCACATATAAACCGTCCGATCAAGATCGGACGGTTCAGATTTTAAAATAAGATTTTATAATTAAAATCTGACCTTAAAATCTGAGCCGTCTGATCTTGATCAGACGGTCCAAATTTACTAACTGTATGCAGTCGACATCAGACGGTCCAAATCTACTGACTGTATGCAGTCGACTTCACATAATCCAAATCTATTCTAAAATGATGTGAGACAACATTTTGGTAATAAGTAGTTCCAAGAAGAATGATCTGACCTCAGTGTGTTTTTGCTTTTGATAAAGATGCTACCCAGCGCTGGTGCAGTACTCTTGTGTTTTTCTGACTAGACCTTCTTGTCTCACTTTCAATTAACATATATATATATATATATATATATATATATATATATATATATATATATATATATATATATATATATATATATATATATATATGTATGTATGTATTCCATCAATAAAAATTTGTTCACATATATTCTCTATAATTAATGCTTAACCGCAGTATTGATCGGTCTCTTAATTTCAACCACTCATAAAATTGATCCTTCTGATTTTAAAATTTTAGTTTTAGTCAAAAAAAAAAAATTTTAGTTTTAGTCTCTCACGTTTTTTTAATTTTAAAATGGTGATGTAACATATTTTAAATAACATAAAATAAACATAGTCAAAAAAATTGTTTTAAATAACATGATGAAATACATAAAATTATCAACACCATAAAATAAACATTTATGACTTTTGTTTAGAGAGAAAGAAAAAAAATGTATAACTTTAATTGCTAAGCAAAACTTAAAATCGTTAAGCAAACAACATTAAAATTCTTAGGAGAGTTTACCGTTCATTTGAGTTTCACAAAATTTGAGAAAGTAATCTTTGCAGTTACACATTGCCTTTTTGGGTGAGATACAATATTGTCTCAGTTTTGTTAGACGGAGCTTCCTTGATAGAGCAGGAATTGAGGTCAAACCAAATTCTCAAGAAGGGATAAACGCAGGACAATCGACAATTATTGTTTCTGCTATTTATGTTTATGTTTTATGTTTTTATTGTAAATCTTGATTGAAAATTTTGTGAATATTAACATAGTTTACATTTTTGTAATTTTAAAATTAAACAAATTATAACTGAAATTGTATGGTACAATTACTTATTATTTAAACAAATAAAATCCACTTGAATAGATGAAAGAAAAATACTTGAATGATCACAAATATTTGAACACTTAATTTAGTCACACATAATGATACATATCATTTAACTAATTTAATTTAAACGTACACAAATTGAGTGTCTAAATGTTTGTGACCATGCAAATATTAGTCGAGAGTTATTTTTTCTGTCCCATTTTTTCTTTAATAAGAATAGTTGTTTTAATTTTTCAGTTGTGAATCACGTCTCTTAAAGGAAATTTAGGGGTTACAAGTTAATTATTTGCAACTAATTTATCCTAGTTGCATTGCCATATCCTGTTAAACTCAATAAATGAAAAGGTCAATAAACTCCAAATTAAGATAGAGAATCTTCTAATGCTAGCTGATCAGAGGCAACAAGGCATGGTAGTAAAATGAATGATTACGTATAGATTAGACTCAAAACTAATTAATTAATTATGTGTATTCTAAATGCAGACAAAAGTGTTGGCTTTGAGTTGACATGGGCGGTTTGGTAAGGAAGAAAAGAAAAGAAAATAAAAGGATGTGGAAAGGCCAAACAAAGAGCACAAACAAATATTCCAACTGGTCGATTGCCCTTAAAGCACGGAACACATCACAAACCTTATCATCAACACCATTTTCACACCTCTTAAGAGTTAAGAGTGTACTAATTATACAATACTTTCCTCTGCATTATCATAACTTCAACTTTCCATAATCATCATCTTAATAATCAAATACCTAATCATACCATATTATTTGTTGGTCCACTTTGCCAACCAGCTGGCACCCTTTAATTGACACATATATAGTTATAGACTATAGTGGTTGTCTCCAAAGGATGGCCGGAGTGATGGTTGGCGATAGTCATAGTAGTACGTAATTGGTGGTGCTTGAAATGGTGATTAAATTTAGATGGAATATTGATTGACGATAATCAGAGTGATGGTCGGATTAGTGATCAAAGGTGGTCACTGGTCCGATTAGTGAGTGGTGGTGGTCATAATGGTAATAGCAAAGTTATATTGGAGACTAGAAGGGGTTGTATTGGTGATTGTCAACCGTTACATAGGTGAATAGGAGTGATCAAAGTGGTAGCCAGAGTGGTGGTCGATGATTAGAGTGATAGCCAATCATAATTAGTCAATTGCGGTATGGGCTCGATAATGCTTCCTCGTAGTTGATTGTGGTTTTACTCATAATTTAGTACATGGACAATTTAGGGTCAATAATATATATGGTCCATAACATTACCGTAGATAAATAGTTGATTGTTTCCTACCAAAAAAAAAAAGTTGATTGTTGATACCACAATGTCATTTCTACTTTGTCACAGCCACCATCACCACCATACTCATGATGTTTTGTGTTGTATGTCGCACTGGCACGTTTTAGCACCCCTCTCTTGTTTTAGATAGCTATCTTGTCTTTGTGAAATCTACTTTTATCGACATTTATCAATCAGCCAATATGTGGTGTATCAATATCCAAACACGAAAATTGGACCCAAGGTCAACCTAACTGTCATAAAATAATAAATTTGTTAGAGAGATATTCGTCCCAATTCAATTAGTTAGTATGAGAGCTCATATTCTCTTGATCCATGTTTAAACTTTAGACTCAATTAAGATTTAATTTGAGATATTTTTTTATTTATTTTAACAAATTTTAGTATTTAAATTATTTTAAATCTCTAAACATGTTAGACCAACACATGCAAAAGAAAAAAATTAAGTGACTGGATTTCAATTCCATTGTGTAGTACGTGTAGCTACATTACTGCAGCCATGGCTGAGTCCTTATAAATATTTCACTATTAAATCCAATGACTTTGCAATCACTCGTACGTGCACATATCCAAATATAGTCTAAAGTTGATGAGAGCAAGCAAAAAATTAATTAATTGGAAGCACCGTCCTTAGTAGAGTCATGGATAGGGACATCCTTTCAATTTTAAGCTCTTTTTTTCTCTTAATTAACTAATTGACGTCTTTCTTGTCTACCAAGTGACTACTATTTGTGCAATCGAAGTCCTAAATACTAATTGCATTTTCTACTTTTTTCTTTATTCATTTTTCAAAATTATAAATTTATTTGAAAACAATTTAATCAGTAGTATTGTTCGTTTGTCTTTGGATATTGTCTATTTTATACGTAATTCTTTCATGGTTTATTTTTTATAAAAAGTGTTATCTATAAATTACTATTGCCTTCGATTTTCAAAAAATGTGAAGATTAAAAAAAAGTAAGAAACTTTTAAGGTCTATGCAGAACATTAACCCTCCATTGAGGTTAAGGGTGAGTTTGATATTTATAAATTATCATTGATATCGATTTTCGGCCAATTTTAAACTTTCAAAATGTACCTCAATAATATATTTTTTTTACCAACCTCAATAATATTTTGAAAACTACGATAAGTTTATTGGACATGTTACATTAATGTAAAATATTTTTATACGAACGTTCAATAAAAATTAATTATTTTTCACATTATATTATTAGAGTGAGGTATAATAGAGTAATTTTGCGGAATATATAGTTGATATTAAAAGGTAGAGAAATAATTGTCTCATTTTCTCAAATAGAGATTAATCAAAAGCACAAAAGATTAAAAAAATATTGAAGGTAAGTGAAAAAAAGAAAGATTAAAAGGCTTGAAATATTCTCTCCGATTATATGTTCTACCCACTTTTCACGTGATTCCACGTATCCCATATACAATGTACACTTCATCATGCTTGTTATTATGCACAACTTGTTCTCCTTGTAAAAAGGGGTGACTCATTAACTTTCACTTAGTCAACCCATGAGCCAAAATAAAGTAGAAATGGTAATTTCACAACTTCCACAAAAGCTAAAAAAAACACATTTAGATTCTATTTATGAATATATTTATTCTTTTAGTTCATGCCTAATACTAATATAATAAACAAATAAATGAGTCCCCACTAAATCCTAATAATCATAAAAGAAAAAATCTTCATTTAATTCACACATTCACACCATCTTAAAATTCTCTATCATCCATTCCAATCATTTCCTATTTCACATCTTTTTTTATTTATTTATAACTTAGAATCGAACCTACAACCTCCAACATATATACTAGTGAAATCTATCACCAGATAGACATCTTTTTTCATATTATATATATAACATACTCAAAAAGATTGCAAACTACAAACTCCTTCAAAAAAAAATATATCAATGATGAATTTTGATGATAGCTCCAACACAAGTTTTCATGTTGATCTTGATCTTGGTCTTGCCCTTCATGATCAATATTTTGATGGCCATAGGAAGAGAGAAAGCAAGAAAAAAGAAGAGAATCCATCAAAATATAATATAGCTTATCCATCTCTTACATTAGGACCATCAAATGAAGAGGATGAAGAAAATACTAATTATATTATTCTAGATTCAGCTTCAAAGATCGAGTCTTGTGATCAAAATTTACTTACTTCACTAAGCATAGAGTCTTCATTTTCGAACTCAACAAGCATGAAGAAGGAAACATGTGAGGAACTTGAGGTTGAGATTGAGAAGGTTCCAATTCCAAAGGTTGGAAATGTTGATGAAGATGGTAATCCAAGGAAGAAACTTAGACTCACAAAAGAACAATCAGAAGTGTTGGAGGAAAATTTTAAAGAGCATTCTACTCTTAATCCGGTACCTTAATTCATAAATATTCATCGAAATTTTTATTGTTTCAAATAACTCTTTATTTCTTATACCATGTACTTTTTTCTTTCTTCTATTTTTTTTATGAACCCTCTGGATTTTTGGGAAGGAGTTCCGATAATTCACAGTTGGACGAATAGTTGTTTTCACTAGAAATCGAACTCGGGTTCTCTTGAAATATTCGTCTAATGTGTTGGGTAAATTTTTACATATCATGTCAGATTATAACTTAATTTTAACATTAAAAAAATATAACTTTGTACTTTTTTTATATAAATCAAAGGTATCCTCCGTACGGCGGAGACTAATCCCTTTGAAAATTGAGATTTAAGGTCCGACAAATGTTTTTTATATAACTTTGTACTTTATTGGATAGACATATCGTTTTGCTTATATAAAAAATTATTTGGATTTTTAAGTTTACAAATTATTGGATAAATATAACGTTTTGCTTATTAAAAAAACTTTGTGCGGAGAATATACTAAGGCCCCGTTTGACCCTACTTTTTTTTCACTTTTTTTTTCTCCTTAAAATAGTAAATAAGGAAAAAATTGTGTGTCAAATACAATTTACTACTTCTCTATTTCTTTTAAGGAGAAATAGAAAAATAGAAAATAAGTAAGGACAATCGGGACCTAAGTAAGATTAAAATCACTTTAAAGCAGCTAGTTTTTATTTCTTTATGATGATATTTGATTTGATTAAATTAGATCTTTGTCATATGGTTGATTGTTGTGTTTGGTGGTTTGGGTTTAATTGTTTCTTATTAGTGCAATTGTTACATCCAATCCAAATCCAAATGTATTAAAACTTGTGTCGATATTTTCTCTCGCCACCCCCCATGAATCTTTTATCCCCATTGAATTTCCAATTTTGCCCTTGAAAAAACTTCGGTTCGTAGAAACCGAAGTTTTTTTTTGCCTTGAAAACAAATTTCGGTTTCTAAAAACCAAAATTTACTCTGAATTTGCACTAGAAAAATTTTGGTTTCTGCTAACTGAATGTTTCTGCAAGGGCAAAATTAAAATATTAGGGGTATAAAAGATTCATTGGGAAGGGGAAGAGAAAATATCAACTTGTGTAGCATGAGTTTATGTTGTTTAGTTGTGTCGACATGTTGAAGCACCTCTAATGTTCTCTTCAAAGCATTTTTATTAATTAAAAAAATCTTTCTCATTTTCTTCAGAAGCAAAAGCAAGCATTAGCACAAAAGCTAAATCTCCAGGCAAGGCAAGTAGAGGTGTGGTTTCAAAATCGGAGAGCCAGGTAACTTAACTTACTAAGTACATGCATTTTTTTAATATAAAGTGATAAGTATCACTAAAGTTTTGGGTTCGAACCAGAATAAAGGTGTCTATTTTAGGAAATATCGACATTACAATTTAAGTTAGGTCTATCAGACACTACTCCTAAAATAAGTATTTTTATGATTTTTTTATATAAATTAAGAAAAATTTGTATATATAATAATTTTATAAAATTGTCTACACTTAATTATTGACCGTTAAGCAGGTCCGACACAATAGCAAGTGTCGAGTGTGCGATGGCATTGAGTTTCAAAATTTTGGGGAGATTTTAGCGTCTCAAAAATTTAGAGACTCTACATTAATAATAGATTTTTTTTACAAGTACAGTAATAATTATATATTGTCAATCTTCATTAAATATTATGTGTATCAATGAATTAGTAATTGACAACGATGTTTGTATGTGTAAGGTCCTTGATTCAAATCTCATCATTGCCATTTTTTTGCATAATGTTAGTTCTAGTCATTTCAAATTAAATTAAAACCGTTGAATTTGATCTTTGTAGCAAATGTAATTCTTGATTAGATATCTGTCTTTTATGTTATTTTCAATTTAAATATAGGATAATTCTTTTTAAACAATTTGATAATTTATTCTTTCTTTGATATAACATCATTTATATACATATATGTTCACAGGACAAAACTGAAACAAACGGAATCAGATTTTGAAGAACTAAAGAAGTGTTGCGAAACTCTAACAGAAGAGAACATGAAATTGCAAAAGGAGCTACAAGAATTGAAGTCAATGCAAACAGTGGCAACAACTACAACACCTTTTTATATGCAAATTCCAGCAGCAACACTTACAATATGTCCTTCTTGTGAGACAATTTGTGGTGGTAACAACAACAACAACAATGGTACCACAACATTGCTTATTGGCTCAAAGGGTCATGGTCTCTATAAAAATAATGATGATAATTATCAATTCCCTCACTCATCATCTGCAGCATGTTAGCTAGTTAGTTTGTAAGGGAGGGTATAGACTCTTGTTCATTTAGGAAAACTTTTATGTTTGATGCATTATGTATGAAAATTAATTTTCAGCAACTATGTAGTTTGTTAGTTGCCTACATTATGTAATTATAGATATACTCCATATTGATATGTAGATATAGATTTATTTATTTTTATCAAAGTAAGGTTTGAGTCACAAGCATTGCTCATGATATCCACACTTTTAGAATTTAGGAGTTTAGCCTAACTATACTATAAATCCAATTTGTAAGATGAGAATTGTCTCTATTTTATAAACTCATGTCAACACACCCCATCACACTCAGTACTATTGAGTTTGATGTGTCGATATAAACAATGGTTACATTATAGCAGGTGACACAACAGATCTTAGAGAGACTTTAATATTATCTTAGAATTGAGAGTTGAGATTAATTAACTCAACCCTAAAAAATTGACACTCTAGCAACATTTAATTGTTTGCAACACCTAATAAATGTATATTATAGATTTGGCTTAGCCTCAACTTAAGCGGATGCTACATAGTGTCCATTGGACGCAACTGTCTAGCTTGTGGCATTTAAGCATCTTATACGACACAGACTCTAAATCATTGGAAGTCGAAACCACACCTTAATTTACTCGAGTTATCTATTAAAGAAATGCTCATGGAAATCAAATTGAAGGCAACCTGATTAGAAAGAAGAGCCTCAAATAAACATGTACTGAAGTAATGATCCACTTTTTGGGACAAAAGAACTTCAATGTGCAAAAATATTCTTTCATCATTGACATTTGTGTGATATGTCCAAAATCTCACATTTTTGTTTACTTGGAAACATAGATTAAAAAAAATTATTCCAAAATATTTTATTTAATATAATTCTAATTTTATTGAAATCCATAAAATAAAATAAAAAGGTAAACAAATACTTGGGAATTACTTTGGGTTGGGGGTGGGGGGAGGGGGGTATATGGAAGAATTTCCTCGTAACAATAATGCATTTAGTTCAGACGTGTAAAATCTTAAAATTTTTATATTAGGGAGGATTCTTTTAAAAAATATCCCATTTTTATAACATCTCATACTTAAATAACGAACAAATATATTTTAGCAATTTTGTAGAACGAGTTAGAAAATTCATATGGTAAAAGAAATTATCTCACTTTAGCCCAGCATGATGCTGACTTAATTAGGCCATTCTTATTGGGTCTTTTAGAATATGACTTTTAGTTTGTTTTTTTTAAAAAAATAATAATAGAATTGAATAAGTTTTTAAACTCTAAATGTAACGAATTTTATTTTTAACCTCTGTGTCCACTTTTATAAATATGGGCTAGACCAGAGTAGCTTCTAATTTTAGAATTTTTACATTCAAATTTATTGTTCAATTTATTTTTACAATAATATATTCAAATATAAATTACTTTTTCTTTAACTCAATTTTTACAAGAATTAATTTTCCTTTACAAAATCAATTTTGCTTACATATCTTACCAGGATAAGAACAAGATAATAAGATATGTTTGCTATCACATGAGTTTAAACTTGAGATTTCTTAACGTGATCAATTTGGACTTTCATACATAAACTAGCTTTTGACATTTCTTATTTATCATGTGAATATTATTTGTTTAGAGTCACATTGAAAGATATAAGGTGTCAACATAGATTTATAAGTAGGATCGTCCACATCTTACAAAAGACCAATTTTATGAGATTGAGTCTAACTTAGAAATTCAAAATTTTAAAATGATATAAAAATCTATTCAAGATCTTAAACTATCTGCTATCAGATCATTTAAATCACATTCCAATTAAAACATGAGAAGAATTTATAAAGGGTCTTACATTGAAAGGAGTTGTTTTGAGGATGTGCCGATATTTTTTATTCGAGATCGGGAGTTAGTGTCTAGTGACAACTCTACGGGTCGGGATACTGTCTTCGTGTGGTCTGGGAGCTCAAGAGTGTTTTTCTAAGAATGGGATTAGAAGTTGACCTCTTTTAGGTGGTGTCTGTTTTGGTATTTTCATTGATGTTCCGCTTATATACGGTACATTTGTTTTGTATCCCCTCTTCTATCATGGGTCTATGTTCGTCTTATGCGAGACCTGATTATTAATAATAATATATTTGCCGTTAAAAAAAAAATCTTACATGGAAAGATATATAATTTAAACATAACCTTACAATCAGTTTTGAAATGTTGTGTGAGGTCTAACTCAAAATTTTAAGATTACTCATGATAATTCTTAGTCCTTAATTATAATAACAAAATAAAAATAAAAATAAAAACTGTAAAATAATCTATGTAGCATGACTTCAACAATACACATTGTTTTGTTTTCATATACATACACTTAAAAGCTTGATAGCCATAACCTTAACCTTCAAATTGCAAATTTCTTCTGGCTGCTCAAACACCACAAATTAAAGTTACATACACACACCTGACTCATTTAGTAGAAGTAACATTAATCATATAGAAAAACTGCATTGCGACCAGACATATAATATGACATTTATAAAATCCAACAAAATACAACATAATGAATTTTCACTACCTGACATGTACTACTTAATTACATAAAACAACATAATAAAATAGAAGCAACAGACACTGATCAAGGAAACAACTAATATTTGTCACTATGACAAAAACTCAAACATTCACTGCACAACCAAGGTTTATGGTATGCCTCCATGATTTTTGCTGACTGTTACAGTTTGAACAGTCTAAGATTGTTTTACCCTCCACTTAAACTCTATAATATATAACGCGGTGGTGATGAAGCACAATTTCTGTAACACCGACACTTCATATTGCAGGCGAATCCAAACACCGCACTGACACGTGTGATTACGTTCAATTACTGGCGTCGACGTCTTAGAGTCGTGTTCATGTGTGTGTCGGTACTTCATAAATCATGATTATGGCCCTAGACGGTAGGGACCATCGGCCATGTAGTGACCATCCATATAAAGAGCAGCACTCTGAGGATGCAGTCCATCCATCACCATAAACTGCATATCTTCAGATGGTTTCCAGTGCCTCTTCCTTTGATTGATGAACCAATTATTTATTTGCTTCTGATCCAAACCTGTTGATTCAGCCAATGCTACTTTCTCTGATTCCTATATAGTAATTATGTATATCCAAGAAAAATATATATCTTAGAAAACAAATTCAAATTTAAGCATAAGAAATTCATTTATAAAACGATTTAATTCATATGCACAGACAGTGACGCTAAATGTGGGTACGTCTCAACCGGATAATGAAATTAATATCATATGAAAAGAGTGAATGATTTAAATCGTACGCACCGAAGGATATGGCCATTTGTAATGCAATTCCCACCAATTAAGTAGCTTTTGCCTAGCTTCTTTAGGCAATTTTCCTTTCTTTTTCTTCTTGGAAAGTTCTTGCTTAAGACTACTTAAGTAACCACTATATTTTTTCAGCAAGTGGTTTTTCAGTTCACGGTCTTCTGCTCGAGGATCAATCTCGGGAAGTTGATCCGTTTCTCCACCACTATTCTCTTGATCTTCTTCTGATGAACCAGCGCCTTCATTTTTATCTTCTACTCAACGATATATCAACCAACATTAAGTAATTTGATGCATATAGAACAGATACACTAATTACATTACATGCATGCTAATGATAACATGATTTCAAATATGATCAGTTTGGAATTATGATGCAGTTATGAAATTATAGGGTCACATGATACATTAATTAGTTGCTACAGCTGAACCTTTGGTTGTTGATAATGTTTCAACTTGGATTTTGGCAATGCAGGATTAGTGAGGGAGGTATGTTTACTATGAAATAGACCTATAATTATTTATGTCAAATGTTGTTGGGGAGTTCTAGGAAGTTCCGGAGAAATCCAATGCTCTAGGAACACAACAGCAGGGGAGACGCCACATCCACA
The DNA here is from genome assembly GCF_020283565.1 of Trifolium pratense. Taxonomy (NCBI): domain Eukaryota; kingdom Viridiplantae; phylum Streptophyta; class Magnoliopsida; order Fabales; family Fabaceae; genus Trifolium; species Trifolium pratense. Next base: position 40,007,193 of record NC_060059.1, on the reverse strand, counting down.
CACAAAATTTTAAAGCATTAGGTTTATGGGTTAGTTACCTCTCTTATATATTTAACATTCTTCTAGCTCATTCGTAGTTAATATGTGACTTAACTACTTACACTTTAAACCCGACAAATGTTTCTAACTACTTCTTTGGGTTGGAAGAGTGTCGGGATATGGAAATATTGTGGGATGGAGGTGTGTACCATTAGTTATTAAGAGGTTGTTTAATATGGATAGAATTCATTAGTAAATTTTGATAAAATATTATTTATATTTTCTATTTATTATTATAAAATCCATTTTTATTTTTTTTATAAGTAAAAGCCGAGGGAGTAAAATTTTAAGGTAAATTTTTATTGGAATTTGGTTGCTACAAGAAAAAATTGTTCAAAATCTGAATAATTAAATGTGGATACATATGTTGTCAAAAAAAAATGATGGGTACATTTTGAACTAAATTATTCTGTAATAGAGTGATAAAAAATAGTTGATAATTGATAAATTAATTTAAAATAGATAAACTAAACTAATTAAATTTGTAAAGTTTGATAAAATTAGCAGTTGATCTGACTTTAGAATCTGAATGACATAAAATATATGTTATATGAATATTTAATTTCTTATTAAGCAAATTGACAAGGTTAAAATTGAGAGGAAAAAATAGCAAGCTTTAAGCTAACTTAAAATAAATTATAAATTAAACTAATAAAAATAAGATATAACCACATAAAAAATGACCTTTATCAAACATATAAATATTTATTTATTTTTAATCATATGAATTTATAAATTATATACTAGTACTCTGACTACTCTCATTGATCTTTATATATAAGAAAAAGAAAAAACAATTGACACAATGTATAAACAAAAATATATTTTTTAGATTTGTATATGAACTAAATACATTATAGTTATTCAATGGACTGATAAAATAATATTTGCGTATATATGAAACCATATGAAGTATAAACTAAAAATGTGTCTTGTCATCAAGCGATGTATATAATTGTTGAAATGATGTTGTTAAAAAATTGTGTATGGTACTAGGCAGTACTACTAGACAATGGGATGTTGGGATTGGATTGGAAAAGCATCCAATGTGTATTTCATTTTTTATTAAAAAAAGTGTTTTAGTTAAAGAAATATGCAAAAGAATACTACTAAGTAACAAAATGTTAATGCTGGTATTATGAAGAAAAGAGAAGGGTACCGTTAGTAAAAGTCAAGAGTATTGTTGCTATTATTAAAAATTCATACCAAAAATTTATGTATCCGGTGAATTTTTTTTTCTTAAGGGGATTAAGCCCGTAGAAAAAATTACAGAGCAACGATTTGGGAAGCATTAACTCTCAAACTATCAGCTAAACATAACTAGTCTATCTCTACTGGATATCAAACATAATGCATTCAACTAACTGACACTCAAGCCAACGTATCAGCCACTTTATTTGCCTCGCGATATATAAGTGGAATGTGAACACTCCACCTTTCTTGTAACAAAAATCGAATTCTTTTAATCAAACTCCTTCCCCATTACTTCCGATGCTCTCTCCTTCTAATTAAAATTAATGTATTAGAAAAAATATATCGATATATAGTACCAAAAAAAATAGATATTTTATTTGACGGTAATGTTATGGGAGAGGATCTCCTTCCCTTTTAAGGCCATATTGTAGAGCTGTCAAAAATTGATCGAGCTGATGGGTCAGCCCATTAGCCCACGGTATTGGATGGGCCAAGACTCAAATACATGGCCCAAAATGCAATCGGGCTTTTTTTTACCCAAATCCAAGTAGCTCATATGAATATCAGGCTTGACTTCAGACTGGGCCACTATAAACACAATTATATAATTTTTGTAAAAATAATATCAATAAAAACATAAAAAAATTATCAACTAATTATCAATTATTATAAAAAATATATTTAAATGTGTAAGCTTAATAAAAATGAGTATATTTACCAAAAATTAGAGTTTAATTGATATTTAGTGTTGATGTAAAAATTATTTATACTTGCATCAAATAATATCTCTATAAAATTGATAATTATAAAGAACTAATACATCAAAATGACATAAAAAAAATTTAAATAAACATGGAAAATATAAAATGAAATGGGCTGAGCTTGATAATACACAGCCCAATAATAATTGGGTCAGGTTAGTCTGGCTCATTTATTTTGTTTGGCCCGGTCATTTATTTTGTTTAGCCCAACGGGCTGGACCAGCTCAGCCCATTTGACAACGATCTATATGGGAGTATGTTAATACGAGTTTGCATCCTCTTATGCCGAATGTGTTTTGTCATCTCTTCTATCTTAATTTATTGGTAGAGATCGTAAGGGAAAATAAAGTGGTCTAGCAGGAGAAATAACATCAGAAATCCAACGGTTGCAATTATAGTAGGCAGACAGAGAATTTGAATCCATGTTAATACTAGTAGTAGTTATGTCTTCTTATTTTACAAAAGATCAGATAATCGAATCTATAATCGAACCCAAGACATGATACATATTACCCAAATCTCTCACAACATTTTGTCTAAGTAAACATACTCATAGTTGTTGATTAAGACGCCGAAAAACTTACCACTATAATGATGAGAAAGAGTGTTAGTTGCCACAAAACCCAATGAATCCACAGCTTGAAACCAATAAACATAACATGAGATTTTAGTCAGCAAAATAAAATTGATTAACAAAAGGAAACCCTAGAAGAATAATTTTGTCAGAAACTCAGGAGCTTGGGAAATAGAAGCCTGCAGTATAGAGACGCCAACGTGTGGATTTGGGTTTTATCAAATCATAAAATATTCATATCAAGAATGAATAGGACAACCTCTCTAGTCTACAAGGAGTATATTAAAAAATGTAGGTCTTGTTAATGAGTGAGTGTTACTGTGCACTTTAAATATTTTATTTAAATAAATTATTTTTTAAATAGTTAAATAGTATTATAATTTAATTACTAATACATTGTTTTTAAATATTTTTGTAGTAGAGAATAAATAAAAATAGGATAGTACTAGTAGAGTAGTAGAGCAATTAGGGTTCTGTAGATGAAAGAAATATGATCTTCAGTAAAATCTGGGTCCCTTCCTTTCTGCTTCTGCTCCCACGATTTGAAAGCATGTGAGTGAGATTTTTGGTCAAAATTTACTGCCTCACTCGAGTTTACTATTTTCAAGAACTTCATTCACATCCCATCACTCACACATTAATTACCATTTCATAACTATCCACAATTATTTATACTTAATTAATTTCACTGAAATTATTTATAATAATAATAATGAGTGAAATAAAAAGATTGAAAAGAAAAGAAAAAGAACTTGAGCATAGAGCAAGGAATGAGAGAAAGATTTTGATAATAAAAAAAAAAAAAAATAGTAGTATATATAAAATGAGAAAGAAAAAGTAGTAGTACTACATACCAGCAGGGAAGATACGAAGGGGTCCATTGCCATTGCAAAGAGTATTTAGCTGAGTTTCAATTCTCTTCATGAAATCCATAGCTTCTTGTATTGGCCTTGTTAATTCCTCTCTATACTTCACAAGCATGTCATAATATGCTTCCTATTCCATTAATTAAAACAAAACAAAGCAATATCAAATTTATTCTATTAAACAAAAATATCATATAAATTTAGCCATTAATTTATACGGTTCAAACATAGTTCTTGTATATTACTACGGTTCATAAAGATTAAATATATTTTATTCCATAATATTAAATACTAGTATATTCTATTAAACATTTCAGCATTAATATATCATGCTACATCAGTTGTATATTAATAAATAAATAAATTGCAATATCAAATTTTATTGTTGATCTTCTAGATAGGAGAAACAAAACTTTGATAATCTGAAGTTCTGACTGAGAAATAAATAAAACATGAACCATAATTATCTTTGTTAATAGTATTCAAACTCAGATTCTTCTATCTTTCATAATTATCTTTGGTAATATTCAAACTCAGATTCTTCTATCTTTCAATAAAACTCGTCTTTAACTATAACTCATAAAACACACGAACACAATTGCTTTGTTGATCAACCATAATATAGAACCCAAAAAAAAAAACATTAGACCAAAACAATATTAAATATTTTGTACCATGAATTGATCTAGTTCTGGATCTTTGGAATTTTCTCTGGATTTAACTGAAGATCTTTGCCGTGCTTCAAACTCTTGCCTAGCCGCAACCATACGCGCCACCACATCCGGTGGAGCTCCAACCTACAAATAATTTGTTTAATTAATTAGAGAGAGAGAGAGAGTGTGTGTGTGTGTGAGAGAGAGAGAGAGAGAGAGATTAGCAATTAATTAATCTATAAAAAAAAACATGGGTTATATGCATAATTAAATTATATCTATAAAAAAAATTATGACTTAACAAAAAAGAAAAATATGATGATGAAAAAGAATAAAAATTGATTAATTAGCAAACCACCTTTTGACAATCCATGTAAGCTTGTAAAAGACTTGAGTATTGAGGATGAGCAATTATTTTAGCTTTTATAGCTTCAGCTTCATTACTAGAACTGCTTGGACTCCCTCCTCTACCTCCTTGATGATGATGATTATGCATAATATTATTATTGTGAGGATTAATAATATTTGTTCTCATTAAATTAGGGTAATGAAAAATTGGAGTGTGAAGTTGTGAACTACTATTTGCTTCAGTTTTCACAGCAGTATGTTGTTGTTGTTGATGAAAACAATGATCTGATCCACTTGATTGAACATGAAACATGTTCATTGGAATTTGATTATTATGGTGTTGGTTTTGATGTTGGTTGTTTCCACTAGCAATAGAATACAAGAAATTTGGCCTTGAACTTTGATTTTGATTGGGATTATTTGTGTATTCCTCCATTATCTCTCAATCAATAATTTTAAGAAACTAAATATTATTGGTAGATAAATTCTCAAATATAGGGAGAAAATTAAAATAAAATAAAAACCCTACTTTGGTTTTTTAGGATAATAAAATGAAAAAGAAAAATTATGGAAAGGTGAAGAACATAATTGAAACCCTAAAGAAAACCATATTTAAGATTGTTTATATAATGAATAAGAATGTTAAGGACAACACAAGTGTGATAATTATGTGTTTGTTGGGTTTGAAGGGTCCAAGTTGAAGAAAGAGGTTGCAAAAGTGTTTTTTTTTTAATCAAATGAGGTAGCAAAATTTATAAGGATAGATTTTGAGCATTGACAGGGTGGAGAAGGTAGAAACCAGCAAAAATCTCACATGATGTGTTGTACGGAGAAGAGAAAATGGGAGAGAGAGAGAGAGAGAGAGAGAGAGAGTGTGGTGGCTTTGTTCAAACTGGCAATGTCTTGGAGATGGGGTGGTTGACAAGACTATGTTTTGTTGATGGAAATATATAATAAATAAAAATTTAAACATACATTATAAAAGGAAAGTGTAGTGTAGTATAGTGTAGCTAGGTTTATTTTTAATTTGTTTACTTTATTTGTTAAAGTATGTTTTCTTTGCTTTAATTCTCTGTAGTTTGTCTCCTAATTGATTTTCCTTTTTGGGCTCTTGATTATTTGTTTATTACTAACATTATTCAAACAAAATTGTTGAGTGGTGTCATGTGTGATGGGTGGATGCATATACTCCTATATTTTTATAACAATTATATATTATATATTGTTTCAAAAAAAATAACTATTATATATAATATGGATTGAATTTGATTAATAGACATTAACACTTGTATATAAACAAGCTCTCACTTTCCAAGATGATTTATTATTTTAGATATGAACAATCAAGTATTTTGTCTTGAAGAAAAAATTGCTTTAGAAAACCTTTTTTTTATAAAGTAGAAATTTTTCAATAATCAATTCTATTATGCAAGAAGGGTATGATTGTGTGTTGTTTATGATATTTATTTACTATTTAATCAAACATATATCCATCAAATTTGGTGGTACACTATTCACATCAAATATATATCTTATATAGTTACATCCTCCTTAGTCACAATTCATAGTTTAATGAACATTTGGGGTATTAATATACCCATCCTTTTTTTAAGTGTCATTTTACATCATTATGTCGGTGTACAATTTTAATTGCTAATATTTTAAATTATCTATTATAAAAAATTATAAAAATTTTATATTTTAAAATGATCGTCATTACAAATTCAAGAATATCTTATATATTAATATTTATTTTTATATATTAATAAAAAATTATGATCATAACAGATTATGTGAATATTGCAAAGTGGTTAAAAGCGACACTTAAAAAAGAATGGACGAGTAAAACCTAGGTTTTTGAAATTATAAATAAAAATAGTAAATTTTTTAGGTGGAATAAAGAAATTTTTGATATTGTTGACTTCAATATTGATGCCATTGCAGAAGAATTGCATAACTTAAACGTTGTTTGATCCAATAGTGAGATTGTGGATTCACACAATAAAAAGATATTATCCTATAAATTTTGGCAGCAATTTTTTTATTTTTTGTTTTTAAACAAGAGCAAAAATGGGGACAAAAACCAAAATCCTCAAGGAAAAGAAAGGCAGAAAGTAAAAGATAAAACAAAAAAGAATATAGGATAAACACATGAGGAACAACATCCTTCTAGTTAACTAACAGTTGAAAGCACCTACCTTGAACTCTTTACAACCTTAGTTTGTTGCTGCTTGAACTTGTTCTTCCTTATATTGGGGACCACCAACTGAAATTGTTGATTGTGTTTTCAACTGAATCGACAATCTCTTCATTTTAAGTCATATATGTTAGCCCAAAGATTTCTTATGAAATCCGATCCATAGTTTGTTAGGGCCCATTATGAGCGCTTAGAAGCTCTAAAACTAGCATGTCATGAACAACATTTGCAAAGTTTGACAAATCTGATTTTGGCACCACTATGGACCCATCATGATTTTCTAAAGGAATTGAGTCTGCTACCAATTCATCGTGCAACTCTTCATAAAAAACTTCATTCTCGAGGTTTATGACATCTCTAATAATAGGGGAAGTTATGTCACTATAAGAAGATGTATCTTGAATACAAACAGGATCTGCTTCAATGAAAATAAAATGAATCTATTTATCATGATTTAAGACGTCTCCCACAAACATAAAATACATGTCATCTTTAGACCTTATAAAGTTATAAGAGGATCTAATATCTACGGTTGTCAACATAATGTCCAAAAATTTGCATGAGTCACATAAAAAGGATACTTTAATTATAGAAATATAGATTAATAGGCAATTATAAATCCAAGTTTGAGATAATCTTATAGCATAAATTAGCATGACTAAAAAAGAAGTACAGAAAATGAAACACATACATTTTACTCATACCAGTAGTTATTTTGAGGCCATGATTTGGCAATTCACACAAAGGGACAAAGTGAGAATTTTAAAAGACCCCACCGCACTCAAAAAGGACTTCATTTTGAAGCAGCCCCCCGAGAGTCTCGCGCTCTTAGTCTCTCATGGGTCCATACTTTCTCGTATCTTTCTTTAGGGCTCTACTATTCACTGCAGAGAAAGACAAAAAAAGAACATATATACGAAATTTGGACTAGGAATTTTAATGAGAGAGAGAAAGAATTATTGAATTAATATTTTATTATTATTTTTAGAGTTTAATAGGTATGTAAATGGTTATCACGTGATTTAACTCGGTTGATAGGAACATCGCATATATTATGCAGGAGTCGAAGTTCGAACTCAGAATAGTCCACTTAGCATAATAACTCGGTCGAAAGAAACATTACGATATATAATCGTAATATCATAGTTATCGGGTAATGTTTTGCACTCTACAATTTCTTTTACATTGTTTTGCTTAAATCAAGTATCTTCTACACGTAATTGCAGAGACTAATTCTTCGAACCTTGTGAGAATCAAATGAGCGGTAAACTTCTCTAAAAGTTTTAATAAGAACATTGGTTAAATTAAAAGTAACTCGTATCATCTCATCTAAATACTCAAGTTACATTTTGCAATTTGATACAAAAAAGTCTTCCAATCATATTTATCATTGTACGATTTATGATAGGTTTAAATATCATAATCTCTTTTGATCTAAAAAAATATCATAATCTCTAATGTTAAATGTTGTTATTTTCCTCTCATCTTGCTAATGTGTCTCTTTCTCCAATTACAAATAATTACAAGTTTCCAGTTCATTCTTCATTTGTCATTCAAGTTCACTATTCTTCGCCACTTCCCCATGCACTACCTTTTCATCTATACCTCAACCCTTACTCCTTTAGAACAGAAAACTAATAAACAAACATGTCTATACATTAAACGGAGTAATATATTAGCTAAAAGTGAAACTGTGAAGGATTCTTTCAAAAGTTCAGAGGCTTGGTTTGTTATCAAATTAAATTAAAAATCACATACCCTCATTCTTTTCAAGAGTGTGTGGTTGTGAAGAGATTGTGAAAAGATAAAAGAGATAAGATTGGGAGTGAAAAAAAAATACAAATAGATTATACATTTTAAGTATTATCAATATAAACATGTTATTGAAATCGTAAAATCTTTCTATTCAGGTGTTTAGGTATGTCTTTTGAGTTTAGTCGATTTTGAAAAAATTAACTCTTACTTTTTTGGATAAAGAAAAAAGTAAGTGATGTATAGTTTAATATAAGTTTATTAGAATGTCGTTTTTTTTTCACCACTAGTATCCGGCTACATGGACCGCTAAATCTGGTTTCGAGATTAGTTATGGCATCAAGTGATTTCAGCCTCCTCCCAATCGTAGTTGTAGGGGATCGAACTGTGGTTCTCCCTACTAAGTTCAGCGTCAATCACCACTTAACCAACTAACAATCGGCGAGAATGTCACTTTATTATGATGATTTTTTGTATAGTATTGCTTAATAATTAAATTGCGACTTTTAATTATTAACTAATTTATTTTGTGAATTAAGAGCATAATTACATTAAAGAAAATAAAATATGTGTTAAGGATAACACAGCTCGTAAGCTATAATTCCTTGCTAAATACTTATTGGGGGGTGGGGGCACAAAATAAATACTAAGGAAATCTTAAATTAGGTAATTTAAAACTATTCCAAAATAATCAACTTGAATAAAGTTGGTGAATGAATCGACCACCAACTGAAACGTCTATGCATCATCGACTCCCTGCAACAAACGACAATAAGCATAATATGACTCGTCAATCAGTTAGAACTGATACAAATAACTGACGAACCTTCAATCGATCTTGAGATAAATTGATATTTTAAAAATTAGCGGATTCCAATTAATTTTGGCGGGAGAACCGCCAACTCGCTACGACGAAAATTCGACACTAGTAAGCAACAATGGCCACGAATGAAGCACAACAAAGCATCTCAATCGCGAAGCCAAGTCTTTTGAGCCAACAATCCAGAAGCAATAGCTTTAGATCAAACCACGTCGGATTGTTAAAAAAAGAAAGATCAAACCACGCCAGAGCCACACCTCTCAACCTATAGGCTCATAGCTTCTAGGATCAGCAACAAGAAGAGTACGATAAGCTCCTTCTTACTTTATTCATCAACATATTTCTGGTAGTCAAAGCCCGGACGAGAATACATAACAGATGAAGACCCAATACTCATTGCTAGAAGCTAGAGCTCTTTGGTCAAAACTGACGATGCACTTTCAACCCGTTTAACTACCAAAAGGGGTTGGAGGAGGTGATGTCGCGATCGCAGGAGATCGATCGCACCACCAAACTTTGGTGCTACATCGTGACTCTAAAGATTTGGATGAGGGGGAGGTTAAAGTATAATTTTGTAAAATTTAAGAGGTCAAAGTGTGATTTAGTCTAAAAAAGGAAAAAAAGAAAGAAAAAAAAATATTGTCATTGTAAAGTAGAAATAAGAGAGTGATCTTCCAAATGCAACAAAAAAACTTTCAACGTCCTTCCAATAGACTCTCGCCAAAAGTTCTTAAAAGTATGTTTGGATGGAGGAATGATTTGAGGGAAATTATTTTTTTGAGGGAATTAAAAAATTTATATCTAAATTCTCTTGTCTTTATGATTGATTTGGAGAATTTTTAAACCGGTGGAAATTTATGACATATTTTATCCAAGTTAAATTTAAGAAATTTTAATTATAAAAATTAGGGATTCGAAATTTTTTCCTATCGTATGTTATACAATTTTCAAATTGGCCTCTATAAATTTTTTAATAATTGTAAATTGGTCCCTATTCTTTAAATTTTAAATTTGATCCAAAAAATTCAAAATTATAAACGTGACAAAAAATACTCACATTAATTTTTTTATTACTCTATCCAAACATACATTTAAAAATTAGAGTAATTCAAATAAAATTATTTAAATCGTTTAGAATTCAAAATCTTTAAAATTTCTAATTACTTTCATCCTAACACTCTAAGGTCTCACTAATCCACTATATATATAAAAGGACACCAGCATTTTAGAAATAATGTAAGCACCACATTCCCCTACGTATAACTCCCTCGATTTCTCACACTCGAGCTTCACAGTGTTTAGTGATACCCCCTCAACATTAAGGGAATAGATATTCCAACTCTTGCTAGTCTATAGGGAATAGATATTTAAATTTACACAGAATCAATTTATCTTTTAGAAAGAGCTAGAAGTTTATTGTTTGGTGTTAGCACTTAAAAGCCCGTTGGATTTACACAAATCAATTTATAATTTGTTTTTAATATTCTCTTGATGAGAGGATGTGCTTTTGTTGGTAGGGGGTGAAGTTATACCCTTCTTTTGTGCCTGCCACTATCAATTGTAGCAAATCTTAATAGTATAAGTTAAAATTAAAAAATTTCAAGAATATAATAAGCCAAATAGGACTCTATATATCCCTGGAGGACCCATGTCTGCCATTATAATCATATCAGATGTGTTTAGCATGCTACATAATTTGTGTCTGAATTTCACTTTTAAGGTGGATGAATGGAGTGTTCGAAATTCAAATTTCAACTTCTACTATATATATTTCACTCTTAATGTGATGTCTCTAGTATCAACTGAATTAAGTCAACCATGACTTATTATATCTAATTAATAATTTAATTCAATAGTAAAATATTTTTAAATTTAATAGTAGAAATTAACTTGTGCATGATATAAGATTTATTTTACTTATTTATTTAGATATAATATATTTGATAAAAAATTTATAGATAAAAAGGACAAAGCTGAAAAATTATAAGAGATATAAAATATTATCCCATTATATTGGTTCGGGTGAAATTGGCTCAAATCTCTTTACCTAAAATATATTACTGTTGTAAGAAAAGACCCTAGTAAAAGTGAACTATAACTAAAATAAATTACTTATTGACAAAGTGGATTGATATTTAACTAAGATAGTGAACTAAAGTATAGTTAATTGTTTGGAAAAATCTGAATTTAATTTTTGGTAAGAATAATTTTTTATTAGATTTTATTTGTCTCGCGTTCGAATTTTAAATTACACCTTCTTCTTTTAGAAACAGAGGGTTAAAATAAAAAAAAAAAAATAATGGGTTTGATTTTTTTCAATGTTAAAAGAGGGGGCTAAATATTATCTTTAGCTTAAGTACTTGTTAAGCAAAGCATTCAACCTTTATAGTAGTAAGAAAGAATCCGAGGCATTAATAATGTTTAACTTTTGATTCACAAATTTATAATCAACAACTTACGAATGATGTGGAACAATATCATCCACGTTCCTTGCTTGGTTGGAATAAAATCAGAACATAATATATAATAATGAATATTTTTTTCTTGTAATTATTGCTAAGAAGAATTAGATTGCTTTATTAGGTAAAATTATTATTCCACTTTGCTGTCAAACAATGAACGTAAAAGGATAAACAAGCGTGATTAGTCAACAAAATTGTGTCATTTTTCTATTAACTTAATGTGAGAACAGTTACAAGTACTATCTATTACTACTAATCTCATTGAAAAGACTGAAGATGTCAATTTATTATGGAGATAAGCAGATTGATTAGTGGGAAAAAGACACATAAATTCGCATATATCATCATTATAGATTTCAAGTTAAAAGTAGTAAGAAAACATGTTAATTTGTTGGGGAAAAATTTAGTTCTTTCTTTTACAAAGTATGCATGCTTATTTTCATCATAAAGTATATATATATATACATGGTTATCCCAAATAAATGAACATAGGTGGAAATACCCTTCTTACATCAAGGTCGACAATGGATAGAGTTGGGTAGGATATTATGTTGGACTTAATTTAATAATTAATCTAATATAAGACATGCTCTATTTAAAGATTAAAAGTTATAATCATACTTTAATGTGTGGAAGTCAAATAAATTAACGAGCATATATTTATAAATTAGGATTTACGATATGTTGATTTATAAAATATCAGGTATTAAGAATATTTGGATGAATGAACCTTTGATTGTAGGTCTTTCGATATAGTAGTTCTGAATCACAAAGAAGGACAGATAGCTGGCGAACATTCGCTGACTTGTGGTTTTTTTCCTCAACTAGAACTCCTCATGTCTATATGAATCTTCAGATGGGGAGACGAGCCGGTATACGTTGTGTCTGGGATATTAGTGATGATAATCTAAATATAGAGTGACAAAACATTAGAGTTTCCATTATTCCGAAAGAATCATCATGACATTTACCCATATTGAGCTCATGCTTTTATTTTTAAATCGAAAAATATATTATAACACTCAACTATAAATATAAAAGTGCAAAAAAAAAAAACAGTAAAACACCATACCAAAATAAAGAGTAAACTGTCGAATACTCCCTGAAATTTTAAAATTCGTCAAATACCACCATGAAATTTAGAAATAGGCAAATACCCCCCTGAAATTATAAAAATTCAATCAAAATGCCTCATGTCACTACCAGTCAGAGTCCACGTCAGGAGGTAATTTGATTGACGTTTTATAATTTTAGGGAGTATTTGCCTATTTCCAAATTTGGGGGTATTTGACGAATTTTAAAATTTCAAGAGTGTATTTGACAGTGTACTCCCAAAATAAAATAACACATCAGTTCAAATTTTTGTATGAAAAATACAACATGGAGAGATTTAATTGAAACTGAGAGTTGTTATTTCTATGTACAGTACTAGCTACTTTGTTTGCATTTTTCATATCATGAGGGGATTACTCAATATACTACCATCAGTATCAAGAAGATTAGAAAACACATAGCATATGGAACAGATATACTTTACTGTACTTCAACTATGAGTTTGAGACTTTGAGTTGAGTCTTTTTCTGACCGTGCCTTTTTTTTCCACTGTCACCATCACTATGTTCAGTCAAATAACTAATGATAGGGGACGAATTCAATAATTTTTAACAGTAAATGAGATTTAAAATAAATTTTATTAAAACATTTTTTGTCTGCACTTAGGGGTTTTTGATTAATAAAAAAATTAATTTTATTGAAAATCCAGAAACAAAGTTTTAATAATCTTGATTTTAAAAAAAAAACTTTAATAATCTTGATTTGGTTTAAGTTAAACTACTCCAAACAAATATTTTTGTTTATAAGAAGTTAACATCTTTAGTGGAAAGACTAAAAAAAAAATCTTAAGTGGAAATTTAATTTTTTTTTATTATTTAATTAATATATCAACCTAATTAACGTCAAATTGAAATAAAATATATAAGCAGTACTTGAAATGTAGTCCATAAATTGATGTTTAGACGTCGTTTTAAGGTTATTTCACAAGTCAAATTTATAGTGTCCAATTATTTGACCCAGCTTTTTTTAGAGCTTATGCAAACAGCTTATGCAATATAAATTATGTTTTATGTTATTTTATTAGTTTATACTAGTGAAAATTGTAATTTTATAAGTTATTTTATCATAAACTACCTTGACAAACTTATAATAATATATAAAAATTGTATAAGCTGTTTGTATAAACTCTAAAAAAAATTGGGTCAAACAAGCCCTAAGTCTTACACTATGTAAAAGATTATATTTTCTATTATTAGATGAATAAGTTTTATTATTGGATCAGATATGTTATGATGTGAATTATTGATCTTTATTACTCCCTCCGATCCTTTTTATAAGGAACAATTTGAAAAAATCACACAGACCAAGGAATCACATTTAACATAATTATTTTCATTTAATACTTTTATAAATTTAAATTTATTCCATATATACCCTTATTTAATTACTCTTTATTCAACTAATTTACTTATTTTTAAATTCTCTCTCATAATAAATAAGGGCATAAGTGAAATTGAACATTTGAAATATTTAAAAATTGGTCAAAGTTTCTTATAAAAAGGACCAAATTTTTTGCCCTAAGTGTTCCTTATAAAAAGGACCGGAGGGAGTAGATGTGGACTTTGAAAAGGCGTATGACTTGGTGGATTGGGGTTTTCTTGAGTATATGCTTCGGAGATTTGGTTTTTGTGACAAATGGGTAGGGTGGATGCAGGCTTGTGTGTTTGCGGGGAGTATGTCGGTTCTTGTGAATGACTTGCCTACAAGAGAAATAAATATTCAAAGAGGGCTCAAACAAGGGGATCCTTTGGCACCGTTCTTATTCATTCTTGTTGCGGAGGGCTTAGGGGGAGTTATGCGGAAGGCGATTGAGTTGAATTTGTTTAAGGGGTTTACGGTGGGAAGGGAGGGAGTTGTGGTGTCTCATTTGCAATATGCGGATGATACTTTGTACATAGGGGAACCGTCGGTGCAAAATTTGTGGACCCTTAAGGCAATTCTACGGGGTTTTAAAATGGCGTCGGGTCTTAAAATCAATTTTTGGAAAAGTTGCCTTTTGGGTGTAAATGTGTCGGAGGAGTTTTTGACAATGGGGTGCATGTTCCTTAATTGTAAGCGAGGTGTTGTGCCGTTCAAGTATCTTGGGCTTCCGATTGGAGCGAATCCTCATAGAGTAGCCACTTGAGAACCTATGTTGGAGAAAATTAGGGGCAAGCTAAATTCTTGGGGAAACAAATTTATTAGTTTAGGGGGTAGAATTGTGTTTCTTAATTCAGTTTTAAATTCTATTCCTATTTTCTACATGTCATTTATGAAGATGTCGTCACAAGTGTGGAAGAAGTTGATTAGTATTCAAAGAGATTTTTTGTGGGGAGGTGCTAGAGGTGGGAGGAAGATTAACTGGGTGAAGTGGGATGTTTTTGACAATGGTGGGTTAGGTGTGAAGGATGTTAGAGTTATGAATTTGAGCTTGCTTGATAAGTGGTGTTGGCGTATTCTCCTTAATGAGCGTTGTTTGTGGAGGGATGTTATTGTTGCGAGATATGGGTCTCAAATTTCCTTCTCTGCTGATTGGTCGGAATGTTCTTTCCCTTCAAATTCTTCAGCTTGGTGGAAAGATGTGCGGCTGTTGGAGGGTAAGGCAAATTCGTTGAACTGGATTTTCGGGAGCTTTGGAGCGGAGGGTAGGGAATGGGAGGACTAGTAATTTTTGGTCGCATAATTGGATTGGAGGGTTTGCGTTAAAGGATCAATTCCCTAGATTGTTTTCTTTGTCGAAACAAAAAGATTTGCCTATTAGTGAGGTGTTGTTGAATTCTTTTGAGCGCTCTAGAATGGTTTGGTGGCGAAGGCTTTTTTAATGGGAAGAGGACCTCCTTGGCCAGCTGGAGGTTTTGACGAGGGAGGTCACCCTTGGTCCCAGTGAGGATACGTGGGTTTGGAATTTGGAGGTCATCTCCAATTTTTCCTCATGTTTTATTTTCATTTTCTTAATTTAAGGGTTGATAGTAAATTACAAAAAATAAAAAGTAGAAAAAAAAGGCCTTTGATTTAAAAAAATGCGGGAAATTTGGAGAGCATCAAATGATCCTATTTATAAAATATACCGTAATCTCTTCAGACATAAATATAAGCAAAAGTGTATTTTTTAGATTCATTCAATAACAAATATACTATTTGGACTATAATATAGACCAAATACATCTGTAATTCAATGAATCTAAAAAATGTATTTTGCTTATATTTGTATCTGTATCCGTATCCAGTAATATGATACATGCATTTAAGGGGACCCTCCAACTGTATGATTTGGGAAGGGCGCGCGGGAACAACGCGGGAGCTGTTTCCCAACGCACTGCCAGTAACTGTGCTCTCTCACTCCCTCCATGCATCTATCTATCATTACACTTACACATGTGTAGTAATTCAGTTTTATATTTCCCTCTTGTCCATTTCATTTCTAGGTACATAGTACTCTCTGCATCCTCCCTGCATTATATAATTTATTTTCTAACTATACATACTACTACTATATCATATTCCGACAAATATATTGTTATTTAGATTCTTAGTACTAAATAATACTAATAAATAATTAAATTTCAAGAATAAATTATATGTATTGTTTTTGTTTTCACATTTCAAACGCAAAAAATAAACCTTCAAACATTAGTCAAATAATTCAAACAGAGCCGGCCTGCATACATGTGCGGGAAGTGCGACGACATCGGGCCTCATAATTTTGAGGGTCTCAAATCAAAATTTTGAGGTCCTATAATATTACTTATATATTATTTATACTCATAAAATATCAGATGTATATTAATAGGTTAAATTTTAGGTCCTAAAATAATAGTTATATATTATTAATGTTCATAAAATATCATATGAGTATCAATAGATTAGTTATCTATACTCGGAAATATAGTTCTAGTCCATTTTAATCTTTGCATAAAATTTAATCTTAGATTAAGATGTTCTTTTTTGACGTTATATACAAAGATAATTATTTTGTATTTCTTGTTCTATTTGATTTAATGCAATTGGTTTAATATTGATAATTTATATGATTACAATAATAAAAATGATTTTTTTTATATTATATACAATTTAAATATATTTTTTTTAAAAAGAAAATTATTATATTTTATTAAGGGGTTACTTTTAAATTTTGCACAGAGTCTCCTAAAACTCAGAGACGCCCCTGAATTCAAATCAAGTAGTTACTAAATTTTAATTAGGATAAATGTTTGAGATAATCTGAATTCGAGTCCGAGTTAAAATATTTTTTTGTCAAACTTCATAGTCTACGATATGCTATGGACAACTACTATACACAGGTCAGTTTGGTTATTTGTGGATGAAAAAACTAAACCGAATCCACCTACTACTATCTGCAAGAAACCAATTTGTGGACCTTTGAACCTATTTTACAGATTAATCCCGACCCATTTTGAGTTTTTTTATTTCGATTTTAACGAATTGGATCGATTTTCGGGTCCTTATCCAACCCTAAGAATGGTTATGAAAGTAAAAATAAAACATCCCTTCGATTCAAGCATGATATTTTCTATTATAAGAAAACTTCCAAAGAGTTTAAAGTGGAAAGTTTAATTCTTAAGCTTAATGAACATTTTTGAGGATGTTTTAATTAAATGAGGCCTAAGGTCCCAATACAAATCATATCAAACTTTAACTCCAATCTGACAAAGACCCATTTTCTGTTTGAGGAAAGCAATATCCGGCAAGGGTCACTATGAGACCATGTGGAGAGTGGGTTCCATTAAATGGTGCAACTTAAGAAGAGAGAAGAGAACCTTCAAGCAGAGATGGGATGGAATGGAATACGACTTCCCAAACAAATATGGCCAATCATAGCCTTCTTATATTCATATTTTATTTTAAGTTTAAATATAATTTCAACTACCAACAACAAGTTGATCTAAATAACAAGAAATTAATGGTGCGTTTGATCTGCTAAAAAATAAGGGACTGAACAATTTTTTTTAGTTACTATATCAATTGTGATGACGTTCGGTTCATTAGTTACTTTAAGATGTAAAAATTTACACAACATTTTTTTGCTACATGGTTTCACCACTCTGCAGATTTGCTAGGTAGTGCATGTAATGTGTGCGTATTCGCTTCAGTTTTAGTTAGATCATTTTTGTTGTATTTGCATTATTTGTACATCTGTTTGGGTTGAATATGTGGTTTGACTTTCAACACAAATTTATGGGTTTAGAAAAACATGATTTTTAGGTTTAGAGAAACAAGAAGAAAAATATATTTTTGGGTTCAATTTCATTTTTTTGGATTTGATCCATTTATGCATTCTCTCTAAGTGAATAACTGAACATCATCTTTGACACAACATCCTCATTTACTACGTCACACACTATTACGTCAGCCTCCATTTATCATATATATATATATATATATATATATATATATATATATATATATATATATATATATGCATTTTTTAACTGACTTTGGCGCTATATAGAACAAAACAAAAAAATTGATCATCCAAGGACTGTTTTAAGAAAAGAAAAAAAATACAAACAGGAACTTACATGAACAAATTAGATATTTAAGGTTAAAATTTATTATGGTGTAATTTGTTTTGTTATATGACACATGTACGGTTACTTTTTCCAGTGAATACCCACGGGCTGATAAACATAATTTTATATTCCAAGATAAATAAATAGATAGTATGATTTGAATATCATTGTATATAATATGTAATGTTCTTTAACTGATTATAGAAAAAAAACATATATATTGGTAAAAAAAATGTATAAATACTAGTAGTATTTTTCTCTTTTGATATTCGTCACTAATTTAATCTGATTTGGGGATCAATTCTGATATTAAGTAGTTTCAATTTCATCCTAATCGCAGTTGTGACGGATCGAATCATGATCCACTAATCACTATAGTATATTGAATGTTGATTTTATATTGATCATAAAAATAAGGATGATGTTAACACGTGCTTTTAACAATATATGTTAAAATCTTAAAATAGAAATTTTTGTCTAAAAAATTATCAATTCAATTATTTTTTGACACGACTCTAAAAAGAAAACCTTTTTTCTTTACTTCTCTAAAATATATAAAACCTTATATACATTTATTTACTGATTTACATATATTAATCATTCTAGGCATTGTAGTGATTGACCACCATTGTACGTGATGGATGGAGTGTCTTATATTGATCACAAAATAAAAACAAAACCTTATTTATTTATTTATTTACATATATTCATTTTAGTCATTAATCACTATAGTACATAGTTAGTGGAAGGCTGTCAAATTGATGTGAGTGGGTGTCTGATAGTGTCTTCTTCTCTATCTGGATCTGACCCATCTCACTATTGGATTTGATGGCTACTTAATTAATAATAATTCTTTTCTTGTTAATTATTAATTAAATAAAAAAAAACTCCATTCATTTTGCCATTCTATTTGGAACCTCAAACTAGGCTCTAGGGATGGCAGAAAAACCCAAACCCGTGAGACCCACCCGAACCCAAACCCAAGTCAACGGGCGAAACACGAATTGACTGAGTTTGGGTTTGGGTTTGGGTGACACCCGAAAATATGGGTGTGGGTTTGGTATCACTCAAACTCACACCCGAAACCCATACACCCACCCGAAACATGTTAAAATTACCTAAATACCCCCACATATATATATAAGTGTAAAAGTAAAATTAGGTTTTTCACAAACCACAAACCAAAATTATGTTTGAATTTTGCTTGAAAGTTGGAATAACTTAATTTTAGTTTAGTTGTAATTTAATTTCTTGAAAGACTATTTTGTAATTTTAAATTCCCTTGTAATTTTAAACCTATGTTTTTGCTAAGTGATTGACAATATGTTTAAATTCCATTGTTTTTGCTTAAATTTACCTTGTTTTGCTTAAATTTGCAAAGTAGTACAAAATGTGTTGTGGGTTTGGGTTTGGGTGTAAAAAACCCGAACCCAATGGGTGTGGGCGTGGGTGTGATTTTGCCACCCGAACAGATTTGGGTTTGGGTTTGGGTGTTGATTTCGGATGTAGGTTTGGTATCACTCAAACCCGCACCCGTGGGCGCCCATTGCCATCCCTACTAGGCTCTTCATTTCCTTTTCACATTTTCACTCACATTTTCACGAAGGTTTTAAACAGAGCCAAGAAAATGAGACTTCTAATATTTTAATCAATAATGTAACGGATCACGGGATTAGCATTTCTTTTTCTTTGACAAAACTGTATTAGTATTTTGTTTTAACTAACTGATAAATACTCCCTAAAATTTTAAATTTCGTAAAATATTCTCTAAAATTTGGAAATAGATAAATACTCTCTGAAATTATAAAAAATCAATCAAATTATCCCCTGACGTGGACTCTGACTAGTAGTGCCAGAAGGAAATTTGATTGACTTTTTATAATTTCAAGAGGGTATTTGCCTATTTCCAAATTTCAGGGAGATATTTGTCGAATTTTAAAATTTCAGAGAATATTTGACAGTTTACTCTATTTTCTTTTGTGCAAACTTTCTGATTTTTTTAAAATTTATTTTAGTAGTTTGAAGTTTGACCCCAAAATTTAAAAAAATGATAAAAATAATTATTTTAACTAAATTCAATTTTTTAATAATTTATTTTTAAAAGAGTTTATTAACCACTTAAATATAAATTAAAATTAGTATTTAGTTGCGTGATTATTGTGAGTTTTATACTAACATTTTTTATATGAGAAAATAAGACATACATGTACCGATAGTATAAAATATTTTTACATTGTCATTGTCATTCAATAGTAATACTAATCATATATTTTGTCAAATCATTCTATTACGCCCAACTTTTATACTTTTATGTAGGGGTGGATAAAAAACTAAGGCCCGTCCGAACCCAACAAAACCTGCCTAAAAATTAGAGATTTGAGCGGTTTATAATGGATTGCGGGTTAGCTGGTTGAAAAATTCGGTTTAGACATAGTTGATACGGGCATGTCCGGGTAGAAGGAACTGGATCGACAGTGCCCGAAACTCGCCCGCATGAGTCAATCAAAACGCCGAATCTAAGCTCTTCTCACGTCTCCTCTTCACACTTTCTCACTTCACCTCAAACCCACATAGACTGAAACAAATCATGAAACATTTTGAAACTCAAAACTTATCATTTTTCATCTTGTTTGTCTAACTTCGTTGAAATCAAATGTTATATTTTTAATTTTATTTGAGATTTTAATTATTTTCTTACTTTTTATGTCGATTTAGGATTTTTAAAACTTTCCGTTTGTGTTTGTTTCATGATTCTCTCATCTCTGGTTGTATACTTTGTGGATCTAAACTCCAAAATTTGGGTTTGTTATTGTTTTTTTTTTTTTTTTTACGTCTAACCGCTTCAAACCGCCCAACAACTCGCTTAAACCGCAGATCCGAATCCGTGAAAACCGTTCTTCATTTTTCGGGTGGATTGGGCCTTACTTTTTGACTCTGCGATTTAGACCGGGTGACAACTTTGGGCCCGGACCAGCCCATACCCGCCGACTGTCCACCCCTACTTTTATGTATGATGTGGAGGAATAGTTAATTTTTTGGCTTAAATATGCAATCAGTCCTTGCAATTTTATCAACTTTTAGTATTAGTCCCTATACTTTATTTTGTTTGGTTTAGATTTTTAGGCTATGTGACACTCCGTTAATATCTACAATTTTTTTAAGGTTTGAATAACAGAAGGATTAAAAACAAACTTATTTCAAACTGTAGGGATCTAAAACAAACAAAATAAAGTATAGGAACTAATATCAAAAGTTGATGAAATTGCAGAGACTGATTGTATATTTAAGCCTAATTTTTATTAAGCACTTTTATACTTTTATTTTATGTATGATATGGAGGAATAGTTAATTTTTATTAAGCATTCATATAAAAATATTTTACACTAGGTCCATTAAACTCATTTTATATTACTGTAATATTATAGATAGGGTACATGCAATAAATGCTTGACTATGGTCGTGTACGTAATCTGAATGATCTGGACTTTAGTATATTATTCTCTAGTTCTAGCTTGTTAGATCTCTTTCAATATGTTTAATTTTTATTATTAGAGTTGGGTGATTCTAAGAGGTCAAGAAAATGAAAATCAATCATCAATCATTCTCTCCTAAGTATAAAATAATCACTAAATATACCAAATCCATGCTTCATTAATTTTCATCACCAACTTCACTTCACTTCAATGGTTCTTTCTTGGGTGACCTATAAACATATTTTTTTTTGCTTTTGATTCCCCTTCCGGCAAACATGTTACTTTGGGATGGAGGGTTGTTCTCTTCAAAAAATTTATTGCATTCGTAGTCACTTAAAATAAAAACATCCAACATATAAAAATAATTTATTTGTTAGTTTAACTGATGAAAATATCGAAATTGTTAGGTTGAATATCTTGACCGAGGTTCAGGAACTCTAACTCTCTTACTTATGTGTGTGAGTTAATAATAACTATGTCATTTCATCTTCTATTTCATCTAGCTACAAAAAAAAATTCATTTGTTCCTATTAATATTATAAGAATATTTAAAAGATTAAAAATAATCAAATAAATGGATCATTGGACAAAAAATAACACTTAAAGAATAGCTGATCGAATAAGCAAATGACTTTTGGTTAGATATTATAGAAAGAAATGGAATATATGCGACAAGAAGAAAAAACAAAAATTGTAGGGGTCAGCAACAAATGTGATATGGGAAAGAGAGACAAAACAAAGAACCAAAACTTTATTCACAGTTTTCATATGTGTACCAAAAGTAATATCATTTTAGATAGAATATGTAGAGATTTTTAAGTTTGATGATTAGATTGATTCTTTAAGTTTTTTCTTTTTTCTGCATTTAAAAAAAAAAATATAATATGTTACCCAAAAAAATGAAAAAAGTATAATTTTTTAATTGATCATTTATGGTAAATTATATTTGCACTACAGTCCTTTTAAGAATTTCAATTAAAAAACACATGTGATATTTTAAAATGGAGATAATTCACATAGATATATCATATTTTTTTATTTTTTTTGACTAATAGATATGTCATATTTGTTTAGTTCCTTTTCTCCCTATATTTTTTCATTTAAATCTAAATTTATAAATCCAAAAACTATAGAATCAGAGTACCTAATTGTTCACAACAATCTCTATGGTACAAATGATTAAACAAAAGTTGCTAAACAATGCAAAATAACATAGCTTAAAACCTAAATATATGCATGAGAAGAACATTGTATTATACATGTAGGAGTCAGAATTTAAATCTAAGTATATCCTATTTATTTACATTAAAGATGAAATTTTTAATCACTATTATTTAAAAAAAGAAAAAAAAAACACTAAATGCCCTCAATCACTCATCACCTTAAAGAAAAAAAAAACACTAAATGCCCTCAATCACATTTCATCATCACCTTACACTACTCAATCACCTGCACATATTTTTTTTCTTCTTAAGTGTGTAACCTAAATTTAAAATAGGTGAACCGGAGCGGTCATCGAACCGGCGAGTTCATCGGTTCAAGGTTCAATTGGTCAGATCGGATTCAATCGGGGCTGAACCGTTTTTAATTAAATATATATATTTTAATTAATATATAAATAAATTAAAAATACATGAATAATTGCTCAAAATTTCAAAATTTCACACATTAAAAAGATAAAATATCACAAGTCAAAATAAAATAAAATTTATAATTCAAACCAAATGAAAAACAGATGAAAAACAAAAATCTTTCCTATTCGTACGACGTCGTTGTTTTGTTTCAGATTTTTTTTTTAAAAAAAAAGTTAAAACTACGTCGTCTTGCGCTATTTTTTTTTTTTTTTAAAAAAATCGGCAAAACCGCTTGAACCGTCCCGGCCAGTTCGTCCCGGTTCGATCCCGGTTCACGCATTTTTTTGCCGATCGATTTCCTATCCGTTTTTTGCTCAAAACCGAACCGTTTTCATGACCGGTTCACAGTCCAACCGGTCCAATCGGGCGGTCCGGTTTTAATAACCTTGCTAATATGTAAGGGTGTGGGTGTGGGTGTGTGGTTAAAAAGTATGGAGTTTTACAAACCAGACTTAAATTTAACAAAATGTGTTAGAGGTATCATCACATTTAATATTTGTCACCTTCAAATAGATTATCTTCAGTAGAGAGTCTATGAGAAATAAAATAAATACAACATGTAGAGGTAAATTTATCATTTCCTTTGAAGCTTTCTTTGTTTAACTTTTCCTGTTAAAAATGTCATAAACTTCAATAATTGTTATTCTCCCCCGTGTTTCTCACATAGACAAAATATACTAATAAAAGATTTCTTCGAGTGATAATTGGGGGATTTTAATCAATACCGAGGAGGGGTAAAGAGCAATTACCACAAGATGCTTTATCTCCCGATCCCCGTGATTCCTTTATACCCCCAATATTTCAATTTTGTCCTTGTAAAAAAATTCGGTTCGCAGAAACCGCAATTTTTCTAGTGCAAATTCAGAGTAAATTTCGGTTTTTAGAAACCGAAATTTGTTTTCAAGGCAAAGAAAAACTTCAGTTTCTACAAACCGAATTTTTTTCAAGGATAAAATTGGAAATTCATGAGATATAAAAGAAACACGGGATCGGGAGAGAAAACATCTTACCACAAACCTTTTATGTGCAAAATTAGTCAGGTAGATAATATTAGCCCACTTATGTGGTACAAGCCCAAATGATTGATCCATGAAGTAAAATTTGCTCTTTTGCAAAAAAAAATATCTTTTTGGTGCTGAGCTTCTTTTTTTTTGTCTGTGGATAAACATTACCATGTAAAATACCAATTAGAATACCAACAACAAGAAGTAATCAAGTTTGTCAAAACATAAAAATTAATCAAGTGGGTGTGCTCAAATGTAATTAATGAAAGAAAAACCATTTTAGAGAACACAAGTTCTTGCGGAAACAATCCTTAGCACCAAGCCACCAACAAGTAAATATCTATGATCTATCACTTTGGCAATTAAATATTTACCTTTATTTAATATTTAATTTAATTGCCAAAGTGCTAATTAAAATGACGCAGAAACAAAACCATATTTATGTAATAGTAGCATGCAGAAGCAGGACACAGTAGAGACAACAATACATACAGTATACATCGCCATTGTGTTTCATCAAATCCAATGATAAAAAAAAGTCACATTATTTTTTTCAAAGCGATATACTATTTGCTTATAAATTAATAGGTACAACCAATGAATTGTCGCCTTTATAAAGCACAAATGACTTGGCAATTTTCTTCGATGGTGTAACAATTTCCACATCATAAGTTCCATAAAAACCTTTAAATTTGAAATGACCTTCCTCATCGACATGACCATGAGTATGCGATAGCCACTCTTGTTTTAAAGCTAGAAACCTTTTTCCAGCTTCATTAATGTCACCTTCAGCATTCACCAAATGTGCATTTTCCCTACACATAAGCAACTCCCAAAATCCCCATAACATTATCCCTTCAACAGCAGGGTGAGCATAAGCTTCTCTGAGCATAACTTCAAGATCATCAGCTCTCACATGTTCATTCATCGAAGACACATCAAGTTCTGTAAACCATATAGGTAAACCAAAAACACCTAATTTATCAAGCGAAGAATGAACAATAGGCCCAATTGGACTATTTATATGACCTTGAATTCCAATTCCACCAACGGGTGCATCTTGTTTTAGCAAATCCAGAATGTGTTGAATGTATTTCTCAGGACATGATGTTGTGTCGCATCCATCTTCAATATGATAATCATTCACAAATAATGTAGCAGACGAGTCCAGTTGGTGTGCAGTCTTGAACATGTTTGCCCTTATATCTTTGCCTAACCTATCTTGGTAAAATGAACCATGCAGCATTTCATTGTTAACATCATAGTGATTGAACTTACCCTTGTAGCGAGTCAGAAGACCGGTTAAACGGTTTTGAACAGCCGTCATCAAATCTTTTTTATTCAGTGACTTAATCCATTGCTGAACACTTTTATCCATTTCCCAGAAGATGCAATGCCCACGAGTTTGGATATTGTACTTTTGACACAGGCTTAAAAGATCATCAGCATCCTTGTAATTCAATATCCCTTTTTGTGGCTCAGTCACTTCCCACGTCAACTCATTTCTAAATACAGCCCAATTGAAGTGTTTCACAAGGAAGTTAACAAAATCTTCATTGTCAATGTTTGATCTGCTGATGCATGTTCCAATCTGGAAATCGTTCCGTGTTTGTGTAACGTTCACTGTGGTGTTAGGGTAGCTGCTAGAGTCTAGCCCAGAGAATTTTAGTGTAACTTCACGCTTCCGAATCTGCAGTTCCAGAAAAATTGATATATAAACTAAAATTCATATATTGACATATATAAACAATATAAATCATAACATATCCTATCAATGAAGAATGAATATAATAAAACTTATTGAACATTTCATTCTGAAATATAAACTTCTGTAGCATAATTTTTCTTCCACGAAACATTCTATTTCATTCATAATAAAAATTGAGCTTTTAATAATTATATGTAAAATAGAATAAAACTCACCTTGTCTGTTTGCGTCTTCAAATATGTAAACCTTGCCTGCCTATCAACAGGGAAAATCTGAAGTCCAGCAACCATCAAGTCGATACCTGAAGCAGGACCTTGAATGTAAACCGTAACCTTTGACGGCTGCTTCTCAATTCTGAATGACCCATTAAGGTCATGCCACCTATTATCTGAAACCTCGGTTTGTCCTCCATTGATCCACTGGTTGTCAGCACTAATGGCAACATTCACATTCTGTTGCCTATTTGAACCAGAACCAATCCGGACCCAAGCAGATACTTGGTAAGTCACAAATAGCTTCAATTTCTCAGTGATCACCTGAGCAGGACCATTCCAAGTTTGTGCTCTATTCGTTACAAGTAAGTAGTGACCACTTAGGGTTTCGTGACGTCCAAGAGAGTCTCTTGCTATAGGTGGAACTATAAGAGGCGATTCAGTTTTAACAGTTAAAGTACAATCGCCTAGGGTAAACCATCCACTGGTGTCATCTAACAGATTGCTGTTCTCAATTATATTGACTCCAAAAGCAACATTCTGCATAATCAAATCAAATTGTTAGGTGCCTGAAAAGCATACAAAATCAACGGTGCAACCAAAGTTTCCTAAGGATCTGTTTCAATTGACTTAGTTGAACTTTATCTACTGGCATAAGCACTTGTGATATTGTTTGAGAGAGCTTATGACATGTCCATAAGTTGTTTTCAGCTTATTTCCATAAGCTCTCCAGGATAGCTTATGAAAACAACTTATATGAAAATAGTTTGACTTTTATTGTATTTTTTCTTATAGAAATAGCTTCCACATAAGCATATATATATGATAAGAGCTTATGCTATAAGAGCTTAATTACACTGTTTATCAAACAGGGCCTAAGGCAGCAGCTTATTTCTTAACCAATGCTTGTGCAAAACAAAAAACTTAAGATATAACAATCATCAATAATAATAAAATACATAGGTAATTTTACTAATGTAATTTACAGAAAATGTCGAACATATACGTTAAGTGGTGTTGAAGGAGTTGCTTTAGCAGCATGTTTTACAACCAAAGTATTGACAAGAATGTCTGTTCCAGGTGGAGGGCCCTCTAAATAAAGGACCACTTTTGATGATGAACCATTTAGAAGGAATTTCCCCTGCAGCGTCACCCAATCTGTATCTGTTGCCTGCACACTTAAGAACACACCAGTTCTGTTTAGCAACTACTATAAATGTTAAGAAACGTTTTTTATTATCACTAACCAATAAAATTCATGGATGAATCATTGCTTAAGCAAGTTTGTTTTCCGCTTATCAAGTTTCAAGAATGAAAAACAGAAAAATCATGGCTGAATCATATACTTGATTGACAGTATAAAAAATCTTTATATTGACATTGTATATATGAATTAAATACATAGCAAGAATAATTTAAAGACTAACTTTGCAATGCCTATATACTGCTCTCGGAGATCTGGTGTTTGAACCCACAAAGTAGCCTTTACATCAGCACTAGTGACATTGTTGCCATATATCCGAACTAAAGCAGTCATCTCATAGGCCAACTTGCGCTGCACGCGTCCAGTTATCTCCTGCTGAATTCCATTCCAGGCTTGTGTTCGTTCTGCTGCGCTTGCAAAGAATTTTCCAAACTTTGGGACAATTTTACCATTTGCCATGGAATCAGTCAACACAATCTTGCAGGATCTTCCAAACCAATTATTCAGGGCATCCTCAAATTGAGGGTTTATTATGATGTTTTCATCTTCAGTAGAAACACATCCTTCTGTGTGTGTGGCCTTCTGAAATAAGAGGAAACAGTACACAAGTTAGTGTGTTATTAAAACATAAAGATGTCACAAAACAATTAAAGAGTGAAACCATCATAGGCTCATTGCAAGTTCAATTTAACCATTATTGAAGTAATAAAGACTTTGACAATGTGTAGAATTGCATAAAGAAAAATAACAATATTTGAAATGCATAATTTTATTCATGATATACTTTGTTATTTGGACTGGAACAATTGATCACTACTGATTTTATAAGCAAGTCAACTCCAGGAGCAGGTCCTTCCAAATAAAATACAGCCCGATTCGGGACAGTAGACAGCGAAAATGTTGCTTCCAACTTTTCCCAGCTACCCTTTACAACTGAAGTTCTGTAGGAAATAATAGTAAACATGTAAGGGCATTTTTCTCAAATTCTTTAAAACAAGTAAATGTAATGAAATTGCAACTTCTTTTATACCTTCCGATGAACAAATATTGTGTAGCTGAATCATCATATTCTAGTTTCAGTGTAGCTTTTACTTCAGCAGATTCCTGTGAAGGGCCAGATACTCCAACAAAAGCTGAAACCGTGTAAGTGAAACCAATGGAAATTCTGTCCGTTATATCTTGCCCAAGACCTTGCCAGCATTCGTTTCGTTCGGTGATAACAGTATAATTTTGATCCGAGTCCATTGAAATTCCACCTTGATCACCGGCACTGGCCGAAATCACGTAGCCATTGCAGCAATTGAGATACCAATAGTTCAGGCCATCAGAGAAGTCGTGATTCATCAAAATATTAGAAGCATTGCTCCAACTTGCACTAGAGATTCTTTCTGCCATTATCTGTCAAACAAAACAATATTATAAAAACAATGCTGCTAAATACTAAGAAGAAACTATTGCCTCAAATGACACAACTTGTGACGTGTTTGCAAGTGTTTGAGACCTATATAGAACCGATAGTTCAGATTGAAGGCGCATCTGGTGTTTGACAATAACAAATGTGTCAATGTGTCAGTGTCACTGTTGTGTCTGGTGTCTGTGCTTCATACATTAACACATTTGGAAGAACTCTCCCATTTGTGCTATTCCATAAATAGGACAGCAAAAAGGGTAGGAATTCAACACTCATACTGATACTGATCAGTGTGCATCAGATTTTATATTTTTGCTGAATATTTATTACCATACGTACAATGATACAAATCACTTAAACTAGTGTCTCATTTATTATATGTTATTTCTGCCATCTTAATCAGTTGCAGCATTGGTCCCTTCTATTTTACTACCATCTTAATTTTTTAATATTGTTCAATCTAACAAGCCTTTTTACAAACAAATTAGCTGCAACCAGTAACCATAGGTACATACACTTCTCAGCAAAAACTAAAAATCTACATTGAAGCTTAAAACATTTATCTAATAGGCTTTGATCTCTTATTCCATCCACTAATAAGACCAGGGATTTAATAATGGGTTTTAAGAACAGGTCTACTATTGCAACATTGGGTTTTTTATATCTTCGTAACCCTAATGTGACTGCCATTGAGGTTGCATCAACCACATTTATTTAACCAATCTTTTAAAAACCACATCAAATCGGCTAAACCTAGGCATCAACCACGTTTATGTAATTGATCTTTTAAAAACCGAACATCAAATCCGCTAAACCTAGTCATGAACCACATTTATTTAACCAATCTTCTAAAAAACCACATCAAATCTGCTAAGCCTAGGCATCAACCACATTTATGTAAACAATCTTTTGAAATCCGGACATCAAATCGACTAAACCTAGACATGAACCACATTTATGTAACCAATCTTTTAAAAAACCGAGCATCAAATCGGCTAAACCTAGGCATCAACCACATTTATGTAAACGATCTTTTGAAAATCGAACATCAAATCGGCTAAACCTAGTCATGAACCACATTTATTTAATCGATCTTTTAAAAAACCAAATATCAAATCGGCTAAACCTAGGCATCAACCACGTTTATGTAAACGATCTTTTGAAAACTGAACATCAAATCGGCTAAACCTAGTCATGAACCACATTTATTTAACCAATCTTTTAAAAACCGAACATCAAATTGGCGAAACCTTGTCGTCAACCACATTTATGTAACCAATCTTTTTAAAAACCAAACATCAAATCGGCTAAACCTAGGCACCAAGCACATTTATTTAACCAATCTTTTAAAAACCAAACCGAACATCAATTCGGAGAAACCTCCGGATCATTGTTCAACTACTTTAAACTGTTCAAACAAGGACAAAACTGCGATCAAATAATCAAAATCATGGATAAATAAAGTAAAATAACTGACGAAGGTAAGGTACCTCAGAATCAGAGTGAGATTTATTGTGACACTTTGAGAGACAGCATGTGAAGAAACTCTTCATGATTATATATACACTCTCAGTAACCTAGGAGATTTGAGAGTGAAACCTAAGGAAAATTGAGAAACCAACCAGCAAAGTTCCTTCTGAATCATATTTATAATCTAAATATTGGGATTAATTAATTTTATGATTAATTAGTATTAAAAACTTTATGATTTCTGCTTTTTCTTGTGTTTTTTTTTTGGGTTGTGGTTTTTTCTTTGGCTTACAGATTAGTAAGCTTGAATTAGAAAAAAAGGCTAAGTAAAGATCAAAAAGGTAAAGGTGGGGGAGGATTCATTTTGTGTGAGACTTTGATTGCAAGATTTTGTAGTGTTAGGTTAAGATGAATTTTCTATCCGTAAGTAAATAGCTTATTGGCATTTGAAAAATATACTGCACTACACTACATACACCTTCAATTTCCTACGTATTGGAATTGAATTCAAATAAGATATGTTAGAACAATGAGAGTAAAACTACTGCAAGAACACACTCTTGACACTTGAACACTTTCACAAATTTCGATGGAAAAAGAAATCGGAATGGTGAAAGATTTTCGGCTGTTGTTCGGTCAAATCCCTTTTGGGGGCTTAGTCACCCTTGATATGGATCCAAGACATGCCCCTCCCTCCCCCTGGATTCAAAAGTAGAAGTTTTGCACTGAGAAAAAAAAATTGACTTTTAAAAAATTGAATGCACATCTTGTAAGATAAATGTTATTGAATTAGAATTCTCCAATATTTTTAACCACTTCCTGAATGTCATACAAAAAATATAAACAATGTATTGGTAAATTTTATTCTACTCACAGTTATTTGTGTCGTCAAATCCCTGTCATATATATTTCGGAGGTACATCACCGCCGCCGCAAAATGCAGTTACCATATTTCGCTTTCTAGATCCTTGCACAACTTTGTCTGTCGTAAGGGAGACCAAGAGTAATCAAAACCTTGAAAAGAAGAAATGAAATGAAAAAATCAGGTTGCCCGAGGAAGACATCCAAAATAATGGCATCACCATTTATGCTAGTATAAAAGCTTGCGAGCAAAGGTAGAAATCAATCTAACCATAGCCAACAACGCCCCAAACAAAAAAGGTCTCCATTCCGAGGCTTCTTAATAGATCTTTGGTGGCAAAATTAGATTATCTACTTTGAACTTTGAAATGAAAGGCTATATATATTAATATATATGTTGGGAGTAAAGTCACTACTATTAACATCTCATAAAATTTGTCAAAAAAAAAAAAGAAAACTCATAAAACTTCTAATTCTATAGAGGTCAGTGTAAAAGAACATATATCATACTATAGTATAGAGGTCAGGAAACCTCTAATTCTCTAAATGGCACATATAACATACACACCTCAGATTAGAATAGCTACTTCCAAGTTACTTCACACTAGCAGGTTATATACCTAGAGCAGTAACAAATAATGATGCTGTGCATAGTGAAAATTGTTTCGTTTCACTCTAGTATTCCTTCACTTCCAAATCTCAAAACTTTCAAGCCAGAAATCTCTATACTGATTCCCCTGTTTTAATTCCCACCACAATCCTCTAAAACAGATTAAATCAACTGAAATTCTATAACACTTAAACAAAGCAAGTATCCTAGAAAATTCAACTTCCTCTAAAATACTGTCAGCAAATTCCATATTTGCACTCTCAATTTTGTAGTAATAATCAAGAACACCCTGGGAATTCTGAACTATCAGTAACAGGGTCTGCTAAATAGGACTCAATTAAACATAACAAAATAAGATTACATTGACATCTTAATATAGATTATAAACACCTTAATACCCCTTAATACAGGCTTAAGCACACAAACACAACTTATATAGGCACCTTAATACCCCTTATACAACACACAATCATTAAATCCCCCATCTTGTGCTTAATGTTCATATTTGGCATCTTTTATTAGTTGGTTAATACCACAAATAAGAAACTACATCTTACTCCAATGCAAAAAGCATAAGTAATGCCCCTACTAGAAGTCAGAACACAATTTCAAATAGTATACCTACAATATACCCGTATCTGCAAATACAAATCAGAATAAACAATCAAAGCAGAAAAATAGCATACCTGCAGCATATTGTAGCTTAATATCTTAATGCTTTGGAGAAACATCAAGGAAGTTTACTTACACCTCATCATGAGGCTTTCTGTTGGCCAGAACATGAGGTTGAGAGGCTTACATACCTCATCTTGTATTCTTAAGAATTGAACAATTTTTCCTGTTGTAATCAAGTCTTTCCATCTCTGCCAAAACAATTATTATATGGAACACATTACAGATTGGACCTCCAATCTATCTTTGACATAATTGAACTTTTGATGCCATAACAAAAACAGTTTATCTAGCTGGCATAAAGTAAGAATTGGTTAATTATCCAACATGCATATGGTGATGTGTTAGCCAAGGTAGTTTAGAGTACAACATATCATATTGAATTGCAAATTACATTTCTAGTTACGAAAAATTAAGGTGTCTTAACTATTTGAAGTTTTACTTACTCATGCAACTGAGCATATAGAAGAAGCTAACCACTAGATACTATGCTTGAGATATGGGGTTATAGGCTCCTGAAGTATATCACTATTTGAAAATATATGTAACTATATATTACTAGTCTTAGTTAGGTAATTCATTTATCTTGATTGGTGCTATGAAGTATATGAGGATGGGAGCACATGTTCTTGATAATAGACAGCCTCATTTTGGTCATAGTTATCCCACCTTGGGAGAGAACCTGCATTAATCATGTCAATCATAACTTAAATTGGAAACAATTCTTAGCACCAACAAGTAAATAACTATAACTTTGTTAATAAGAATGACGCATAAACAAAACCATTTTATTTATTTGCCAATAGTAGCATGCAGAACACAGTATAGACAACAGTCGAGACAACATTACAGTATACAACACCACTGCGTTTCATCAAATACAATGATAAAAAGAAATTCACACATTAATTCTTTCATAGTAATATACTTTCTTATAAATCAATAGATACCACCATTGGAGAGTCGCCTTTATCAAGCACAAATGTCTTAGCAATTTTCTTTGATGGTGTCACAACTTCCACATTATAAGTTCCATAAAACCCTCTGAAATTGAAATGACCTTGCTCATCAACATGACCATGACTATGAGATAGCCACTCTTGTTTCAAAGCTAGAAACCTTTTTCCAGCTTCATTAATGTCACCTTCTGCATTCACCAAATGTGCACTGTCTCTACTCATAAACAACTCCCAAAATCCCCACAACATTATCCCTTCAATAGCAGGGTGAGCCAAAGCTTCTCTAAGCATAACTTCAAGATCATCAGCTCGCACATATTCATTCATAGAAGATACATCAAGTTCCGTAAACCATATAGGTAAACCAAGAATACCTAATTTATCAAGCGAAGAACAAACAACAGGCCCAATTGGACTATTTATGTGACCTTGAATTCCAATTCCACCAACTGGTGCACCTTGTTCTTGCAAATCAAGGATGTGTTGAATGTATTTATCTGGACATGATCTTGTGTCGCATCCATCTTCAATATGATAATCATTCACAAACAACGTAGCAGACGAGTCTAGTTGGTTTGCAGTCTTGAACATGTTTGCCCTTATATCTTTGCCTAACCTATCTTGGTAAAATGAACCATGCAGCATTTCATTGTTAACATCATAGTGATTGAACTTACCCTTGTAGCGAGTCAGAAGACCGGTTAAACGGTTTTGAACAGCCGTCATCAAATCATTTTTATTCAGTGACTTAATCCATTGCTGAACAGTTTCTTCCACTTCCCAGAAGATGCAATGTCCACGAGTTTGGATCTTGTACTTTTGACACAGGCTTAAAAGATCATCAGCATCCTTATAATTAAAATTCCCTTGTTGTGGCTCAGTCCAATACCACTTCAACTCATTTCCAAATACAGCCCAGTTGAAGTGTTTCACAAGGAAGTTAACAAAATCTTCATTGTCAATGTTTGATCTACTGATGCATGTTCCAATCGGGAAATCGTTCTGTGTTTGTCTAACTTGCACCATGGTGTTAAGGTAGCTGCTAGAGTCCAGCCCAGAAAATTTCAGTACAACATCACGTTTACGAATCTGCAGTTCCGAAAAAAACTGATATATAAACTAAAATTCATATATATAAACAATATAAATCATCATTATGTTTAACTAATAATAAAAATTGCGCTTTATAATAATTATATGTAAAATAGAATAAAACTAGTTTTCACCTTGTCTGTTTGTATCTTCAAATATCTAAACCTTGCATGTCTATCAACAGGGAAAATCTGAAGTCCAGCAACCATCAAGTCCACACCAGAAGCAGGACCTTGAATATAAACCATAACCTTTGATGGTTGTTTCTCAATTCTGAATGATCCACCAATTTCATGCCACCTGTCATCTGAAATTTCGGTTTGTCCTCCATTGATCCACTGGTTGTCAGCACCAATGGCAACATTCACATTCTGAGGCCCATTTGAACCAGAACCAATCCTAACCCAAGCAGATACTTGGTAAGTCAAAAATAGCTTCAATTTCTCAGTGATCACCTGAGCAGGACCATTCCAAGTTTGTGCTCTATTTGTTACAAGTATGTAGCGACCACTTAGGAGTTCGTGACGTCCAAGAGAATCTCTTGCCATAGGTGGAATTATATGAGGGGAACCAGTTTTAACAGTTAAAGTACAATTGCCAAGGGGAAACCATCCTTTGGTGGCATCAGACAGATTGCTGTTCTCAATTATATTGACGCCAAAAGCAACATTCTGCAAAATAAAATCAATCGTTAGGTGCTTGAAAAGCAAACAAAATCAACGGTGCAACCAAAGTTTGTTAAGGGTCTGTTTGAATTGACTTAGTTGAACTTTATCTATCGGCATAAGCACTTGTGAGACTGTTTGAGAGAGCTTATGACGTGTCCATAAGTTGTTTTCAGCTTATTTCCATAAGCTCTCCAGGATAGCTTATGAAAACAACATATATGATAAGAGCTTAATTACACTGTTTATCAAACAGGGCCTAAGGCAACAGCTTAGTTCTTAACCAGTGCTTGTGAAAAACAAAAAAAATTAAGCAATAACAAACACCAATAATAATAAAGTAGATACATATGTGAATATAGAGGTTCCACTATACTTCACAGTGCTTGTTGACCACTTAAAACAATCTTGACATTAACTTTACTAAGTAATTTACAGAAAATGCTGTACCTTTACGTCTATTGGTGTCGAAGGAATTGCTTTATCAGCATGTTTTACAGCCAAAGTATTGACAAGAATGTCCGTTCCAGGTGGAGGGCCTTCTAAATAAAGGACCACTTTTGATGAGGAACCATTTAGAAGGAATTTTCCCTGCAGCGTCACCCAATCTGTTTCTGTTGCCTGCACACTTAAGAATACACCAGTTTTGTTCAGCAACTACTACAAATGTTAAGTTCATGGATGAATCATTCCTTAAGCCAGTTTTTTTTCCTTCTCCATTTATCAAGTTTCAAGAATAATAAATAGAAAAATCATATGCCTTAGGAGTCGATCGCATATTCATGGCTGAATCATATAGTTGATTGACAGTATGAAAAATCTTTATGTTGGCATTGTATATGCATTAAATTCATAGCAAGAATAATTTAAAGACTAACTTTGCAATGCCTATATACTGCTCCCGGAGATCTGGTGTTTGAACCCACAAAGTAGCCCGTATATCAGCACTTGTGACATTGTTGCCATATATCCGAACTAAAGCAGTGAGCTCATAGGCCAACTTGCGCTTCACACGTCCAGTTATCTCCTGCTGGATTCCATTCCAGGCTTGTGTTCGTTCTGCTGCGCACGCAAAGACTGTTCCAGACTTTGGGACAATTTTCCCATCTGCCATGGAATCATTCAACACAATCTTGCAGGCTCTTCCCGACCAATTATTCAGGCCATCCTCAAATTGAGGGTTTATAATGATATTTTCATCTTCAGTAGAAACACATCCTTCTGTGCTTGTGGCCTTTTGAAATAAGAAGAAAAGTTACACAAGTTAGTGTGTTATAAAAATATAAAGATATCACAAAACAATTAAAGAGTGAAACCATCATAGGCTCATTGCAAGTTCAATTTAACAATTATAGAAGTAATAAAGACTTTGCCAATGTGTAGAATTGCATAAAGAAATAACAGTAATTGAAATGCATAATTTTATTCATGATATACTTTGTTTTTTGGACTGGAACAATTGATCACTATTGATTTTATAAACAAGTCAACTCCAGGAGCAGGTCCTTCCAAATAAAATACAACCCGTTTCGGTATAGTAGACAGCGAAAATGTTCCTTCCAACTTTTCCCAGCTACCCTTTATAACTGAAGTTCTGTAGAAAATAATAGTAAACATGTAAGGGAATTTTTCTCAAATTCTTTGAAACAAGTAAATGTAATGAAATTGCAACTTGTTTTATACCTTCCGATGAACAAATATTGTGTAGCTGAATCATCATATTCTAGTTTCAGTGTAGCTTTTACTTCAGCAGATTCCTGAGAAGGGCCAGATACTCCAACAAAAGCCGAAACCCTGTAAATGGAACCAATGGAAATTCTCTCTGTGACATCTTGCTCGAGACCTTGCCAGCATTCGTTTCGTTTGGTGATAACAGCATAATTTTGATCCGAGTCCATCAAAATTCCACCTTGATCACCTGCACCACCCGAAATTACGTAGCCATCGCAGCAATTGAGATACCAATAGTTCAGACCATCAGAGAAGTCATGATTCATCAAAATATTATAAGCATTGCTCCAACTTTCACTAGAGATTCTTTCTGCCATTATCTGTCAAACAAAACAATATCATAAAAACAATGCCTGCTAAATACTAAGAAGAAACAATTGCCTCAAATGACACAACTTGTGACGTGTTTGCAAGTGTTTAAGACCTATATAGCATTGCGTCAAAAAAAAAAAAAAGACCTATATAGAACCGATAGTTCCGATTGAAGGTGCGACTGGTGTTTGACAATAACACATGTGCTTACATTCGATAACTTTTATTTTCTAAAATTGTCACGTGTGTCAGTGTCACTGTTGTGTTTGGTGTTTGTCTGTGCTTCATACATTAACACATTTGGAAGAACTCTCCCATTTGTGCTATTCCATAAATAGGAGTATAGGACAGCAAAAAGGGTAGGAACTCAACACTCATACTGTTCAGTGTACATCAGATTTTATCTTTTGCTAAATATTTGTTACCATATGATTCAAATTACTCAAACTAATGTCTCATTTACTATATGCTATTTCTATCATCTTAATTGGGTATAGCATTGGTCCCTGCTATTTTGCTACCATCTTAATTTATAAATATTGTTCAATTTAACAAGCATTTCAACAAACAAATTAGCTGCAACAATTAACCATAGGTACATGCGACATACACTTCTCAGCAAAAAGTAAAAATCTGCATTGAAGCTTAGAACATCTATCTAATAGGCTTGATCTCTTCTTCCATCCATTAATGAGTCCAAGGATTCCATAAAGGGTTTTCAGAACAGGTCTACAACCAAGTATTAAGGTTTTTTATATCTTTGTAACCCTAATGCCGACTCTGATCGAGGTAGCATCAACCAGATTTATTTAACCAATCTTTTAAAAATCAAACATCAAATCGGCTAAACCTAGGCATCAACCATATTTATTGAACCGATCTTTAAAAACTAAACATCAAATCGGCTAAACCTAGCATCAATCACATTCATTTAACCGGTCTTTTAAAAATCAAACCGAACATCAAATCGGATAAACCCCCCGTATCAATATTCAACTACTTTAAACCGTTCAAACCAAGACAAATAAAGAATATAACTTTAGGAAGTAAGTAAGGTACCTCAGAATCAGAGTGAGATTTCTTGTGACACTTTGAGAGACAACTTGTGAAGAACCTCTTCATGATTATATATACACTCTCAGTAACCTAGGAGATTTGAGAGTGAAGCCTAAGGAAAATTGAGAAACCAACCAGCAAAGTTCCTTCCGAATCGTATTCATAATCTAAATATTGGGATTAATTAATTTTATAATTAATTAATATTCAAAACTTTAGGATTTCTGATTTTTCTTGTGTTACTTTTTTGGGTTGTGATTTTTGCTTTGGCTTGCAGATTAGTAATGCGTGAATTAGAAAGAAAGGCTAAGTAAGGATCAAAGGTAAAGGAATGGTACTTTGGTTAACTTAATTTAATTAATTAATTAACTTTGAAAATTTGGGAAGATTCATTTTGTGTGAAACTTTGAATGCAAGATTTTGAAATGTTAGGTGAAAGATGACTTTTCTGTCCATTCGTAAATAGCTTAATGGAATTTGAAGAATACACTACACTACATGCACCTTCAATTTACTACGTATTGGAATTGAATTTAAGAGACTTTAGAACAGTGCAAGAAGAATTTCAACAAAAAATTCCAAAATAAGCAACCTACTGCAAAGATCACAGTATCACACACTCTTGACTTGAGACTTGAGCGCTTTCACAAATTACGATGAAAAAAGAAATCAGAATAGTGAAAGGTTTTGAATTGGATTCACTTTTTCCTTTTGGGCTGTTGTTGGGTCAAATTCCTTTTGGGCTTGGTCACCGTTGAGATGGATCTTTTCTATTCATGGGCTTCATACCCCCCCCCCCCCAAGAACCCACTTACAATCCTCCGTTTTCACAAAAAAAAAAAAAAAAACCACATTGAATCCGTCTCATTCGTCAAATTACAAATATCTAAGCAAATGTTAGTATACATTTTCTCTAATCTTTGATTTCCATTGCACCATTTTTTGTCTCACACAATGATACTGTTTGGATTTTAAAATTTGAGCATGTTTTCTGTTGTTCGGATTTTAAAATCCGAAATGTTCCCAAATTTGATTTCTCTCGTTCTCTTGTTTTCTGTGTTTTAGAAATGGAGAGAAATTCTGATAATGTCGATAGGATTAGGGGAATAGAGTCTCTGACACTGCCTCTGCTCTCCAAGAGCGGGAAAGGCAAGACTTGAAAGAGGCCAACTGTAACACCCAATCTTCTCTTAATAAAATTTAAAGAATTAACTTTTCTTAGTGCAGAAGAAACAAGAATAACTTTGAAATCTTAAATAACTTTGAAGAAAAAGTTGCTTTACAATCTTGAAATGAACTTTAGAGAATGCCTACACATAATTTATTTTTTCTTAGGGCCACAAAACAACAATATCCTAAAATTCTAGACTCTGATGTGATCCGGTTCAGACTCAATATTGAACGGATGATGAGTTACTTTTGTACTCCTCAGTCCTCCAATGGCTGACGAGTTACATGGATACCTGAAAACATCGCCCCAAAAACATAGTGAGTATGAAACTCGGTAACATAGAATTTATATAAGATAGTTTGATGTTTTCAGTTATGTCGCTAAGCATGGAAAAATCCTCTCTATTACCATACTCATTACCATGCCGACAATAATGTCTTAAAGACCATGACGGATTTCCCCATCACCGTGTCATGTTGGTGAACATTCTTGAGTAATATTGGACATAATTCTGTAGGTAGTACCCCTACTTACCACGCCATACCCATAGGGTAATATTGAACGTATTGTCCAGCAAGTAGTGTCCTACCTACCATGTCATACTCACTATCATGAGAATTCACTTAGCTAGGTGAATTTTGAACATACCTCACTTCACTACATTACTTTCACACACATACATATAACTATAATAAGTATTAAGTATATATATCATATACTATGGATTAACGAGTAAACACTGACTCCATTCACATAGAGTTGTCTATATTGATGAGGTAGAATAAACTTATCAAAAATAGTAAGAAAAGATTGACATGGTTTACTACTCTTGCTGGGTGAAGGCTATTTTGATTTTAACTGTTGAAGCTACCGATAATGTTGTTTTGATTAGAGAAAAAAAAATTCTTAGAAGAAAACATGGCAATTACGACTAGAAAGTACGGTAGGAAACCGTCCGTAATGATATATTCCTATTCAAGCATAACATCAAACACTTTATGTGCATGCAATGCAACATCAAACACAAAAAACCATACACATTGTAAGAAGAGATTCTATATGTGTTGGGTTGATTGCAATGTAAGTCCTACATTGCTAATGAAGAGAAATAAAGGTCAAAGAAATTATATTGAAGAAGTCCCGCATCGCTTAGAATTGTGAAGCAATGAGGGAATCAAGGTTATATAATGGACCTAAGTTCTTTGTTTATAATTGCACCAAGCAGTAACACTTGTAAACACTTTAAGTTTATATTTGTGTCTTTTTGCTTTTCTCTTATGCTCTTGTTTAAGAGTATTTGAGATGTAGTTCAAATATTTACTTTGGAGAGTGTGGGTGTATTGGGGCATGGGGCGATTGAGAGTGAAGTCTATGTGTTGTAACAATTTTCACATAGTGTTTATTCTCTGGTTGTCGGTTTTGACAACGGCCGTGGTTTTTTTCTCCGGTTTTGGAGTTTCCACGTTATATTCTTGTGTTGTTGATTGCGTTCTTTTATTTTCTCTATGCCGGTTTTTCCCAACAACTGGTATCAGAGCTCTTGGTTTGATTCAGGAGTAGGGAGTCCGCTGTGAAGTTTAGGCTAGAGAAAACTAATGGAAGAATCACGTTTGGCTTGTGGGAAATCAAGTCAAGGATATGGTGATGCAATTTGGGTTACACAAGGTCAGCCTGGAGAGGCGGTGGTAATAATACTCAACATCAGTCTGGAGAGGCGGTGATAAGAATACTCGGGTTACGTCTGAAACAACAACTTATTATGATGCGGAGATGCTAGTGGAAGTTGGGAATCAGTGGAGTGTTGAGTCATGGACTTTGGAAGCTCCTATCACATGTGTTTGAAGAAGAAATACTTTTGAATCCCTAGAGCTAGTTGAAGGTGGAGTTGTTCATCTCGGTGACGGAAAGCTTGTGAGGTTCAAGGTATGGGTGAGTTTCTTTTAACATAATGCGAGGTATTTTCTTGAACTTTGATGCATAGATAGTAGGTAGATACTTGTTAGATAGTTCAACTATTATTGGTTATGCATCTGTTACTAGTGGTGATTCTCATGTTTTGGTTAAGTTGTGGATCTTCGGGTGGGTACTTGTTAGTGACATGAGTTTAGTTGGACTAGTGAAACAAGGTTTACTAGGTGATGTAACTAAACTGGAATTGTTGGAGCCTAACAATGGCCTGAGGTGATTTCATAGATGTTTGAAGTTGTTCAAGTGACACATGGGCATCGGTTGACATGGATGCAAGGTGTGTGATGGTAGCGTGCGAGCATTGGTTGGCATTGATGCAAGGTACGTGGTTATCTCGATGGCTGATGAACTTCCAGAGAAAGCCAATATGGAAGTTGCACCATAAATTGTCAGTGAGGTTTCGAGAAGAAATTCTTGGGATGACTTGGTTCCAAGTGAAGAAAAATCTTGGGATGGTTTAGTTTCAAGTGAAGAAAATTCTTGGGATGATTTAGTTCCAAGTGGAGTATACTCTTTATGGTGGAGTATGATAATTTAATTTGTCGGTATAGACAATGAGAATTATGATTGTCGGTGTAGACAATGAAGATTGAAGACCATTACAATCAAGGTGGAGATTGTTGGGTTGATTGCAATGTAAGTCCCACATTGCTAATGAAGAGAAATAAAGGTCAAAGAAATTATATTGAAGAAGTCCCGCATCGCTTAGAATTGTGAAGCAATGAGGGAATCAAGGCTATATAATGGACCTAAGTTCTTTGTTTATAATTGCACCAAGCAGTAACACTTGTAAACACTTTAAGTTTATATTTGTGTCTTTTTGCTTTTCTCTTATGCTCTTGTTTAAGAGTATTTGAGATGTAGTTCAAATATTTACTTTGGAGAGTGTGGGTGTATTGGGGCATGGGGCGATTGAGAGTGAAGTCTATGTGTTGTAACAATTTTCACATAGTGTTTATTCTCTGGTTGTCGGTTTTGACAACGGCCGTGGTTTTTTTCTCCGGTTTTGGAGTTTCCACGTTATATTCTTGTGTTGTTGATTGCGTTCTTTTATTTTCTCTATGCCGGTTTTTCCCAACAATATGTTACCTTTGAATCTCTTGATATGAAGGTGATGAACCCTGGATTTCTTCTTGTAAATGTCTTCCTTTCTTCAATTCCTTGTTCTTCTCTTCAACCCGCGGAAAATGGAAATGGAAAAGGGCTTGAGTTGTGTTATGAGATTAGTTAATTACAGTTTTATTCTCATATTTTAGGTCAATCCCGAAATAAGTGTCCCCAGTCACAAAATAAGTAAAGGTGTTGCTAGCATGTGCCCTAGAGATATATGTTAAAAAACATTATTTTAAAAAATGTGTAATTAATTTGTGAAAGTTTAAAAAATTAAATTAAATGTATTGATTATAATAAAATATTTTTTAAATCACTAATATGCGCCCTAAAGGCATATGTTAGCTTTTTCCAATAAGTATTTCTATTTGAACGAAAATAAAGGGCTAAAATTAAACTTAAGTCTTTTTTTTAGCCTGATATTACGACATCACTACATAGGTTGTGGTTAAATGATGTGCCATCTTAGGTTAGTATTTTTGGATGGAGGCTCTTGTTATCAAGATTGCTAACGCGTGCGGCACTAGCAAGCAGAGAAGTTATCAATAACCCATATGAACTTTCATGTGTTTCCTGCTTTAGAGAGGTTGAAGACATTCATCATGTACTATTTAATTGTCGACTCTCGCAACAAGTGTGGAGGAAAATTTACAACCGGATGCAGATGGACAATATATTGCTTTCGAAGATACCTATAGTCACTTCGATCATTTTGACAACTTGGTAAAAGGTAACAAAGTTCCCAAGGTGAGACATTTGATTTGACTTGCTACAACATGATGCATTTAGCGGCTACAGAATAATATTATGTTTAGAGGTGCTTTGTCGAGTTTACTTGTAATTGTTGATCAAATTAAGTATATTTTGTGGTTTTGGTTCCTAGTAGAATTCAGACTAATACACCTTATGTTTATGTCAATTGGTGTAACAACCCTTTAGCATGCCTTCATAGCATCTAAAGGTGTTTGTGAATTGTAAGAGTTGAGTACACCTTATACTCCTTATAATTCAATTTTGATTATAAAAAAAAAAAATTGAGTCTTTTTTTATAGAATAAAGACAATGAAATTTGTATCATCCAAAAAAAAAAATGAAATTTGGATTAAAAAATCAAGTAAACTATTTAAACTTCTCATCACCAGATTTAGTGGTTAAAACTTTTTTTACTTATTTTATGTTTGCCAACCTGTAATTATATTTCAATTTTAATGAACGAGTCCAATTCACCAAAATGAAACTTCAAAACGGCGACAATGTAAGAACCATAATTTCTATGTTTGCTCA
Organism: Trifolium pratense; assembly: GCF_020283565.1. Taxonomy (NCBI): domain Eukaryota; kingdom Viridiplantae; phylum Streptophyta; class Magnoliopsida; order Fabales; family Fabaceae; genus Trifolium; species Trifolium pratense. The sequence goes on along the minus strand of NC_060059.1, from coordinate 39,963,297 downwards.
AAATAAATTTAAAATGATTCAAAGTTCAAAAGAAAGAACTTTGATGAAGAAGTACTATATATCAATAATGTTGTTTTTGTGCCTGCCAAGTTCTTTTACTTCATTCATAAAATCTTTTCCGTCAGACGACTCGTAGGAGGTGAGAAGGGCCATTACTCCGTTCCACATAGTGTACTACTATCAACCCTACCAGACAACATCTACCTACACAAGCTCGATCAGGACATAGGAAGGATCTGACAAAAGTACGTCCCCTACATATATAATGCAATGTTTCTATCAAATGAGTTAAGCTCACGCAACAATACTATATTTCTTTTACTAAATATATAATATATAATTATATATAAATTGAAAAGTGGCCATCATCCATTAAAGACACGATAGTTCATGCTTTTTTATGAGAAAAACAAAAGGGCTAAAGTTGAATTTTTCAAAATATTATTTTTATTTTATCATAAAGTGTAATTAAACGGTAATTATTCAAATTCATTTGATTTTTCTAAATTGAAATTTAGGGTTTGTTTGGTTCAATTGAGGGGGGGGGGGATTTTTATGGAGGAGGAGGGGAGGGGAGGGAATGAGTTTTAATTCATACTCCATCCGTCCCAAAATATAAGGAAAAATTGGTCAAAGAAACTTGATGTATTTAATTAAGAATTTGGACTAAATACATCAACTTTGGTTGACCAATTTTCCCTTATATTTTGAGATGGATGAAGTATATGTTTGGTTCACCAGAGGGGAGGAAAGGGGAGGTGAGAGATTTTAATTAAATTTATATTTGGTTCATGAGGGGAGGGAAGATATTTTATAAGTAATTTACATTTTTATCTTATAAATGTGCAGGCTCAAAATAATAAATCATACAATAATCATATATATAATCATATAGTGACATTTTTTTCATACTATTTTTTTTTTCATTGTGCAGCAGTCTCAAAATAATAAACATCTTATAATCATATATGTAATGTTAATTTAAATGAAAAAAAAATAGACGCAAAAGTAAAACAAATAAATGAAAGAGAAAAAAAAATGCTATTATGAAAATAAAGAAAAGAAAGAACATTTTTTTTTTCTTTCTAAATATGGTTATTTTAATCTAAATTGAACTTTTGGACTTTAATTTTTACAAATTTGCAATTTTACTTTTATAACTTTCATAGTATATAGTATTCGTAAAAAAAAAAACTTGCATAATAGTACTTTTGACCTCTTAACTTTAGCTTTATTGTTAAAGGATAGTCCACACTGATTTTGGTCAAGTCAACGCACACGTAAACGATAACTTACATGCTACGTCAGAAGTCAACGCACACACGGACAGTGAATTGAATGACATGTTGACGTTGCATCTGAGTCATTGTCCATGTAAATTGAATTGGTTAAAATTATTGGAGGATCAAAATTTATAAAAGTGGCTAAAGTTAAGGGGGACAAACATGCTATTATGAAAATAAGAGGTTAAAATTATAAATTTCTAAAAGTTAAAAGTCAAAAATGCAATTTAACCATTATTTTATTTTATGAAGTTTTCAACAATAAAGAAGGATCAAATAGTAAATAGCCTTTGCTCAATTATATATTATTGAGGTGAGGTTATACATTCATATGAATAGTGTGATTGAAAAATTTACTATATATATAAGCTGCACAATGTCAATGGGCCAACTTGAATATCCATATTTATCAACAAAAAAAAGTGAAAATACCTCCTTCGACTTTAATTATAAGCAAATTTTTACTTTTTAAATTCATTAAAAAATTAATGTCTCTAGTCTATGATTAAACCCAAATGCATTAGTTATTCAATGAATCTAAAAAGTAAAAATTCGTTTATAATTAAGGCCAGATGGAATACATAAACATCTTTTGACCAAAAAATAAGTAATATACATCCAAAAACAAATAAATATTACTCCAACAATAAATAAAAAGTCACAATAAACTTTGATAAAATAAATAAAGAAAAATGTCCTCCAACAATAAACAATAAAATAATATTATATTTTTAGACCAACAATAAAATAATATTATAACTCTTGACAAAAAAAAAGTAATATTATAACTTTAGACCAAATTAAATTTTATTTTACTAACTTTTTGACAGGTTCATATATGACTTATTAATATTTGTCACAATGCAAATTACACTGTTTTGTCCTGTTTTGTCTTATTGTTGACTAGGTTCATTTGCTTTAATGTAACCATAGCGGTGGCACCAAGTTTATAACAATCTTCACCAAATTGTTTCAAGATCATTCTTGAGAGAGAGAGAGAGAAAGAGAGAGTGGCCATGGGAAGAGCTCCTTGTTGTGACAAAGACAAAGTTAAGAGAGGGCCATGGTCTCCTGATGAAGATGCAAAACTCAAGAATTATTTAGCAATTCATGGCACTGTTGGAAATTGGATTGCATTGCCTAAAAAAGCTGGTTTTTTTCCTCTCTTATCATTGTTGATTTTTTTTTTATTTTTTTATAATTTCTAGTAAGAGTTTTCTTGGATACCCTTTTTCATTAACCAAATTTGTGATCTTAATTACATTTTTTTTTATCTTGTAAAAGAAAAAATTCACGATTTTTATTCCAATTGAAGGGTAATCAACATACATGAAAGTGAAAGAAAAAAAATGTCTTTTTGTTTTCTTTTCTCATTTTCATGAGTAAATTGTTAATTTTTTTGTAATAATATATTAATTGTGGAATATTATTGAACTAATTTTTATTTAATTGATGATATTTGCAGGCCTTAAGCGGTGTGGAAAGAGTTGTCGTTTAAGGTGGCTGAATTATCTCAGGCCTGACATCAAACATGGTGGCTTTACTGAAGAAGAGGATACCATCATTTGTACCCTCTATGCTCAAATGGGTAGCAGGCAAGTATATATTTCCAAATTATTTAATTTTTTTTGTCGGATAGTCTAGCGGCAGAAATTCGTGAATAAATGAAGTGTCTGGAGTTTAAATTTCGGCTTCTACGATATTCCTATCAACTTAGCTAAGCTCACGGGATAAATTATTTTAATTTAATTTAGTAGTAGTATTATCATTATATAATTTCCAAAATATTATTATTGTAAAGCTTGATGATTGCTAAGTGCTAACTATAACAACTTTATTTAGCTTATTAAAAAAAACATAACTTTATTTAATTTAGTACTATATATATTATTTTCTTTAGTAGTTGATGATTTCTAGTTGTTACAAGTTGGAAGATTTGTTTTTTTAAATGAGTAGATAGTAAAGCCATAAGTTATAGGAGTAATCAATATTATATTGGTGCAAGGGAAACTGAATTTAGATTTTTTTAAGCAATGTCTTAGGTTTGAATATTGTCTATGGGAAAAATTATGGTTAGAATGGAAGACTTTATTTAGATGGTTAGTTGGGTTCTTCAATAGAAATAACTTATGGACAAAGTTGGTGAATGTTAATCAAGTGACTGAATCACTGAGTTCAAATGGTTAATGAACTTCGATTAAAATTGAATCAATTAATAGTACCCGAGTTTAATCCTAACCGCAACAATCACTAATTTAACTTTACTTAAATCTCAAACCAACCCTTGATATTTTTACATGTATCATCAATTATTCTTTTTTTTTTTGTTTAGTTGATGATATTATTTACTTTAATTAAGCTATAGTTTTATAAGTACTTAAAGAGAAATATACCTCAAAGTTTGAATACTCATGAAATTTGTGATTTGGTGCAGATGGTCTGCCATAGCATCAAAACTACCTGGGAGAACAGACAATGATGTAAAAAACTACTGGAACACAAAACTGAAGAAGAATTTTATGGCAGGAAAAGTTGGTCTCAAATCATTGACTGAAAATGACAATACTATCCCTTCAACCCCATCACTAACTCAAAGTTGCAACACTTTTGATGCTGGTTATGGATTCAACGACAATGAAAAAAACATTGGTTTTGATCAAATTCATGATGTTGGTGTCTCAGAAATTGGTGCAAGTAACAACAATATTGATATGAATCCTATGGTGTCAATGTCTCAAGATAATTCAAGCATTGGAGTGAACAACAATTGTGATCAAGCTGGTGATGATGAATCTTTGGAACCACTAATGGATTTTGGCTTTGGAGTTGGTAGTGATTTTGCTTCAAGTTGTTGCTTTCCTGAGTGGGTTGATTTTAGTTATGCTGACATTAAGACAAATTGACTCATTCAAAATGTTGCATTGTCTAGTTCTCTAGTAAACATGGGATTACATTACATAGGTGACATATTTTAGTTTTGCTAAGTATTAAATTTAATGTTTCTTTCCTACCAATAAGTGATAAATGTTTTGAGTCTCTTAAGTAGGTGGTCAGAGGTCGTGCAGGTTCTTCAACAAAATTTATTCATCGTTAGCGGTGAAAACTTGATATTATATTATGGTAACAATTAAAATTGAATATCAGTATATTGTTTATTGTGTGTTATTTCTATAGATACAACGATTACATAGTTTCTTTTGATTAAGTAATATAGTGACCAAATTTTTACTTTTAAATGAATAGTGAAGTGTTCGAAAGTTTGAACTTTCATTCTTATATATATAATGAAATGTTCTTACCAACACCGACGACTATGTAGTTTATTGGACTAAGTTTGGATTAAGCAATTTTAAAAATTGGCTATTAAACATTACAAGATAGATGCTTCTTTGTGAGTCTTTGTTTAAGATAAATGTGAGGCATGAATAATGTTGTTGTGGGGTCCATATGATTTTGTTATTTGCTTGTTGTTAGGGAATAAGGATTTTATATAACATAAGGTGGCTTATTTTTTATGAGTGGGTCACGAAAGTTGCATGGAGTTGTGTCCAATTCAAAACTTGTTGGAGTTGAATATTGTGTCTTTCTCTCTCATTCAATAACCATAAAAGATTCTCTATCTTTCTTTCTCTCTCTTCACGCTTCTTGTGCTGCATTTTTTAGTAGTCATAGTAAATGATCGTTTTTGAACTCTCAAATAATCATTTTATATACACCAAAAAAATAATCATTTTTTAAATAAATTAAAATTTCTAGATTTTTATCTCAATAAAAGGTATAGGTATAGAAACCGATACTATTATTAGATGAGTTAATTAAAGTTCGAATTTAGCTTCTTCACTTTTTCATACTCATGAATATGATTATATGAATCTAATCACTAAGTTTTTGAAAGAGAAAAAAGGCTTAATTAATAAAATGGTCCCTTAAAGACATTTTTGGTTTCAGATTGGTCCCTTAAAGAAAAAAAGGTCCAAATAGGTCCCTTAAAGAAAAAAAAGTCTGAATAGGTCCTTAAAGACATCTCAGTTAATCAGTTTGGTCCCTAAAAAGAGGTCTAAATAGGACCAAACTGATTAACGGATATGTCTTTAAGGGACCTATTCGAACATTTTTTTCTTTAAGGGACCTATTTAAACCTTTTTTTCTTTAAGGGACCAATATGAAACTAAAAATGTCTTTAAGGGACCATTTTATTAATTAAGCCGAAAAAAAATCAGTTATGTTTCTACCACAGGAAGGGTTAGAGACTTAGCTACATTGATTTGTCACACACAATGAATGGAGCAAAGATGTCAAGAGTAGAGCTGTAAAAAGGGCCTTAAGGGGCCGACCCTTTAAGGGGCGGACTCACTTATTCCTGATTATTAATTTTATTTAAATTTTAAACACAGTTTTTTTAGGGTGCCGATCGTGGACAGTGCTGATTGAAGAAAAAGATAATAAGTTCACGACACTAGAAAAATTATTTAAAATTTAAATAAAATTAATAATCAGGAATAAGTGGGTCCGCCCCTTAAAGGACCGGCCCCTTAAGGCCCTTTTTACAGCTCTAGTCAAGAGAACATAAGTAATTTAGAACACAAAAGATAAAAATTAAATCAATATCCCAAAAAGATAAATAATGTTGATTGATTTTTAAATATGAAAATTATGCCCAAAATTTAAAGTAGCCTTCCAATTATGCCCAAAATTATGTACAAAAATTGGAAGGCTACATACTCACTAAACATGGCCAAACAAATTGTTTGTTCATGCCCTTGCTACGGCAGCCCCATTTTTAGCTAGTGTTCAAATTCTGGTTGATATACCAAATTGTATTGAACATGTTTTAATCAATAATATGCTATAAGCACTTTTTCGTAAAAAAAAATTGTTTGTTCACACATGATGCTTGCAATATCAAATTTATAACTTGGTCTTATGGCCTCCTACGTCTGCATTGCACATGGCATTATAATATTTATCTGTACGGATGAATATTCCTTGACAAAGTCGCTTTGAAAAAGACCTAAAATATCACCATGGTCCATGGCATAACACACAGTGGACCATCACCTAATTGTTAATCTTAATTTTAGCATAATCATTTTTATCACTTTGACATTAGTAGTTTATATCTATAGAGGAAAGAAATTTGAAAATAAGGATGTGACAAATATATAGTCTTTTTTAAGAAAAGATAAAATGGCCTAGGCATAAGATATGCCAAGTCAACATAGAAATATAAAGTCCGGCAAATACAAAAGACACACTAAAATGATTCCCTCCCCCAACACAAACAAGGATATGCAAGCAACTCAACCACTACTACTCAACAAAAGTAGAATTACAAAAGACAGCCACAAATCACTTTAGCTAGAAGCAACGAGCTCATTCTGAGAAGACAATTATCATATAAACGAAGACCCAGACTATGATCACTATTAGAGCCGGGTTAAAGACTCCAATGTGGGTATTTGACCCAGGACCATGTTAGGCGTGACGGTGAGTGTTGAATGTGTTAGTTGTGATGTTGGAGTTTGTTTGAAGTCCCGCATTGCTTAGGTTCCCGGGATGTGAAGTGTATAAATATGTGAGGGCAATCTCACCTTTTGAGCTAGCTTTTGGGGATGAGATCCAAACATATTTAACAATCACAACACATATTAGCAAGTGCGTCCGCACATGCATTCGCCTCACGGTAAGAATGACACCTTTATGTCCCAATCCAAAGCAAGTAAGTGACGGATCTCCTGGACAAGCCGCCATCCAACAACGCTCCCACCATTAGTGCTATTAAGTGTCTGAACTGCAACACTCGAATCAACATGCACCTTAATCTTTGTTACACCAATATGACGTGCAAGCCAAAACCCATCATAAACGTACCCCAAAGCTTTGCTAGAAAATCACTACAACATCCCAAATTTCTGGAGAAACCACCAAGCCACTACTCTTCAGAGTTTCTAATTGAACCACCACACCTAGCTGATACATCTCCTCTACTAGGCCCATCCCATCTTTATAATAAAAATATTCGCTTAAGATGAATTGCTCCATAACCTAGAAACTTGATTTATTCGTTTTTAAAGTCTTTTGCAAAATTAGTTTATAAAATCTGTTAAAGTAAAATTTGTTTAGAGATCTCTTTAGAAAATGGAAGTAATTTTAATTAGTTCATGTAAACGATAAAATTAACACCAAAGATTTATATTTTTTCATTAATTATCAATTTGATAGACATGTTTTGTCCCTTCAATTTTAATTTTTTTTGACTAAATAGTCTCACAGACTAAAACCACCAGAGTATAATTCTTTCAATAGCAAACAAACAATAGTATTCTTGACTAAATGTATCGATGACTAGCAAATGCAAAAGAGATAACCTTTAGATAATTATTGAAAAATTGAAATTTGATAATTAAGATCGAGCATATATGAAACTTAAAAGGACAAAAATATAATTTTTTTTTTGGTACATTGGACAAAAATATAATTAAATATATTATAATTCGTCAAAAGACGTATAAAAAGTGTGAGAATTATCTCTATATATACATTAATACATGTGTCTGGGGGGAAATTAAACTTTGTAATTTAAATTTGTTGTTAGAAGATCAAATTGTTCTCTAATATTTTTATAAGGGATTCAATTCAATCCACAACTTATATATAGAAGGATTAATTTGTTCTCTATATAAAAATATCTATAAACAAATTGTTAGTCAATGGATCTATATTCACTTGGTAGGGAGAATCACGGTTTGATTCCCTGTAATTGAAATTGGGAGGGGCTAAAATGTCAGAACTGACCTCCAAACTAAATTAAGCGGTCTAGTTGACTAAATACTAGTAGTGGAAGAAAAAAATGGATCTATAGTCACCATTACTTTGGTCAAGATCTCTAGTCATCTTTTTATTTAAGAGTCCAGGTTTTATCTATATCCTAAATGACAAATTTATCATTCAAAACAATAAAATGTCTTTCGTTATAATTCATAGTATATTCAAGGAACTTTATCATAGTAATTTATTTATAGAAATTAACAAAGTCAAACTAGAGGCAATAAATGTGAGGTTAAGGATTTGTCACCAAAGTCAAAGGCTATGCTCAAAAGGAACTAGACGATCTATAGTGAAACAAATCTTCACCAAAGTAGTACTATATATAACTAGAGGAATGTAGATATTTTTTCTCTAATTGCTTATTGCTTATCTTACGCACTTAACAAACATTTTTATGATCAAATGTCAAAACGAATTGTGAGATACTAGTATATTGTACATTAAATCAACTTGGCTCTTAGTTACACCTTTGAAAGTTATTTCTTATATAAGTGTATTTATGATTAGGAAAATGTCAAACAGTGTTTCTGGGACACTGTTTAAGGAAATAAATATAGTAATATGACATCGGAACTTGTGCAGTCAATTTATTGAAAGTTTAAAAAGTTTATTTTCAACTTAAAACTTTCTTTTTTTGATTTTCTTAACCAGTGTCTCGGGGCATCGGTCAGCATGACCTTATCCCTTACGATTAATATGAGTTATAATTCATGTTCGAGTGCTTTGATACTATTATAATTAAGGTGCTTATGGCAAAAAGTGTTTAATATATACCACCATGTCTATGAAAGGAATCAAATGTTGATATCCAATTCCTAGGAGACAGCCCTTCACTTTGAAAAGTTTTATACATATTAGTAATATTCAACATGAACAAGTAACTAAAACTACTAAAAACTTGGGAAAAGGAGAAATATGCAATGCAAAGACAACTTAGTTAACATAATTATTAATTAGTTAACAATTTCACATAGTGATTATTTCATTATTATATTTATTAAATTTATTAACACATTGGACCATCACCACAACAACGGCAATGACAAGCTTCGTCAGGGCAACATCTTCCATGTGCTTTGAATGATTGACATAGATCCTTGCAATATAGTTTGCACATGAATTCCTTCCAACGATAACAATAACGAGTTACCACAATACTACATTGTTTTGCCTCTAGCATTTGCATCTCATTTTCTGCACACAAGCACAAATCTCTTATGTATCAATAATATATATGGTTATTTAAAGAAACACAAACCTGTGAGTGAAATTTCACACTAAATAAATCCAAGTATCGTAACATGCACGTACCACAATAAATTGAGAAAACAAGCAAAAGAATGAAGAGGGTTTTCATAACTTTGATTTTGAGAAAAAATGTTCAACATGCAATGGTGATAGTACTTCACCAAGTGGACATCTATCTATATCTATCTATATCTATATACATACTAAAAGAAGTACTCGTGCATTAATTCCACGTGTTTTATTAATATTTTATACAATATTTCATCTGTGACATTTTATAAGCAAATTTCACCTTTTTGGATGCATTGTATAATTAATGCATCTAAACTATAATAAAGTATAGATATATAATGTAATGAACCTAAATCGAAAAAAGCTAACCGATTAAAAATTTTGATTTGATTGACTACTACTTGGAGTATTTGGAAGCTTAGAAACAACATGATTTTTAACGAGTATTGTCGAATGCCTCCCAATTATTGGATGATATTAAAACTATCTCTTGGATTTGGTTTAGCGGTCGTTCTGGCCGTAAATTGTTACTATCTTTTTCTGAATGGTGGAATGATCCTTTAGCATGTATTCAAAGCCTATAATAATATGCTTTGTAAGGAATTAAATGTTAAGAAGTCCCACATCGATTTCAAGATGAACTGATGAATGTGTGTTTATAAAGTAGAGGCGATCCTCACTTTATAAGTTGGTTTTGTAAGGATGAGTTAGGCTCAACTCAATCCTAAGATGGTATCAGAGCCTCTTCCATGATTCATTGGACCGTCTGCTATCAAGTTCTGACCGGGCCATCCACCATTTATATCCGCGCCTCAAGCCCAACAGTGCTAGGCGCGAGGGGGTGTGTTAAGAAGTCTCAAATCAGTTACGAGATGGTCTGAATATGTGATTATAAACTAGAGACAATCCTCACCTTACAAGCCGATTTTGTAAGGATGAATTAAGTCTCATACTCAATTCTAAGATGGTGTTAGAGCCTCTCTAAGATCTATTGGACTACCCGTTACTTGGATAACCCGTTATTGTTAAACCCAAATTTCAGCTTGTTCAGTCCTAGACGTGTTGAGGTGTGTTAAAAAGTTAGCTTGTTCAATCTTGGACGTGATGAAATGTGTTAAAAAGTCCCACATAAAGTATATGCAATCATCACTTTACAAGTCGGTTTTGTAAGGATGAATTATGTCCAACTCAATTCTAAGATTGAGTACCTCTTATGCTGATTATAATATATATTTGCTTATAAAAAACAACTCATTATAATAGAGATTAATTTGTCCCCTATATAAAAAATATCATGATATTAATTTTGATATTATTTTTGTAAGTAACTAAATTGAAATATAAAAATTGTTAGGCCAAAATGGATCCAAAGTCACGATTTTTTTTGCTCAAAATATGTAGTCATCTTTTTATTTAAGAGTCCAGATTTTATCTATCCTAAATGACAAATTTATCATTCAAAACAATAAAATGTCTTTCGTATTCATATATTTAAGGAATTTTATCTTGTACTACTAGTTATTTATAGAAACAAAGTCAAACTACTAGAGGCAATAAATGTGAGGATAAGGAACTGATATCACCAAAGTCAAAGGCTATGCTCAAAGAAAATAGACGATCTATAGTGAAACAATTTCAAACAAATCTTCACCAAAGTGTGTAACTAGAGGATGTAGATATTTTTATCTCTAATATAGATTATCTTACACACTTAACATACATTAGAGAATCAATTAGAGAGTCAATTGTTTGACTTTGAATCATTTTTATCATCAAAACAAACTGCATTTGTCAGATTTTACTTATCTTGCACTAGACTCTTCACTTTGAAAAAATTTATACATTAATTAGTAGTAATATTCAACCTAGTGATCGATTGTCATCTCTAAGTGAAGACTTTATCATAATCATAACAGAGTGGCGTATCGGGCTCAGTCCCTTCAGATCAAATGAAGGGGTCAGACTAGCAACAGACGAAGCGGGTGAACAGAGAACAATAACTACTACTAAAAACTTGGGAAAAGGAGAAATATGCAATGGAACCACTTCATTAATATAATTAATAGTTAACAATTTCACATAGTGATTATCTCATTATTATATTTAACTCTATCTAATTATGGAGCATCACCACAACAACGGCAATGGCAAGCTTCGTCAGAGCCACATTGTCCATGAGCTTTAAATGATTTACATAGCCTCTTGCAATATAGTTTGCACAAGAATTCCTTCCAATGATAACAAAAGCGAGGTACCATAATATAACATGGTGTTGCCTCTAGCATTTGAACTTGATTTCCTGCACAATATAGCACAAATTTCGTTTATCATAAGCATGGTTAATTAACGAAACTTAAACCTGTGAAATTTCACCCAAAATAAATCGAAGTATTGTATCACTTACCACAATAAATTGAGAAAACAAGCAAAAGAATGAAGAGGGTTTTCATAACTGATTTTGAGAAAAAATGTTCAACTTGCAATGGTAATACTGTACTTCACTAAGTGGACATCTATATATACTAGCAGAGGCGGCTTGGAGGCATGTGCAAGGTGTGCGATGACATAGAGCTTCAAAATTTTGAGGGTCTCAACTCAAAATTTTGAGGTCCTATAATATTACTTATATATTATTAATTATACATATAAAATATCAGATGTATATTAATAGATTAATTTTTAGGCCCTAAAATAATAGTTATATATTGTTAATGTTCATAAATATCATATGAATATCAATATATTAGTTATCTATACTCGTAAATATAGTTCTAGTCCATTTTAATCTTTGCATAAAATTTAATCTCAGATTATGATGTTCCTTTTTGACGTTATATACAAAGATAATTATTTTGTATTTCTTGTTCCATTTAATTTAATGCAAGATTTAATATTGATAATTTATATGTTTACAAGAATGTTTTTTTTATATTATATGTAATTTAAATCGATGATTTTTTTTATTTTTTATTAAGGAGCCACTTTTATATTTTGCACAGAGCCTCCTAAAACTCGGAGACGCCCCTGTATACTAGAAGAGGTTGCACCTGTTTTATTAATACCAGAGGCCATACAGACTCATTAAGTTATCCATATTTTCTATTATTCAAACTTATGTAAAAAATATATATATATATATATATGTCTTATGTTATGGTGAATTTGTTTTTTTTTTTTTTGACTAAATAAAAGATATATGTTATGGTGAATTTGTTAATAAAAGATTTTTTGTGCAAAAAAAAAGTCAAAGGTTGTTGGTATTATGAAAAGTTCACACCAAATTTTTTTGTATCTTCTTTATATATAGGTATAAATTTTATACAATTATATATATATATATATATATATATATTAACAATAAATATATTATTAAAAATCATGTCTATGCATAAGACGAACAGAGACAGGTAAAAGAGGAACTACAAAACAAAGACGCTGTATATAAGCGAAACACTAATGAAAAATACCAAAACATACGTCACCTAATAGAAGTCAACTTCTAATCCCATTTTATATATAATCGATTTTATTAATACCGCAAATGAACAGTGAACCTCATATTAGGCGATCCCTATATCGGATATCGAGGGAAGAAAAAATATTTAATAAAATATTCCAACAATATTGACATTTAAATTTTCAATAGTAACATTAATATTTAGATAGGGTCATACTAACAAACAACCATAACCTTGTTCTCCCCTAAGAGGACATCACTCAAGCAACCAAGAAGGGTTGAATATAGTGACTAAACTTTCACACATGATGAATCAATATTCAAATATTCTTTTAAGAGAAAAATTCATATTTAGCCTCTAACAAATTTTAAATAGAATCATCTTAAGTAGAGAAAACCTAGGAAAAACAAAAACAAAATATTAAGTCGTACGTACATGCACGAGTCATATATGCCATTTAATAGTGTTATACCGAAAATATAAGTTTTTATTTTTGAAATATTTTTACATTTTTTTTGTCAAGTAACGTAGTACTAGATTAGATTGTCAAAAAAAAACGTAGTACTAGAATACGTCGTTTAAGGTGAACAAGTAAGGTGTCCGAAATTTGAACTTTCAATCGTGCGTATATAACTACTGAACAAAAACACTACATGACAATATAAGACAGAACAACACAAAACAACCGTTTAATATATTGAACAAATTTTGTGTTGTACGATGTTTGATGGACAAAATATTATTTTTGTATTTTAGGCAATTTATGCAGACGACAAAAAGTTGTCATGTAGTTCAGTGAGTGACAAGAATTTCATATTTTGTCCTCTCCCTTGACCCTCAGTTTATCAAGTATGAAGAACAATTTTAAAATCAAACACAATACAAAATTTTCTCATCCTCATTTTTTGGTATAACAAACGCACACATTATATTTCTAATTAAACTCGTTAAAACATTACTTCTATCAAATTAAAAATTAAAAAATGTATTTTTTCATAAACTAAATTAAAAAATGGGATAAAGGAAAATAGATCTAAAATCGTTGCTACTGCAACAGAATCCATCGAATTTTTGCTTCAGAAAAAACTAACGCTACACCTCTTCATAACCATTCTCTTCAGATCAGATCTACAATCTCTCGTTTCGCAGATCCACCATGGATTTCATGAAAGTTTTCGATCAAACCGTTCGAGAAATGTATGCTAGATTTTCTATTCATCCTTTTTTTTACATTTCAATTTTCATTTTCGTTTTTTCATTTTTTGATATGATCGAATTCGATTATATATTTCAATCTTCATGTTTTTAGTGATTATTTGATTGTTTATGTGATAACAGAAAGAGAGAGGTGAATTTGAAGGTGCTTAAGGTTCCTGAAATCGAACAAAAGGTGAAATTCTAATCGTTGTGATTAATTTTTGTTTCTTAGAAATTATGATATTTTGTTTTTTGAATTTCTATTGTTAGTGTAGAAGATATGTATCTATTGATTAATATATTTTTCTCGATCAATTTGAATCGAATGTGTACGAGATTTGATTGTGGCAGCATATTATTGCGAAATTTTTGAATAATTTGTTGATGCTTGTGTTCATACAATCACAAAATTTAAGAACCTTTGTTCTATTTGAGAATACATTTTGATTCCGTCTCTGCGAATGTAAACTGTGGAATGCATGTATGTTGGGATTTCGAAGTATACTTTTAAATTTTAACTATGTTTTTGGTTGCAATTTGTTTTACTTATCCTTACATTTACAATAGTTCTCATGGAAGCAACTCCAACCATTGTGCCAAGGCTCATCTTCTATATATTCAGAATGCCAAAATGTTTTGAAGATTTTATTTTATTATACTTTAACAATATTTTATATTTATAACTAGATACGAGTGAAAAATAAGAATATGGATTGATTGTCATGCTAGTGTTTCACAATCTGCAATTCACTGGTATTGTTTTGTTGATTTTATCTGCCCTTATTCATAATTTAGGTTTTGGATGCAACTGATGATGAACCTTGGGGTCCTCATGGTACTGTGCTGGCAGAGATTGCAACGGCTACCAAAAAATTGTAAATAGATACCTATTGCTTTTTAATTTTTGAATTTCTTTTGGTTTTTATAGAGGAAATTTCTGATGTAAGTTAGTTGATTGGTTTTTCTGTACCCTTCCAGTACTGAATGTCAGCTGGTTATGAATGTTCTTTGGACAAGATTGAGTGAAACTGGAAAGGATTGGCGATATGTATACAAGGTAACATTATCTAAATAACCATGTTATTACTTAAAACTTTAAGGTACAAAGAGAAGGGTTTTATTTTGTTGCATTTTCTATGTTGATTTGATACATCCAATTGCCACTTTTTCTATTTGATGTCAGGCATTAGCTGTTATAGAGTATTTGGTATCACATGGATCTGAACGTGCAGTAGATGACATTATAGAACATACTTTTCAGATCTCTGTAAGGGCTAATCTTTTGTATTTAGTTTGTTTTCTTGCAATTCTCAACAGTGCTGACAAATAAAAAAACATAAGAGCCTTTTCTTACATAGACATCATTTATTTTGATTGGTACAGGCACTTTCTAGTTTTGAATATGTTGAGCCTAGTGGGAAGGATGTAGGACTCAATGTAAGGAAGAAGGCAGAAAACATTGTAGCCCTTTTGAATGATAGAGAAAAGATACATGATGTCAGAAATAAAGCTGCTGCAAATCGTGACAAGTAGGTTAAATTTGTCAATATTTAAATCTCAGAATGATTAGGTGAATTAAGCCACTATTATGTTCTCAGCAAATAATTTTTCTGTTTTTCTTTTGGGTGCTTAATTTAGGTATATTGGAGTTTCATCTAGTGGAATGACATACAAATCCGGGACAACCTCATTTAGTAGTGCGAGTTCCCATAGCAGTAGTAAATATGGAGGCTTTGGTTCAAGTGGCGATAGGTTTAGTGATAGCTACGGAGACAAGGGGCGCTATGATGAAGCAAAAGTAGACAAAGATTACTCAGGAAAATCACGCTATGGTGTCTCAAGTTACGATGAAGAGAACTCCTTCAAAAAGGGTTCTGCACGGTCTGTCAGGTAAGGCGTGTCTAACTGCTATTATGGTTTGCAAATAATGTATTTTATGCTTGTTCAGTAGTTCATACTATAGAGTTGGATTGTATTGCCATACATAATCCTTGAAAAATTTGAATCTGGAATATCTAGTAACTACTTTAGCATTTACTACATAGATTTAGTTATTGCTGTATGTATTGTCATGTTTCGACAAACTTGCATATAATTAACCATTTTTTGTACATTAGTTGGCCTGATTGAAAATATTTACTAAATAATATCTCATTCATTAACCATATGGGCATGCAGTCTCTTGTCTTCACATTTTTATAAAGGCTTGAACTTCGACATTAGTGCTTGTACTTCATAAAGGAACTGTTGAAAATATGAATCAATAATAATATTATTATTATTATTATTATTATTATTATTATTATAATAGTTTAATAGAGTTTATTGTAGTTTCTTAGGATTCCTATTGTTACAAGTTTTAACTATAGGAGTTATGAGTATTAGTGGGTTTGTTACAAATTTAAGGTAGTTTAATTTTGATTTATGTTTATGTTTTTTATGTTATGTTTTTCATGTATTTAAAGGATGATACAAATTTAAGGTAGTTTAATTTTGATTTATGTTTATGTTTTTTATGTTATGTTTTTCATGTATTTAAAGGATGATAGTATCAATAAAATCGTGTGAGTTTCATTCCTTCCTCTAAAAAAATCAATAGGAACTTACTATTTAATATTAATTATCTTCTGAAAAGGATTAACTTGAATAATATTCATAAGAAGGGGACTAATTGTAATTTGCTCCCCTTTTATTTTCTTAAAGGAACTAAGTTCTTCTAATAGCTTCTTTGATTAATTCAGATAGAAATACAACTTCTTCAGACAGAGTCTTAATCTTTAAGTTAACTTCATTCACAGATTTCTTCAAACCATTAATCTTTAACATGTTTTCCATGAATTGTTGAAGATTTATGTGTAAAGATTCTAATGATTTCTCCAAATCATTAGAGTTGTCTAAGAATTCTGATGATTTGGAGAAATCATTAGAATCTTTACACATAATTCTTCAACGATTCATGGAAAACATGTTTAAGAAAATGAATGATTTGGAGAAATATGTGAATGAAGCTAAGCTTGAAGATTAAGACTCTGTTTGAAGAAGTTGCATTTCTATCTGAATTAATCAAAGAAGCTATTAGAAGAACTTAGTTCCTTTATGATTTTATGGATTCATTTCCTTGAGATGAAAATGAGTCTTATAGTTCTATTTCAATTAAAATGCTGAGAAGCGCCCATAATGAAGATTTCTAATTGATTAAAGTTATATAAAAGCTGGAATAAATTTGTACTAGTCAAAGACAGGCTACATGAGCATGATACATACTGCATGCTCATCACAGGACAGATGTCCAGACTCAAACCTTTAATACTTGTTTGTCATTGCCTAGTTCATCAAGCTTATTTTGACTTTTGAAAAAATAATGTAGGAATTTTGCTAATGGTCGAGATGCTTATCTCAACCCATTCTTTTACTTTTACTTGCTTTCATTTTGTACATGGATAGGCACATGCTTCTGCCTCACTGTACTGTAAACATTCTATTTTGTTACCCATATTCTTATTCCGGAATGTCTGCCTTGCAGCAAAAGTAATGAGAAGATATCATCTAGATCATCAAAGTCATCTGCTAATGCAAGTTCAGTTCCTTCTCAAAGTTCAAGTGTACCTGCAAACAATGCCGAGGATGACTTTGATGATTTTGATCCGAGAGGAACATCTACTAGTAAGTCTTCTGAACACAGTCTTTAACATTGTTGTCGTTGATTCAATTCATTTAAGAGAAGCATTAAGCTGAGTATAAATTACCACGGTGCTCATTTTACTGTTTTATATGTGGTGCACTTGCAACTTTCACACACAAGCTTTCCCAACTTTCACACATCAGTCTTACAATCACAGGGCCGCCAGATAATAAAAATAAAGAAAAATCAAATTTAGCAATTGAGTGAATTTTACCTTTTAAATTGTATCATTTTTTTTCTTTCGACAGAGGCTTCAGCTGGAAGCTCAAACCAGGTTGATCTCTTTGGACAAGATTTGATTGGTGACTTCATGGATGCTCCAACATCAGTTTCTGTAGATAAGCCAGCAACTAGTGATGTGTCTGCGGTTGATCTCTTTGCAGATGCGGCATTTGTATCAGCACCATCACATTTGGACAAAGGAGCTAGTTCTCAACCACAGGTTAGACTTTGTTACAGATAATCTTAGTGTTGAGTTTTTTTCCCCCCTTGTCAGCGGTACCAATCATTCACATGTTTAATGGCATGAATCTCCACCATTAAGTAGGTCCAATCCCAAAACCTCTAATTTCCACATTCATTGGTGGTCCAAAAGCGTGAACCAAAAGCGTGAATGTTGCCAATATGGAATAGGATTGTTTGACTGCATTCTACTCCATTGATGTAAATATATTTGGTCTATAATTCCTTATGATGAATTATTACCGAACTAATGTTGAGACCGAAACTAAGGTAAACTGTAAAAGTTAGCATGCTAGAATTGTCTGGGAGATCAAGGTACAGCATTGGCAGCCATTGGTGGTGTGTGCGTGTGTGTATATATTCACATGAGAGTGTGTTAATTGCATGTGAGAAAAATTATTCAGCTTATTAAATTGTGATAATAAATTAATCATATGAGAAGATAATGAGTTTGGATGTTTGTTTAGAAGACTCTCAGAAATACAAAGAATAGACCACATGGAGGATGGTGGATAGTCCAATAATTGAAGATTCATGTGAGAGATTTAGAATTAAATTATCTATCATTGGACTTAATTCATGACAAGATATTATGTCGTTGTTGGATTCTTGTGATCAAATACTCCTAGTAGTGGCATAAAAACTTTGGTTGTTGGCTTTGGTAGTTGTTGAAAGAATTATGGATTTACCTATTTTTCTTCTTTCTCCACATTTTCATTCACAGTGCTAAAATTCCATTTGTGTGTATCTTGTTGATTTCATGCACAGGATGAAGTGGATCTCTTTTCTTCACAACCAGCCATTCCTTCAGTTACACCGACAGTTGACTTGTTTTCCATTCCTGCACCAGCTGTGCAGCCTGACAGCAAGTCGGAAAACTCTGCTCCTGTGAATAACAGCACTTTTGATCCATTCGCTTCCGTTCCACTTAATAATTTTGATGGATCTGATGTTTTTGGTGATTTTACTTCTCAATCTGATTCTGTACCTTCACAGCCCTCAACTAATGTTGTCACCGATGGTAGTGTAAGTGCTAAATCCTTGGCAGAATCTAATGTTTCAACTAAAAAGGATGCTTTTCAGGTGAAGTCTGGCATTTGGGCTGATTCACTAAGCCGTGGATTGATTGACCTCAATATATCTGCTCGTAAGTTTTTATGCTGACTACTTTAACAGCTTTTCCACAGCATAATACTAATACGTTGTGTTTAGTTCCTGCTTTATATCCTGTACCTGCATGTTTTAAATAATCTGTACTTGCGTGGTCCTTTTCTTCCATATTACATCGGAACAGAATTTATATCTTAGGGTTTTAGCGTTTTTGGGACTCAATATTGTATCTCAGGGTGATTAATGCATCACATTCTGGTATGTGTTTAGTTCCTGCTTTATATCCTGTACCTGCATGTTTTAAATAATCTGTACTTGCATGGTCCCTTGCTTGTATTTAAGTACATGAATGTGGTTGGAGGATCTTGGTAAACTAATTGTGTATTCGTCCATCATGACTCACAAGTCAATCAGTTAAATGATTTTCTCATGAAATAAATGCACCTTTATAGGCCAATTATTTTAGCAGCTTCTGTAATTAAATTATTTTATATTGTTTTGCAGCCAAAAAAGTATCCCTTGCAGATATTGGAATTGTGGGTGGATTGAATGATGGATCAGATGAAAGGGAGAAGGGCCCTCCAGCTACATTTTACATGGGGAGAGCCATGGGTTCAGGATCCGGTCTTAGTATGTATGGTGGCACTCCTTCACAGCAAACACCGGAAGACGACTTATTTTCAAACTTTGGCAGCCAAAACTATCAATTTGGTGGGTTCCAAAAGTAAAACTAACATTGTATACTAAAGACTCAAGACACATTTTCACTCATTCTTTGTGTGTCGGCTTTATCAAGACAGTTGAGCTCTTTGGCATGGTGAATTTTGTTAATATATATTTCTCACACTGTTGTGATTATATTATTTTAAATTCATGTTACTTTTGCATGCATCTTTGTGCCCAAATATCTGGTGACACTGCTTTGAGTTGTAAAATTTGTGGTGGTTGCCTTGGCCGTCAGTTTTTTATCTTCGGTCTTGTTCATTCCTTAATGATGTTGGATGCTGTTTGTCTAAAATTAGTGAGCTTCTTTGCTGAGTACAATGGAAGGAGTTGAAAATCAATGAAGCAGTTCATGTATTCAATTTTTCCCTTAGAAATTTATTACTTGTCTCTCATACCTTTTGTTCTTCATCCTCCTTGTTTGTTTCATTTGCTTTGGACAGAAAGAGCGCAGAGAGAAGTGAGTGGGTTTCTACTTGAGGAATAAAGGACCAAAATAATATATTTTTATTTCAAAATTAGATTAATCAGTGATCTATTGACAAATATAATTAGCTTTTCGGTAAAATAAAAAAAAAATGGTGGACTTGGTACTCCCTAGAATTTTCCTAAGAAAAGTACTGATTCTACCGAACCAATTGATTCCTACAGTTGAATTAATATTTACAATTCCAAGTAAAATTAATTTCGAAATAAAATTCAATAGTTTTCAGAAAGACCTCCACAAGCACACACAAAATTGTTAACTACATTCAATGATTCAACTACCGCCTCAGAGTTAAATTCAACTGCTTTTCATTTTTAAAAATCATAAACAAATTTGGGTTAAATATACAGTTGAACCTTTTCATTTTTAAATATATTATAGATCACTCTTTTGGTTGTAACAAAAAAAAAAAGATCACTCTTTTGGTACATTACCTTTTTTCACTTTTAGTCTTGTAAAATATTTTTACTTTTTGAATACTTTGAAATTGGTACATATAAAATGTAGAATATTTAATTAGTATTTAGTACTTTGATGAGTGATATAAAGGACTAAAATAAATATCATACGCATATTACAAAGAAGATCAATATCTATATGAAATGAACAAACTTTGATGACAAACACGGACAAGAGGCAAAAGAGTACATTTGTAGAAACTAAATTTTTTAAAATATAAAAATTGACAACTAAAAAACAAAAAATGGTATATTTACAAAAACCAAATGTATATTAAACCAACAAAATTCAATATGGACCCAAATCACTATTCTTCTTCCAAGCATAGCTCAAATGGTGGAGCAAAGAGTTTGAAGAGGTTCATAATTCAACCATAGCTACTAACATAGTAACATACTATTAATAACTAATAATATTTGCTTATTAAAAATCTTTTTATTTATTTTTTTAATTTCAGATTACTACTTGTTAAAAGCTAACCAATGGTCTATTCTCTATTCGATTCAACAACAATCTATTTGAGCAAGTTATGTATGCCTAAAAATAGTCTATTAGCATGTACGACAAATTGCATAAAATAACAATCAAAAAGCGGGGGGAAAAAGGACATCCTCCAATTCAAATATTGGACCTGCCCAAACGAGAGAATTGAAACAGTTTATTCAGTTTTGATTTGGGACGAATTTTGATGATTTTTTGTTTGGTTTTTCATTTTGTGTCCAGTTGATGCAAGTAGGGGAAAAGGACTCTCAAGTATTAACAATTCCTATCCCCTTAATCATTCCAACTATCATTGGCAGCAAGTCCCAAAAAACTGACTTATTGCAGAAATTTTGATTAGAGAGAGAAGTGAAGAGTTTTCCCTAGAAGACAGGCAATAGTCTACCCCTTAACATGGCCTCAGCTTTCTTCACCTGCTTCACTGGTCCAATGATGAAGACCTACATAAAAACATGAACATTTAAGACAGCCACAAAGTTAAATAAGAGTGTTCTCATATAAATTATGTTAGAAATTCAAAATGGAGACTATCGTAACAAATTAAAAGATAACGAGTTATAGAATGGCAGGCTGCCAAATGCCAATGCACTTCTCAAAATGACAATAAAAAAAAGGCATTCAGAGATCATTAGAGATTCTCAATCACATGTATTGTACTCTTTAAAGAAAAATAAGGTATTGTTGTAAGGGTGACATGCAACATCAGGTATAAAACAATTTTTTACATCATATAGACCATAAAGACTGTCATTCAGACCACTGATACACCAAAGAGAAAAATAAGTATATACACCAAACCACCAACTGCATGTTTTAGAAAATAAACCAAAGTAGCTGAGAAGGTGGAGCTTATGGTACAGTATACGGATATACCAACCTTGTCAGGTGGACCCCTGGGACCTCCAATGAGAATTTCCGCACTGCACAAACAATGAATTTAAAAGTTTAAAAAGAAGACTGGAAAGGAGAGATTTGAATTATTTCAAATCAAAGGGATACTGATTGACTGCAGCCCGTAAACGTTAATCGTTTGATGGAGATCAGATGGTTTGAGTTTTAAATTCTGAAATCTGGTTTAAAATACTGCTTAAAATCATAATCATCCGATCTTCAATGCACGACCAAAATTACAACATAAATAAATGTTGATTGCCTGCAATCCATTTCCAAAACAAAGTGTTTATTTACTAAACTTGGGGGGGGGGGGGGGGGGAATGGAAATGATAGAAATGAATCATTACTTGCAAGACTCCTTAATTGCCATAATCGAAGCCCCTTTTTTGCCAATAATGCATCCCATCTTTCCTGGAGGAACATCAAGAACTGAAAGAATTTCTTCCTCAGGACCATTTCCATCAATGTTCAGCATATCTACAAGAAAGAAGCAGACATTCCTTAAAACAGTGAATAGCATGAACTAATCAAACAAGCTTTCCTATTACGTTATGCATCAAAATAGCAGATTGATATAAAATGCTAAAAAAATAAAAGTGAAATATTTCTTATCAGTTGTAATGAAATCAAATGAACAAAGTGGACCAAAGTTTCACTGAACTATATTCTTTTTGCATGAACCTCGAAGAGAAGTAACAACATAAAAAAATGAAAAGAACCCAACCCCCCATCCCCCAGCCTCACAATGAAGTTACAGTTCATAGTTCCTGTCAAATGCGTCCCTTATGTTTACATAAGAGCTACATATATTCCCGTTTTCGAGGTAATTTTCAACAGGAAAGTTGTGTCATTACTATTTTGAATAACATCATACATTGTATTATTTTAATTTCAAATTAAACTCTGTTGGTGCAAAATGTAGGAGGATTTAAGGGACAAACAGCATATCACACTGGCAGTATAATGTGTCTAAACAGTCTCATAATATAAAAACAAGAAAATATAATTTGTACATAATATATTGTCGACCAGATTTTGAAGACCTGGAATTGGAGGTAGAGACGGCCAATCAGCATAGTCATTACTGTTTACACAGAAACACCGGCAGTACAAGGCACCACGAACAGCAAGATGCCATAAAGACCTTTCATTTAATTTTGCCATCATTTGGTGATAAATGTAGAGAAGGAAACGGACATCATCAGCAGCAGAGTGAATCATTTGTTCAGATAAAGGTCTGTAAGTCCAAAAGTTGGGATCCTGACAAAACATTTAGAAATAGTATCACTAGCTAATTGAGTTTAGTGCAGATTACATAAATATTTCATATTTCTTCTTTCATACCCAATGAAACTCTTCCACAAATTAATTCCAAAAGTGGATAAATAAAGTTTGCAAGTTATCGTATGTAAAATGAAACCTATGACAAAGATTAATGAAGTTACACTGTTTCTTTTAGTCAAAAACTTTCTAGTTAGTCATTTGGTATCAGAATCAGATCTTTAACACACATGAAGAAATCAAGCATAAAATTATTTTAGAAGGAAAGTGAAAAAAATTCTCTGAACAACAAAATATCATTCTAAAAGCCAACCTGTCGAAGGAGGACACGAACTTCTTCCTTGTCAACATGTGATAAGCCTGCATGCAAACCCACAAAATGATGAATAATGAATATGGAAGGAGGAACCAATCAACTTGAGAACTTATCAGAAATTATTAATCATCTATATCTAGAATAATATGGTCAATAATAAGAAACCATGACCAACAAATATATTTTAATTGATACCACGACGCATTTAATACCACAATAGCGTGGATCTGCAAGGAGACCGACAAGTGAAATATAGTCATCTGGCAATCTCTTTTGTCCTTCTTGCTCTTCTAAAAGCGAGTAAGCAATCTAAGCCAAAACAAGAACTATGATTAATAACTCAATAAAACATAATGTTCATCAATAATACTAATGAAGAAAAATACAGGACAAAACATGATATTGTCAGTTATGGAAAGGCTGTCTAGTAACAAGATAGCTCACCTGGGTATCCACCACGTTGTTTAACTTGATGCCGAACTGAAAGTACAATGCCTAGAAACCAATAATATGTTTGTAAATTGTAAGGACTTGAATCATCTGGTGAAATTGGGACTTGCTGAGATGACAAGTTAAGTCTAAAACATTTTTTTATTTCAACAAAATGTTTTTTTGTCCATGAAATATTTCTTCAACTTGTCTTCAACAGATACAAGAAGTGGCAGGAAAAAATAAATCAAATAAATCAGAAACCTCACTGTCGCGTTTGCAATCATGAATCACTTTAGTGATAAAATCAGACTCAAGTGCAGGCTTACAGGCTTCGATAAGTACTTTTCCCCCTTCTATTGCATCAACCAGGTATATAGCATCAGGAAATGCAAGCTGCAGAAACATAAAAGTTAATCCTATGCTAAGAGCAAACATACTAATTATAGCATAAAATCATAATCCATTATAAAATAAACAGTTTAATCGGTTGCTAGTATATAAACAGTTCAGTTAAATTGCTTAGTCAATAAATTAAGATCTTATTCACAAGCTAGTCTGGAAACTTTGAGAGCTTATTGAAATCAATAACCAGAATACAAATTATGATTTATGACATTAACATTCAAAACGCTCCATATTATATACTACTATATAGCGTATAAATTTTCATCGTAATTACAAGCGTCACATTGCAATCATAGAAATTTCGAACAATTACCGAATAATGAGTTGATGAGTTGAGAACACAGTTTCAAACGACGTTATATCGTTCATACAAGAGTTAGAACACAAGCACAACAAAGAAAGAGAAGAAAGTGAAATTAACCTCTATAATATATACTATACACATGGCCTCTAGTACATTTTCACGTATAAATCCAATTTAGTGCGTGTCTATGCCTATGCCTATACCGTACAAAGGACATTAACGTCCAAATTCAGTGTGTCTATGAAATTTCAAACAATTACCGAATAATGAGATGAGAAGACAGTTTCAAACCACATTATATTGTCCATACATGAGTTAGCCTCTACTACCGGCACACACTCAAAAAAAAAAAGTGAAAGTAATCTCTATATTATATACTACTAGCACTATACCGAATTCAGTGCATGTGTGTCTATCCCTATACCGAATTATATACTACTAGTACTATATACTATAGCTTCTACTACATTTTTGTGTATAAATTCAATTCAGTGTGTGTTTATGCCTATACCGTATAAAATACTACTGGTACTATATACTATAGCTTCTACTACATTTTTGTGTATAAACTCAATTCAGTGCGTGTTTATGCCTATACCGTATAAAGCACATTAACATCCAAATTCAGTTATACCGTATTATATACTACTAGTACCTATATACTATAGCTTCTACTACATTTTTGTGTATAAATTCAATTCAGTGTGTGTTTATGCCTATACCGTATAAAATACTACTAGTACTATATACTATGGCTTCTACTACATTTTTGTGTATAAACTCAATTTAGTGCGTGTTTATGCCTATACCGTATAAAGCACATTAACATCCAAATTCAGTTATACCGTATTATATACTACTAGTACTATATACTATAGCTTCTACTACATTTTTGTGTATAAATTCAATTCAGTGCGTGTTTATGCCTATACCGTATAAAGCACATTAACATCCAAATTTCAGTGTGTGTCTATGCCTATACGATATAAATTTTCATCAAAATTTCAAATCCTCATATAGCGATCACAGAATTTTTGTACAGTTACCGAATAATGAGTTTCAAATCACGTTAGAACACAAGCACAAAAGAATGAGTTACGAACCATAGTTTCAAAACCTAAGTAATAACATAAGAACAAAAAAATGAAATTAACCTGTATTATGCAAAGAGTTCCATAACGACACAAGTCAACAGCCTCACAATCAAAACCAATAACAAGTTTCGCTTGAGGCGAAGGTTCAAGAAAATCTACTGGAAGTTGATAGGCTTCTGTAACGATATGAATCGGAACTCTCGGCTGCTCTTCTTCCAGAATCTTCTCACCTAATTCATCAAAATCCAAAAAACCACCGATCAAATTACTAAAACAGTTGAAAAATTTAATCATCGGTTAATTTCATTGCAACCAGAGAAAAACGAATCCCTAAATAAAATCGAAACACGAAAACGAAGCAAAAATAGAACGGAAAAAGCGAATCGAGAAAACTTACTGGAATGAGAAGGAGAAGAAGGAGCAATGGGAAGATGAGTGACGTAGGAAGTAGGAGGAGTTGGAGAAGAAGATTGCGACGGAGAACGAGGAGGAGAAGAAGCCATGTGATCGGAAACACATCACAGGGTTCTTTCTCTCTCGTTGCAGTTATAATGACGACTCTCTTACTCTTTTTCCTTTGAGTTTCTTTCCCTCTTTCTTTTTTTTTTTTTTTTCCTTTTATATTTATTCACCAACAAATGCTAAATTCAATTCAGTGTACAGTACTTTTATTCTTTTAACCCGTTTTCACGTCGAATATTCAAGATTTCGGACATTTTCTTCGACTAGATTTTGGCACGGAAAGAGTAATTCGTTATTTCTAAATAATTTTTATTTATTGGTCAAAAAAATAAATTGTTTTTTGTAAATTAAAAATTGCAAGATAATTTTTTTATGTGAAGTGATAATTAAATCATGATGTAAAAAAATAATAATATGAGATTAATTATGATATACTTTATGCGTAAAACATATTTAGTTTTCACATATTTTTGAGTTCATTTGAGATTTTCATCTTTGTGATTTATTTATCTAGTGTTGTTTGATTTGAGTCCCGTCTTGGTACGATGTTTGTTTTGAATCCCGTCTTAGTACGATGTTTATTTTGTTCATTTTTGCAGATTTGCTTCGATCCAGATATAATACAGATTCAATGACTCTAGTGTCTTCAATGTTGCAAATCCGAGAGCATGATTATTCCGGACACTTGTATTTCGTCATATCAATTGTAGGCTTAAAGATAAAGTCGTTTTATGCTATTAATTCGGATGCTATGAGCTTGTTCGCAGATTCATCCTTTTTAGTTTTTAGCGATTTTGAATATGTAATGATTTTAATTGATGTGCTATCTACCGATATGAATGAATACTTTTTTTTTGTAAAAAAAATATATTTAGTGTTTCCTTGATGTCTTTTTTGACAATTTGATCCTTGATGTCTTGGTGATCCTTACGATTGACTAATGATGTAAAAAATATTCTATAAATCAATTAAATCGTACTAATAATAATAATATTCCAAAATATATTCGATGATGTCATAGTCTAAAATAAGTATGACTTGGGGAATGCATCATGCATGGATGCATTAGGAAATGGAGTAGTACTATTTTATATTTTGTTTCTATGTTAAAAGTCTATATTTGAAATTTAAAAGTAATAAAATGGATAATAAATTAATAATGATAAAATAAATTATTTATCAAGGAGTCTAGTGACTAAAAGTTTTACCTATGTGTTTAGAGAGAAAGAAAGAGGGAACATAGAAAAACACGACAACCAATAAATATATTTGTATATATAATGCAATGTTCGTACCAACTAAGTTAGGCTCACGGGACAACGATAAAATATATTTACTTGTAACCAAATGAGAAAAAATTGTAAATTTAAATCTAAGTGATAATTAGTGCAAGTTAAGAATTCAATTATTATTTCATTACGGTAACTCACTTAATAGTTTTTAGAGACATTATTAGAGAGGTCGAGATTCGAACTTTAAATTTTATATGAGACTAGTCCTTAGACTATTGAAAAGAAAAAGCGACATTTAATACAATGAAATCAGAACGCACAAAGTCAAAATTGTATCATGCAACAACTCAAAACATCATTAAGATCAGAAGATTTAAGGGATTGATGTGGATAGCTCAACTAGTCTGAGCTAAGAGTTAAAAGGTGTAAAAGGTTAAGTTTTTCTTTTTGTTAAAGCTAAGGTGTTAAGTTGGAGAGATTTAAACTTTTTTTATATATAGAATGGAGATATTTAATTTTTTTTTATAGAGGGAGAGATTTTTTTTTTCCGGCTTTTCACCACCAGTTGAATCTGGTTCGGGGGTCAGTTCTGGCATCAAGTGGTTCCAGCCCCCTCCCGATCGCAGTTGTGGGGGATCGAACCGCGGTCCTCCCTACCAAGTTCAGCACCAATCACCACTGAACCAACTAACGATTGGTATAGAAGGAGAGATTTAACTTTTTTGAAAACGGGAGAGATTTAACTTTAAAATAGTATTCTTTTTATTATTATTTTTTTAAAACATTTATTCCTTTTTATTGAAAACTATTAAAAGCTAAAATTTATTTATACTATTTTACTCTTTTTTCTTCATTTTTGTCTTTTTTTCTCCACTTTAAATAATTTAACTAAATAACTCGCGTAAATATTTTATCTCTTCTCCGTTCCTCCCAAACCAAATACACTCGTCAATTAGTCACATTCACGTCATTTGCTCATAAACCAACTTACACTAAGTTGAAGAAGAAAAAAAGAAACAATTCTTTTATCCTCTATTTCAACTCTATCGAAAAATGTAGATACATCTCTAAGTTGATATTAAAACTTTAAGTTACTTGTTATCGTGATAATTTAACCCGCTATGTTTCTTTTTGTGTTAATTCTTTGGTTTTAGAAAAACTAGACCCTTACCCGTGCGATGCACGGGTGTGATGCGATTGTTTTTATTTTACAATTGCATAAAACTGAAACATTAAATATTATCAAAATAATAATAATAATAATAATAATAAAATAGAGAATTCGAGATTCAAAAGATTTATTTTGTGGCATTGTAAGTGACTGATGTGGTTAAATAAAGAAATATTATTGGTTTAAGGATTATGGTTTACTTTACATGAGTAACAGAATAACTATCTAAAATTTATATATATAGGAGTAATATGATATATCTCCGCACAACATATAAATCTATTTCAAAACACACAAAGGATTGGATGAAAAGAGATGCGGCAAAATCTAAGTCACACAATTGACATATAAATAGTGACAGAATTAGAAAAAGTCAAATAAAACAAATAAAATTAAAGGGTACATACTTTTTAAAAATATTCCAAAGGGACATATGTGAAGAGCATCAACCTCACAGTTAAGTTCTTTTAAGTAAGAGATGATGACCCAAAGCCTAAAATCAAATATTATAAAAATAAGTATTTCAATTAAAAAAATGAACAAATAAAAAAGTAAAGGAAAGGAAAATAAAGTAAAATAACTATTACATAATTCAATTAAAAATAAAGTATATATTATTTAATTTGTATCATGATAGAATATGAATACACATATACAGTAGCACTTAACTAAACCTATAAATGATGTGCAACACAAAAGTTGAATGTATGATCTGCAACAAACAAAAAATGTTAGCGACTTAATTTTATTTGTTATGCAAAAAGTTAATTTTTGCAAAAAATAAAATAACTACAACAAATCATGGTTTTAGAAAATACATAAGTATTTATACCTGATGCACAAAAGATGAAGAGGCAAGATAATGGAAAGAGAAATTGCACATATAAGATATGAGAAAATCTATTCTCACATTCAATTGAAAAAATAAATGGTAATCTTGTTAAGCACATGATTGAGCATCAGGGGATGAAAATATTTGTTTATAACATTCGTAATGGTTAGTTAGAAAAATATGAATAGGATCAAATTAAAACAATTGTAACCTGTATATTAAAATATTGGTAGAAGAGTCGAAGAGATGAAAATTGAATGGTGACTTAAGAGATGAAAAATATATTACCGGAAGTTACAAAGTTAATTATTGTGTATTTTTGTATTCTCCTTATTATAATATAGTAAGCAAATGTTATTATATTCGCCAAAAAAAGTAAAGGCTAAGTAAAAGTTTGAGTGAGTGTATATTAAAAAGCCATAAGTATATAAATGTAGAATATGAAAAGTATAGAGATGACAATAATAAAATAATAATAATAATAATAATAATATAAGTAGAAATGATGTGGCATTGTAGAGTGATTTAATTGGATTTAAATGGATAATGTGGCTAAATGAAGCAATTTGATTGGTCTAAGTGGATTAGGGTTAGGAGAACTATTTAGGAATTATATATATAGATGACTCATTGTAATTCAATCCCTTTGACAATAAAACAAAATATAATCGCATCAAAATCTATATATAAATCTGCTAGTACAAAACACCTTTGGTGTGTTTGATTTGAGAAAAAAAAAAAAAAAAGTAAGAACCTCAGTGTAAACTCATAGAGACATACACACAAATAAATTTTTGCTTATAATTAAAAATAGAAAGTATTTGGCTA
Source organism: Trifolium pratense (assembly GCF_020283565.1). NCBI lineage: Eukaryota > Viridiplantae > Streptophyta > Magnoliopsida > Fabales > Fabaceae > Trifolium > Trifolium pratense. Next base: position 39,932,596 of record NC_060059.1, on the reverse strand, counting down.
TGATTATTAAAAAGATCGTGTTAATATGTGTACATGAGGCCAATAATAAAATATCTTAATATAAAAATTTAACATTTAATAATACAAAATCCACAAAATTTCTATTTTTTCTTGCTTATTAAAAACGGTTTTAGTTAGAACCTGAGAAGGATCAGGGTAGCTGTATTGTCTCGTGTCAAGGGCCCCCACAACACCATAAAAAATTTTTTTGCCGTTTCCTTTGTTGTTTTTGATTTCACATAAACTACTACTTTTGCTCACACACTTTCATTTTCTTCACTTCAAAATTGAGATAGGAAGAAGAAGAAGAAGGAGGAGATGAAGAGAGGAAAAGGTGATGATGATGATGAGAAGGTGGGACCCATGTTCCCAAGACTCCATGTCAATGACACAACGGACAAAGGAGGACCAAGAGCACCACCCAGGAATAAGATGGCACTATATGAACAGTTTAGTGTTCCCTTTCAAAGATTCAATCCTAATTCAAATTCTTCTAATTCACTTCCTCTAACACCTTCCTCCATCATGGTAAAGCTTTGATTTATGTACTTTTAATTCCCTTTAGACTTGGATATGATTTTGGACAATAATCAGGTGTTTGTTGATCTATAGACTATAGGTTTAATTTGTATTAAATGTAAAATGGTTCTATTTATATGGTTGGATACACAATCCATGAAACTGACTTGTAAGGTGAGGACTTTTTCTACTGTATGTGGATATAAATGGTAATTAGCTCAATAGAGGTAAGAGAAACCTGATAGCAGGTGATTCAACGGATCTTTGATAGGCTCTGATACCACCATCATAGAATTTTGGGTTGGGCCTAACTCAACTCTACAAAACCGGCTTGTAATGCGATGACTGTCTCTGGTTATAAACTCATGTTTAGGACATCTCCCATCCAATGTGGACTCGTAACATAGAACAATAAAAATAACACACAAGGAACTACACTTAAGTTTTCTCATTAGATTTTACTTTTATCTTATATCTGTTTAGTTGTTTTGTAGAATAAGAAAACTAGACAAGATTGGTTTCTTTTAGCAATTTAGGGGATTCTTAGGCTTTTGATGTTGTACCTAGGAGTTTGTTGTTTTCTTACTCTATATATAAGTTATTACCAGTGTTTGATTTAGCTTCTAACTTCTTTATTGAGCTTCTCAAATACAGTTCTTCACGTATAGAAAGGTCCTAATAAGTTTATAGGTGTTTGTAGCGATGTGAGATGAAAGAGTTTTTGAAAAAATTGAGATGAAAAGCTAATTTGAACTTGAAATGAGGAGCTATTAATTTATTATTGAAGAAACTCGTAGCTATGATAAAATTCTTTTAATATTTCTTTTTTCATAAGTGTTTATTGAGAATATTTTTCAAATTGGCTCATTGTCACAACCCTAATACTTGCAAAAGCTCAATGATGTATTCGGATTGTAGTTGGGAAAGAATGAGCCAATCCATCTTGTTGTTGCTTTTGTGTTGATGAATCATTTTAGTGCACGTGTATTGAAAACCAAAGATAAATAAGTTGTCACCAAAGAAGGTGCATTGGTGTTTTTATAACCAAAAATAGGAGTCTATTAGGCGTGTACACCCCCATTTTATTTCTTATCGAAGTCTAACTTTTTATTTGAAAGAATGGTGTGACAATGATTTTGTTGTAGAGGCTTTTTTACTAAGAATAGCCTCTTCCAATTTTTATCCCCCACGTGCCCTCGCACATGCCCTTTTATCATATGCTGATATCCAACTCTTTATTTAAACGAATGGTGCGGCATTAATTTGGTTGTTGCAAGGTTTTGTTACTGTAACAAGAAACAACTCCTTAATTTGTCAAGGAAGAAGGCACATTACTGTTTTTATATCTTATATCTAATGGACTTGCTCTTTTTTTATCATGTACTGAAATCCAACTTTGAATTTGAAAGAATGCTGTGCCGACAATTGAAACTTACTATTTGGTTATAGAGGCTGTGTTAGCATATTAAGAATTAGGTCTCTCAAAAACTGAAGCTTTGTGCAGAATGTTCATGAATGACTTTATGTTAATATCTCTAATACGAATCAATATATTTGAAGGGAAATGACCCCGACAGAAGCTGCATCTTCCCAGTTCGTTTACCTTCACAAACGAATATACATCGAGCTGAAAGTGATATTTCTCACCAATCTAATGGAGCAAACTTAGACACTTTGTCAGCACAAATTGAACAGAGAAAAGATGTGAGAAAAAAGGGTGAAGGGCATCTCCAAGTAAGCTCAAGTAGACAGAAAACAGGAATGTCTGTCGAAAGCATATTGACAGGAGAAATTATTGACAGTCCAGTGAGGCAAACCAATAAGATTCTAGATGAAGAGGATCAACATTGTTCTGTGTCAAATATATTGCATAAGGGTGATGCTTGCGTACGACAGGAATCCAATGACATTGAACATAGTGACGATCTCCTTAACTCAGAAGGAAGTGACGATCTATCCAAGATCTCCACTCTAGAAAATTTGTCAAGCCTGAAACTTTCTCCTGATGGTGTCGCACAGATATTAGGTCAACAACTTTTTTGGAAAGCAAGACGAAGAATTACCAAGTAAGTATTGTCGACGAAAAATTACCAAGTAAGTACGAAAAATTACCAAGTATTGTTGACAGATATTAGGCCTCGAACTTGAATTGTTTCCTTTTGAACCCTTCACTAATGTTTGGTTAGGTGATTCTCTTATATGTATCAGACTGATTGGATTTTAGTAACTTGAGTTTTGTTAATTGAATTCAATAAATATATCTTAGAATTAGTTGTCATGTTTTCATGAATTGTTTATTACTTAATTCGGAGTATGAGTCTAATATTAGTATCAATAAGTATTTCTCTACTTCTTTGACAATATCCATCATTTCATTTGCATCAATATCAATTTATTATTCTCAGTATTCATTTGCGTTCCTCTATAAAGGAATAAACCATACAACTTAAACAATAATCGGAAAGCTTTGTGAATTTTATAGGTTAGTTGATTCTATTGGGAATGCTGAATGTACCATATTTGAATTGACTGTATGCTTAACTGATGGTTCATATTTGATAATTTGAGTCTCGTCTTTATTTTGAATTAGAAACAATGAAATTGCACAACTATGTTTTGTTTGGAATTCCCGAGTTTTCATGTTTTGAATCATGTAAGCTGTTGGTTTTGTTTCGATAGGTGTTGTTAGTCTTGTTCCTGCCAATCCTTAGTGTGTGGTGTTGTTGTGGGGTGGTTTTTCTGTATTTGTTTGGTGGTTTGTTTTTTCCTTTTCTTATGTTTCCGTGTGGCGGTAGCCGTGTACCTGCACGAGTTCTAGAACAGTAGATATTTGGCCTGATTGACCGGTTACCTGAGGTGACAGGAGAATCTTTGATTTTGTTAGTTATTGGTTTATATGTTTGTCCTTTCAACTGTTCCAAATGTATCATTTCATCTTATGTGTCTAAAATCTCATATTGGATGAGTTATGTGAATTTTTTGATTGAACTCCCATTCCTCTCTACAGTCAACAGAGAATGTATGCGGTCCAAGTGTTTGAGTTGCACAGACTGATAAAGGTAAACCAATCTCTTGCTTTGCCTATTTTATGGGAATCAGATTCATCCTTCAAGCATGTTCATACCGAGTAATTCATTAAATTGAAACAGGTACAACAGCTGATTGCTGGATCATCAGATCTTTTGCTTGAAGATGCTGCTGCTATTTTGGGAAAATTTCCTCTGCAGGAGTCTACTCCTAAAAGTCTCTCATTAGAAGTCGTTGTTGAACCTCAGACACAAAATCATAAACAGCAAGACCATTCTGAAAACCTAAACCGTAAATCGGAATGTTCTGCTGAAAATGGAGTAGGGAAAACATCCTTTACATACCAAAGTTATGGTAGCCACCTTTCGAATTACACCCCTTTTCCTGGAAATCCACAACAGGAAAATGCAGGTACTCAAAGTTTCAATCCGTCACCTGGACATCAGTGGTTAATTCCTGTTATGTCTCCTTCCGAGGGGCTTGTCTACAAGCCATTTCCTGGACTTGGATTTAACGGACCAGTGTATGGAGGATGTGGGCCATTTGGACAAGGTCCTCTAGATGGTACAGTCATGAATCCTACCTATGGAGTTCCAAATTTTCATCAAGCAATTGCGGTTTCACCATTCATTCCTCCAAGCAGTTATGCCTACTTCCCTCCTCATGGCGTGCCAGCAGCAATTAATCAACCAACATCAGGGTCAGTTGTTGAACAGGCGACCCAGTTTGTTGCACACGGTTCTCATGATCAAAACAATAATTCATCTTTAGTTGGAGCCGGTTTTGACACTCATAATCAAACCCCGTGTAATTTGTCAAATCAGAAATTTGGAACCATATCACATGTCACAAAATCTCGGCCAACTAGGGAGAGAGGGTTAGCTGGTAGTCCTGGTGAAAAGGCACCAGGAATTAGAATAGAGAAATCTTCTTCCTTTACAGTTCCATTGGTATCAGATGAAGTCGTTCAATCACTTGAAACAAGACAAAAACCGCAGGTAATCAGAGTTGTGCCACATAACTCACGATCTGCAACGGTATCAGCTGCTAGAATTTTTCAGTCGATCCAAGAAGAGAGAAAACAGTATGATCTAGTCTAGTGTTGTTTATGGATGTGTAACCTTTGAGTTGAGTTTATAAAGTGGATCGAGTTTTGTACTAACTTTTTCTTGTCATGTATTATAATTCTATACAATAACCAAAATTTGTCAAATGTATCATTAGTGTATGTTGTCTCATTCTAATAAATCAATCAAAGTTCTGTTCATCAAGATAAATCAAATTTGATTGAATAGTATTTTGTTATAATTTAAGAGACTAAATTGTTATTTTGTAAATTTGATGGACTAATTTGATTGACACTTATAATTTCAAGAACTACTGTCAAGAATAAATGATTCAACTAAAATGTTAATTTGCTTGTTAGAGTATTGAAAAATTCTTGTAGATCCTGTATCATTAAATTAATGAGTTAAATTGATACACCAGTGGAAACATAAAATTGCAAAGAAATAGTGGTAGCTAGCAATAGTCTTCTCCTTATTGTAGTTCATAATTTTTCTAAATGTCATTAAGGGCACCTAATATTTCTACCAGGTCCTCCATAATAGAATAGTGGATCATCAACATAATCTGCTATATATTCAACGTTATAACAGTTATATTCATCGGAGAATTTATCAACCCATTCTGGAATCTTCCACATCGGATAATTATCGTGAACTCTCATCCCTAATATGGAAGCCGCAACTGGATACCCCCACGAACCATAAAAACCGCTACCCATTTGTGTTTTTGTATGAGGAGTATGTCCAACAGCTGTGCTGTAAACTTCACCACCCCACTCCACTGATTCGGCATTGGAGCGCATTCCCATGAATAGCTCAGTTGGCCAATAACCTATGTTGGTCTTCTCTTCACCATATTGCACCCACCAATTATTAGTCATTTCGTCCTAAAGCAAATGAAAATAAATTGGAAATCTCAATTAGTTAGAGCTTAATTTCCATACACAATGTAAAAAGTTTTACACTATCAGCACGTTACAACTATTCATGTGTGTAATTTTAGAAGTAGTTAGGATAAAAGTCAAATGTTTTTAATGATCTTACGGTTATGATTGATTGACAAAGTAAAAACTTTTTACATTGTCGGTGTATGTGATTTAAATTCATGGTTATACATCATATAAATGTGTCTCACCTTCTGGATGTAAATAGTTATTTGGTATGGAAGACCACCAGGAATTGGAATTGGATAAATTGTAGCACCTAAGGCAATTTCACTGTTAGTTTGAATAAACCCAGGACAAGTCAGATCAAAGCAACCTGTTCTATGTGAACCATCAGCCTGTAGAAATTGATTTTCCAAAAAGTAGAACAAATTAATGAAATTTCACAATACTTTTACAAGTTACAAGTATATAAGGTTGATGCAGTTGAATATAGTTACCGTCCAATATACGAATAACCGGGTGTTCCTATCTCCGTATACACTGGGATTGACCTGTAGAAAGTTTGTTAGTTAAAAAGTAATTAATACTTCATTGATAGCCTAAAATGAGAAATAATATGAGACAATTACTTCTTACCGCCCATCCGGATTCAACAAGCTCGTAATAATCGTAAGATCCATTTATGAGAGAGACCTGAGCAGTGCTGTATTCATCATCCTTTTCAACAAAAGGATAGGCAACTCGAATATCTCCTTTACCTCCCACGTACCTGAATCCATATGCGAAGACTATTGCCTTCTGGCTCACATAGATATCAAATCAGCAAAGCACAAGAAAGAGTTTGTTGCTTCAACCACAAGCAAAACATGCTTAAGTTGGTTTCATAATGCTCAAAAAGGTTAGTAAGTATGAAAGCTACATTTATCAATTTTTATTTTATTCTTTTTAAATTTTATGCGGTAAAAATGTTTTCGCGGTCAACAAATAAACATTATAATAAAGTATGCATATCGCAGAAACTTACCGAGTGATTTTGTTGTTGTACAAAGGAATCAACATTTTGATTCAGCTTATCACTGACTTTTCTGTTTAAGATACTTGGTTTCTTCCTTCCATATTCATCAATTGAGTGAGCCTTGAGAAGCTCTCTCTTTCGTATTCTTCGAACAGGTATTGTTCCCTTTGGACAGCTTCCACTTTTTCGCCATACTTGTTGGGAAGTTAATTTCTCATTTGTTTTGGTAACTTCGGTTGTGCCCTTCTTAGCTGAAGTGTAACTTGGAGCCATCTGATTCAAAGAGTAGTGAATTGGCAAAATGAAAAACAATATCGGAATTAGTATGTTTTTGGTTTTGAAGTGACGAAATTTAATTTCTAAAATATTGGTTAAAGTTAAAAGTCAATTCGTGAATGTAAAATGATTTATATATGCCTTGATAAATTTACATAAAAGCGGGTTAAACAATAAGTTAGATACCAAAAAATCAAGTTTGAAGGCAAAACCTTTAATTCTCAATTCAAGTTAGATTCAACTTTTGAGGCAAAAAACATTTAACTCGAGAATATCCCAATGTTAAAGAACGATGGAAAGAACATTTACCTGAATTTTGTGATCTTTCAAGGCGGGATGATCAAAGGCAGGCTGCTTGTTAATGTCGATGCAATCAATAGTATCCCCATCTTCACTCTACAAACATGAAGTAAAAAAAAAAAAAAAATTAACCATGAAAATTAATTAAACTTAACACACCTTGTAACAATTTAGAAAATCTGAACAATAAATACTATCAAAACTCACTCAACATTCAACAATGTCTGATATTGTCTAGTACATTGCAGTATATAAATTCTAGTATATCTAATTTCCAAAGAGAAGTTTTTATACCAGAATGGTTTTTAATGAATGTTTTCTAAGATGTTGTAATTTTCTCTCAACCTCCAAAATCTTCTGTCTAGAGAACGAGCCATCATTGTTAGTACCATAAACTGAAATTGCCAGCACCAAGAGAATAATGAATATTACTATTACTTTGGATCCCATTCTAACTTATATAAATATATGTAACAACTAATTATTATTATTATTGGTATTGATTTCTTTGACACAAAATGATAGATTCACATATCTTAATTGAATGGAAGACAATGAAATCTATATATAATAATAATATGATTTATTGGTAACATGAATTACCACATATGTACATTTGCTTAACTATAAGTTAGCTAGCGATGTCTGCATGAGTTACCGTCTATATTTTTGTCATTCATTTTTTGTTTACATCACAATTTTCTTTGATAGTTGAAATTGAAGTGCATGCTTCACTTATTAGCCACCTTACCAACCAAAAAAATAAATTAGAGAAAAAAGATTTAAGGATTAAAAATAAAAGTTTAGGCGAGTTGGATCTGAATTCACTAAAGCCTAAAAAAACTTTAAGAATGTTCTCACATTGATAACAAAATTCGACTCCAATGCTTCTGGGATCATAGTTACTGAATCATTACCAACCTACCTACGATGGCATATTAAATTGTTAATTACCTTGATTTTTTATAATGGTTTTCTGCTAATCAATTAAGTCCATGCATGTGATGTGTATCAATCAATTAAGTCTTTGTGACGTGGAGTCATGTTGACAAATGTCACGTACACAATTAACATACACATCATCGCCGCACACGGAGTAAACAGGGAATAGGGGATAATTTGATATACGTTACTCAATTTAAATATTTACTCAAAATAAAATATCATGAGAGAGAGAGAATAAAAAAAACCCAAGTTATGCATAAGCAAAGTGTACATAAACAAGCTTAATATCAGCAAATAATCATGAAAATAAAAAATCATTAACAAATATTGAAAATGGACCTCTTCCCCCTGATAGTAATCAAAACAAATACACAAGTCCCCTTAACAAACCAATTGCAAACTATATAGACACATTCATGCTTATAAAGCAATATTCCTCACTTATTAGCTAGAGACCACTATATTCACTCACTAGGAGTGATGTATGACCAGTGCAGTAACACACTATTCGACAATCTCATGACTTTTATAAATGGTGGATGACCCGATCAGAAACTTGATAGAAGGGGGCCTAACGGATTGTGGAGGAGTCTTTGATACTAGCTTAACAATCTCAAAGAAGCCGAGGAACAAATCAAAGAGGAAGACGAAATATTCATTGTGTAGAAGTCAACATTTGGATATAGTATCCTGTTTAAGAAATATTCATCATATAGTGCAACTTTCTAAAAAGCAATTGCAACCTGAACGATCAAATAATTGCATAGAGTTACAACTTCTCCAAAGCAGGGGAAGTAAACAATAAGCATAGAAAAGAAAAATAGCCTTTAACAACCAGACCAGTAAGCAATTTTGCAGGTGGAATAAGAACTTCAGGCACTGAGTTGAAGTCAAATTAGTAAAATGCAAATTATTGGATCATAAACACAAGCAAGGCCATGGCGAATTGAAGTCAAATTCATGACAACAAGAGAAATAGAAAAGTGAACGATTACGACCTAGACAAAAGAAAGAAACTGAAGTTTCTTTCAAAGAAACTTAAATCTATCGAAACATATGCATATGTAAGGTGAAGATTGTCTCTTACTTATAAACCTTTGTCTAGGCCAATCTCTGACCTGTTTCAAACCGCATAGAATTGACCTCATCTTATACATGGCATATAGCCATTTTATGTGACTATGATAAGTTTGATCCAACAAATATAACATGTTGGGACAACTCTAACAGAACATAATGATTCAACAAGCTACATTTATTTTTCCCTTAAAATCATTCAATTCATATAAAGCACTACAAAATGAGAAGCATAAAAAACTGAATAGAGATTCATTCTTTTCACATTTTACCAGTAATGATCTTAGTAGCTTCATCTTATTTGAAAACTATATAAGATAATAATCTTTCTATCAAACATAACCAGCGAGGGCAGATTTGAAGACCACATACCACATAACAAACTATAGTGCAAAGTGGCAATATTAGAAACAAGTTAAACATAAACTCATATGTGAGAGAAGATATATGATAGCTGCTAAATTTAACTATCAGTAACTAAACATCGAAAGATTAGTATAATATAAAATATTCGATAAAATTAACATCCAATAATAAAACACACAGTGCATAGTTCTTCCACCACAATGGCAGTTCACCCTAAAACTAGATCATATTAAGAATCGTCGCTAGTATCCGATTGAAAGTTTACATTGGGGAGAAATCATTGGACACGAGGATAATTTTTCTAAAGGATGCAGATTTGGATTTTGATATAAGGAATGGCAAATGTTGATCCTCATGACCTGTAAAAGACGCGCATTCTGTAAAATATATTTTGTAAATCGAAGTTCATCTTCCCAGCCTTCATAGTTTATAGTACATGATCTAAGGTGAGATGAAATGCATTCAAGAACAAAATTTGGGTAATTTCAGTTTATGGACAAATGTTCATTGATTGCCACCTGCAAAACATATGCAAAAATAAGATTGGTAAAACACACAAAGAAAAGAAGGAACAAAAACAATCCAAACCTTATAAATAGAAAGAATTTGAAGCTTGGGGCAACACCGGAGAACTTCTACTACATCATCCCAGTGATGAAATTTACAAAAGCCTATGTCAAGGTTGATTAAGTTTTGGAATATAGGAAAGCCTCCGTAATAGGACTTGACCTCTAGTAGCCTTTCCATCATCTACATACAATAAAAAGTTGGAAACACAAAAACAAGTTACATTATGTACAAATGAAATTGAATGTAAGTATCAATAATCGAAGCGACAAAGACTGAATCTCAATGGATGTGGCAACAAGGTCACTCTGCCACTTAAAATACTTAATCAAAATCGGTAACTTAATTACCCATAATCTTAAAATCTTGACGTTAGAAATTGCTCTGGAGGGAACATCAAATGCATTTATATCGGCTGTGGTCAACTTGGATAAGGATTTAAACTCTTCTTCGGTACTAACAGTAATGCTGCCTTCAACTTGTTCCGTATGCATATAGTAAACGTGAGGAGCAAGCAAGTGTTCCAAAACGGGACATCCATAAACAAGGTTGTTAAAATTCCGTTTACTTTTGAACCCTACAGAATACAAACGAAGGGTCTTAAGGGAGGGAAGATGAACAGAGATATTATCAATCACGTCTACGAGACTGGGATTGACCTGTAGCAAGTTTATTAGTGAAAAAATGATTAATACTTCATTGATAATCTAAAATGACAAATAATATGAGACAGTTACTTCTTACCGCCCATCCAGATTCAACAAGTTCATAATCACCGTAAGATCCATTTATGAGAGAGACCTGCGCAGTGCTGTATTCGTCATCCTTTTCAACAAAAGGATTGCAAACTAGAATTTCTCCTTTACCTCCTATGTAGCTGTATCCATATGCAAATAATATCGCCTTCTGGTTCACATAAATATCAAATCAGCAACTTAAGCACAACAGTTTGTTGCTTCAACCACAAGCAAAACATGCTTAAGTTTGTTTCGTAATGCTCAAACATTAGTATTAGATAAAGATCACATGACTCATTTCAAGTATACATTTTGAATTAAATTTACTAAAGTTAGAATACGAATCAATTGATCTAATTAACATATTGCAGAAACTTACGGAGTGATTTTGTTGTTGTACAAAGGAATCAACATTTTGATGCAACTTATCACTGACTTGTCTGTTTGAGATGCTTGGTTTCTTCCTTCCATATTCATCAATCGAGTGAGCCTTGAGAAGTTGTCTCTTTCGTATTTGTCGAACAGGTACTGTATATCCTTTGGACAACTTCCACTTTTTTGCCATACTTGTTGGGAAGGTAATTTCACATATGTCTCTTCATCCCTTTGCTTCGTCATAGCACTCTTGGTTTGACTTCTAGTTCTGGTAACTTCTTGTGTCTCCTCCATAGCAGAACTGTAACTTGGAGCCATCTGATTACATATTTTATTTTATGCATATTCAAAGAATAGTGAGTTGGCATAATGAAATCAATATTGTAGTTGTGTACATGTGTGTTTAGTGTTGAAGTGACGAAATTTAATTTTGAATGAATTGGTTGAAGTTAAAAGTGATCGAATTGAACGTAAAATAATTTATGTTACGAACATTCACCTGAATTTTGTGATTTTTCGAGGCAGGATGATCAAAGGCAGGCTGATGTTTAACGTCGATGCAATCAATAATATCCCCATCTTCACTCTACAAACATTCACTAATACCTCAATGGTTTTTAGTGAATGTTTTCTAAGATGCTGTAATTATCTCTCATCAACTTCCAAAATCTTCTGTTTAGAGAACGAGCCATCATTGTTAGTACCATAAACTGAAATTGGCAGCACCAAGAGAATAATGAATATTACTATTACTTTGGATCCCATTCTAACTTATATAAATATGTAACAGCTCATTATTATTATTATTGGTAGTGAATTCTTAGACACAAAATGGTAGATTCACATAGCTTAATTGAATGGAAGACAATGAAATCTATATATAATATGATACATCATACATGTGATTTATTGGTAACATGAACTATTTATGTATATTGCTTAACTATAAGTTAGCTAGCGATGTCTGCATGAGTTACCATCCAACAAGCAAATGCATGCTTCATTTATCAGCCACCTTACCATCCGAAAATATAAATTAGAGAAAAAAGTTAAAGGATTAAAAATAAAAGTTTAGACGCATAACACGATGATCCATAAAAGAGGAAGGTAGAGAGAAGACGAAGTCTATGTCTCTAATGTTAGGGTTTCACATCACTTCCTTATTGATTCTTCAAACTTGATTCATGATCTAAATAAGCTAAATTTGAATTTGCTGATTAAAAGAGTTGAATTTTATCTATGTATAGTTTGACTATTTAATTCATGAACAATGTTATATATGATCAATATTTTTAAATTTTCTAATAATGAAATTAAAAAATTATAATTTTTAAGTAAATTATCAATTTCTTCCTAGAAATATAGGGATTGAGTGTATTTTAATGACTAAATTGGCAATGAGTGATATAGGAATTTGTGGACGTAATAATAATTTATCACGTCCACAAATCCTTTTTTTTTTTGTTTACAATGAATGGGAATCGAACCTATGACCTATAACATACTACCCAAACCCTTTACCACTAGACCAAACCTAGTGGCTTACGTCCACAAATCCTAACTCAATCGATAAAAAAATATTAAAATTATTAGATCAAGTGTGAGGTTCGAATCCGACTATCTCATTTGTGTATAAGTTTATAATGATTGATGAGAACAAAAATTTCATTTGGTATTAATATTATGGGAAATGGATTCGGTGCAGTCAAACTGCACGCAGTCAGTGTATAACGACCGTCCGATCATGATCGGACGGTTAATATTTTAAGGTCAGATTTTGCCTAATTTTTTAAATATAAAATTGAAACTTAAATCTGATGTTTGATTTGGTATTGCACGGCTCAGATGCAATTGAATCCAGTGCAGTCAAAATCACCAACGGCACTCAAACCTGGTCTGTGAATCTGTGATAAACAAACTCACCGCTACATCTTTTGTCTATATTCCTTCTAGAACCATCCATCCATCCAAATTCCAATTTCTAATTCAGTTACAATTACAACAATAAGTAGAGAGAGAGAGATCGAGTGAGTTTGACGCAAACAGAAAATGGTGAACTACTTGCTTATGATCAGCGGTGAGCTTGAGAATTTGACCAATCTTCAACCTCAAGGTGGCGTCGATGACCCCAATTTCTCCTATTTCTTCAAGGTACTTACTACTATTTTCTTCAACATGCTTTTTTTTTCTTCTTAATTTCCTTATTACTACTATTAATTTCTTTTTGATTCTGATCTTATCATAGTTGAAATGTGGAAGATGCGGTGAAGTTAGCCAAAAAGAAACTTGTGTGTCTTTAAACGACACCGTTCCTCTCCCAGCTGGTAGGGGCACTACTCATCTTGTTCAAAAGGTAATATAATCTTCACTTCCGCATTTCATCAAACAGTTAAGTTGCATAAATGGATCAATTGCGAGTTTACGAGTTTAAATTAGAATAATAACCGTTTATTATTATGCCTCAAAATTATCACATCGATGTGGTGGTCTAATTTCGATAAAGAGCTTATAACATAAGCGCTTATTATATAACTGTTTATGTGTAAGTTATAGACAAGTTGTTTTCATATAAGTTATCAGTTGTTTTAGTAATCTATCTTAGAGAGCTTATGAAAATAAGATGAAAACAGCTTATGTATATGTCGTTAATTGTTTCAATATGCTCTCTAAAGTAGTCTTACAAGGGATTATGCCAATTGATAAGCTCAAAGAAGTCAATCAAAACAGAGATTTTTTATTTGCTTTTTCTTTTCAGCAAGTACTTATAGTAAGGGTAAAGGAAAAGTTGTAGTAATCTTGTTAAGTTGCTATGACTCTTAGCATTCATTTCTGTATAAGTTGAAATTAGCGTTTGTACCTTTTCAGGATTGTCTGACTTCTCCATAAGCTGCTGTAAATTTATTAAGGGTTTTTCTTGTTTGTGGAGAATCAAATACTTATTTTAGTTGATAAGGGGTTTGTTTGGATTGACTTATTTGAGTTTATCTATTGTCATAAACACTTATGGTAGCGGCTTATGGCATGAGTGGACATGTTCATAAACTGTTTGTAGCTTATTTCCATGAGCACTCTAGGATAGCTTATGAAAACAACTTATAACTTATACGAAAGCAGTTTGACTTTATTTTATCTTTTGTTATAGAAATATCTTATACATAAACATTTATATGACAACCGTTTATGCTATAAGCTCCAAATTAAGTTGTTTACCCAAACACAGCCTTATTCAAAGTGGGCTGTTACCTTTAGATGCTAAGTTCATGGTTTACATTTTTGACTTAGAGATTTCAGTTAACTAGTGTTTCTATCTGTAAATCTTTACCTGTATTTACATTTTATTATCTTCTCTTAACTGGATCATATAGCAACATGTGCATTCAGAGAGCTTCCCATTTAACTACTGATTCTAGCTTTAAATTGTTACCCAACAATAAGCCCAAGTTTGGAGGCACATGGCAGTAGGCTTCTAATTGTGTGAGGCACAGGCCCAATAAAGATGAGCCTGCCTAGTTAGATTGTTTATGCTATTGTTTTGTAACTAAATAAATAGAATAAGAGATGGTAGTTAAAGGGATGGAAGTGGAACAGTTGATTTGATGATAAGGTGGTTTGGGAGAGAGGACAGACTCTAATTCTGTCAAAGGCTGGAACTGTCAGTACCTGCCACCTGTAACTGCTATCTTCTCTTCTCTTATAACCTGTCTCATTGTAATGCTTTGTTCCTCGAGGGCTTCATCAATTAAACTATTCCCATTCAGTGGAAAATTACTTAGGTTTAGTTAACCAAATGATGCTTTTCACTCTAATTTTTTCCCTTCAAAAAACGTAGATTGAGTTATGAGTTACCAATTCTAACATTCTGCTGCAGAATTTTAGAGTTAGTAATTAAAATCTAGTTTAGTCAAAATAACTACAGTTAGTTAGTTAGTTAAAAAGTTGATAGTGAGTTAACAAAAATTGTTAGGAAGTTAACTCCTTTGTGGTTATTCAGTTAACTATATGGGGATTGATCCCATTGTGTTATTCATTCTGAATTTTGTTGTAGTTAATTTGACTAAACTAGACATTAATTACTATAACTCTAAATAAATGAAAAGTATTATTTTAATTCATGTGGCCACGTGGGTGTGGTATTCTTTAATCTGTATGTATCTATTGGTGGTGGTTTACGTCCTTTATTTGGAATGCAGTGCAAGTTTTGTTCCAGGGAGAGCACTGTAACTATGATCCCAGGCAGAGGAAAACCACTCACCAATGAAACAAGTGAATCAGGGAAGTTTTCCCCACTGATGTTATTTGACTGCAGGGGATATGAGCCGATAGATTTTATATTCAGCACTGGATGGAAAGTTGAGTCGGTGAGTTACTTATTGTTGATGTTTTCATTACTTTTGGCAACATATTTTTGATAGATATAAACTGGATATCATAAATTGGTAGTATTCTCTATTGTATGTTTTCTTTGCTTTTATTCAGTAATTGTTGCAGTTAGATGTCACATATATGTTCTCCGTGGTACCAATTCTGTCTGAAAAGTTAACCTACAGAACTCTTCAGTCTTCAAAGTTTTCTACTCTAGTCTCAGAAATTAAGCCAATAATCACATTGTTCACAATTTTCAAGTCTAAATTATTATTAGATTTTGCCAGATATGAAGTCCCTCTTTCTGCCCTCTTGAATCAAGTTTCATGCTATAGTTTTACTAGATGATTTTCCTTGTTTGAAAACCTCTATTTTTTAGCTTTAGGTATCAACTTTCTTCTTTTACATGTAATTTGTATAATACTTTCTTCCTATATTTCTTCACCCATCCTTTTGTCTATGATCTATCCTCTAAATTTTAGGTATATTCACCCGATTTCCATGTTCAATTTTGATGCACTTGCTTCAACCTTTTTGAGGCGTTATGAATTTTTCAGTTTGTTATTTTTTTGTTAATGCAAGTTGTATTTTGTAGCTGGAGGGAACAAAGTTTGAGAATGTTGATCTGTCAAGCGGAGATTTTACCGAATATGATGAAAAGGGAGAGTGTCCAGTCATGATATCAAATCTTCGTGCTACTTTTGATGTGGTGAAGTAAAGAGAAACTAATTTGATATATGAATAATTTCTTGGTGTATAAATTGACTGTTCTCTTTTGGACGAATGTTTGTAATCCGGATTACATCATAACAAGACGGTAAATTTGTGGGATCCTCTAGTCTTAACACTACACATAAATCCTGGAATATTTCTTGAAGGGGATTTAACAATTTCCAAGGCATTGAATTAGTTCACTTTGTCTTTCAATTTCATATTGAGACTTTTTTTTCTGTCCATCTTTCAAGTGAGTTGTGTTGTGTGTTAGAGAAGCAATGGTTTTTAACTTTCCAATTGAGTAGCTAGAATTGATTTAGCCATAAGGTTCACAAATTACATTTAAATACTAATTGATTTTGTTAAACAGATTGGTTACAATTGAGTTGAAAATCATGTTTGAAATTAATCAAACATAAATTACAAATAAATGTCATTGCTCTTTATGAGATGTGTTTCACAGGTCAAAAATTTACTTTTCCGTTTTCACAAATACACATTTAAATATTGAATTTTCTGTTTTTCTTCTTTTGAGCTTATTTGTTTCTCCATTCAAAAGTTTGTATGAGTTAAATATAATTAATGAATCATCAACGAAGTTGACAAAGTGTAAAGAATCAGACAAAATCATCAATACTTATGTCTTTGTTTACATACACTTTTTTTTTTGACGAAAAAATTTGGACTTAATACATTTAAATTTAACTTTTAATTCATTTTTGTATATTTTATTTAGAAGGAATATAACATAAAAAATAACTATAAATATACACTTATAAATTTGGTAAAAAAATTAATAATATACATTTTAAAAAAATTAAAATTAAAATTAATTTCGTCCCTTCTTTAATGAAAATTTTACAAAGATTTGTTTTATTTATATTTTATTCTAAAAACAAAACTCAATGGCAGAAGTCTTTTTATTTCATAGTGGAAGGCGTAGCATTGACACTATTACATACTATGAAAGAGGCTGTCCATCGTGAATTTGAGCGAGTTTAATTTGAAAGTGACTCAAAGCTGTTGATTGATGCTATCCATTCGAGAAGACGGGGCAATTCAGAATTTAGTTTAATTGTTAACGACATTATTCTTCTTATGTAAACTTTGAGGTTAAGTTTGTTAGGAGACAAGCAAATTTGGTTGCTCATACTTTTACTAGGGCGGCTAATGTTTGAGCTAATTTTCATAGATTTAAAATTATTTCCTTAAATATTGAACATTTATTAGATAATTATATGAATTAAGTTTGTTTGGTTAAAAAAAAAAAATTAAAGGTGGTAGTAGCTAGCAAGCAAGCACGCAAAAACGTAACCGGCCTCTCCCCCCGTGTGCACAACAAAGCATCAAACAAACATTGTTCCTCACAATTATCATCAATTTCTCCAAATCACAATGTTTTTTCCTATGTCAAAAATTAAAATATACTCTTTGTGACAATTCACCTTCCCTTCTTCTTCCTCTGACTCTTCTCACTGTACCATAAAACACCCCTTTCATCAACACTGTTTTTATTTTGCATAAGATCCAAAAACAATAATAAAAATCCACTCTTTATCTTCTATTCTTTAGAAAAGTCTCGTTTTTGTTCATACCCATGTGCCATAATCTTGTTCTTACCAACCTCACATGTTCAAAAGTTGACTCAGCTATAGTCTACAACTTCAATTTAGATCCATAGTGTTTGTTATAGCTACAAATTTTCATAAATTTAACGTTTTTACTCATTTATTATTACTTCATTTACATTCAAGATTTGATCTTTCATAGCCTCTTATAGAGAGGGTGGTTACCAATTTACCATAGAAATTTTCATTTTTTATTTTGGTTTTTGAGTTTTTTTAAGCAAGATGCAATCGAGGGTTGTAGCATCTGAAGAAGGAAAATCAAAAGGGTTATCATTAGGATCATTGCGTTTATTTATTGTTTTTGTTGCTCTATGTGTTGTGTTTTCTGTAATAAGTATATATACTCTTAAACATTTTGGAATTGAGAATGTTGTTACTACAATGAGTTCAAGTTTTCAACCATGTGTTGAGGAACATGCTGGTTTGGAACAATGGATTAAACCACCTTCAAATCTGATCCATAATATGACTGATGAAGAACTTCTTTGGAGAGCTTCTTTAGTTCCTAAGATTAAGAATTACCCTTTTCAAAGAGTTCCAAAGATTGCTTTTATGTTCCTTACTAAAGGACCATTGCCTCTTGCACCACTTTGGGAGAGGTTTCTGAAAGGGCATGAGAGTCTTTTTACTGTATATATTCATCCTTTGCCTTCATATCAAGCTCAGTTTCCTTCTTCATCTGTTTTTTATAAGAGGCAAATCCCTAGTCAGGTATGTAGATTTTGATTTTGATCTTGTTCTATTGTTATTTTATTTATGAAACTTAATTTGTAGATTCTTTACTTGATCTGAAGTTAATAATGTTTAATTGGTGCTAATTTAACTGTTTACATTGCTATTAACATATTTACACTGCTAATTTAGTTGTTTTAAGGTTCTGATGAGAAATTTTGGGGGTATTGATTTTTGCTGATATGCACTTTATTATGGCTGTATCTTGCTTTCTGATTTCTGTTTTGGTGGTGATATTGATTTTTTTTCGTCATTGCTACTTGATCAATGTTGTCAATCGTGGATTGTTCAAATTCCGTTATACTACAGCGCTATAGAGTCGCTATGGCTGCTATCTGACCATACTGTATCACAGAACAATTGCGATTTGTTCCAGTTCCGCTACACTAAAGCAATATAGTGTCGTCGCTATGTGACAACACTACTTGATCAGTCCACCGGGTTGCTAGAAGTAGGTAAGGGACTAAGGAAGAGGCTTATGAGAGTATGCAAAACATCTAGGTTTACTATGTTGTGGATTTTGGTTCCTAACAGACTTTAGTTGATAAGTTAAATTTCTCAAGGGCGATGTGATTAGAAGAACTCTGAATTTTACTCTGAGAATATAAACACGCTTTTGGGTTGTGTATTGATGAGTGGAAGCATAGAAACGTGTTGACATTCAACCTAATTATGCGTACCTAGTTAGTAGTTGCAACTTGCAAGTACAGATTTGTCCCTTTTCA
This sequence comes from Trifolium pratense, assembly GCF_020283565.1. NCBI lineage: Eukaryota > Viridiplantae > Streptophyta > Magnoliopsida > Fabales > Fabaceae > Trifolium > Trifolium pratense. Next base: position 39,913,277 of record NC_060059.1, on the reverse strand, counting down.
TCATGATCTGCGTAAATCTTATGCAAAGTTCTATTTTAAGGACTTGATAAAAGTTTGGGAAAAGATTCAAAACTTCAAAATAGGTTCTCTCATGGATTAAGGATAAGCTTCCTCCAAGAAGCGGTAGGGAAGTATTTTTACCTATTCATTTTCTGTTTTCTTTTCCTAATGGATGGCCTGCACAAATTGGGGTTTATCAAGGTCCAACTTTCCTATAAGTTTAAGCTATTAAGGGCCTGTTTAGATTGGCTTATTTACTGGCCTAAGCACTTGTGAGACTGTTTCAGAGAACTTATGGAAAACAAATGATGTCCATGAGGTGTTTTGAGCTTATTTCCATAAGCTAATCCAATATAGCTTATAAAAACAGTAGTAGGGTGTTGTGTTTGGTCTATTGGAAGTTGAGAAATAATGTCATATTCTGACAACGGGATTGTAAAGCCAATCAAATCAACTATTTGAAAGCATAAAGGTCGTTTCTTGGTGCTGTCTCAAATCTAAGGGGGTGGGTTTACTTATGATTTAAATAAGTGGCGTGTCCAACCATTTGGTTGCTTGGGGGGTTTTTGTGGTTGAATGTTTTCTTTGTGTTTAGTTTCTCCCTTTTGGTGCATGTATTTTGCGCATGCTTTGAGTTTGTGTTGTTTTTGTTGGTGGTCATGTCTTTGTTCTGTTGGTCTTTTATCTCTTGTATTGTGGTCCCTATTCTTGGTACATCTTGTGCTTTGAATAGTTTATGTATATATTGTTTGGCTTTTCCAAAAAAAAAAAAACAGAGAGCTTATAGCTTATTCTGAAAACAAGTTGACTCTACTTTATCTTTTGTTATAGAAATAGCTTATACAAAACTACATAAACACTTATATGATAAGCGCTTATGCTATAAGCTCTTAATTTAATTGTTTATCCAATAGGGCCTAAGTGAAGAACACAATTGCTTCTTCAGCCATTTGGCTATATAATCTTACGATACATGTGAAGATTAAGGATATAATAAATGCAAATCACTTGGTCAAGGAGTTTATGATATTATGCGAGGGACTAACTCTCCTAAAAGCTTAAATTATTAAAGGCACACAAATAGTTTTATTAATTTTAAGGGTTGTTGCTTTTTATTCTGCGGTTCATAGCATAACATTCTGCATTACCGGGATGACGGCTGCTATCAGGCAGCAAGAAGGGACCGCAAAATTTGGAGAACTGACTGACTTGGTTGGCAGCTTTGGAATGAAAAGTGATCACAAAATTCAATTGCTTAAAAGCCTACAGCAAACAGGAAGCCCCCTATTGCTGACTTAGTTAAGGTAGTTAAGAGTTAGTTAGTGCTTGTAGGTTAGGTATTAGAATTCTAACAGAATTTGGCAGACACAGGCTATAAAGAAGTAGGGACTAGGGAGAGAAGATTAGGTTGCATGGTTGTTAAAAGTCAAAATTCTTAACTCCATATGAGACTCTAGGTATCAAAATCAAGCTATCTAGCTTACAATATCATTTGGAGTATACAAGTATATTAAAAATTGTCATGTGAGGATAATTGAACAAGTTTGCAACATAATGGTTACTGTATTTACTTATTTTCCCTTTGACATGCCTGAAATGACAATGTTTCAATGTTTTTTAAAAGGCAAAAATGCAATAGCTAAATGATAAGGTTCCATAGTGCTCTAAAGACTAACCTCACAGGTTTAGTTTAGCACTTCGGCTCCACAGGTGCAGCAAAACCGCGTCTTAGTGGGGGGACTTTTCTATTAAAATAGAGTAAAAGCTTTGGGTTTAAGGTCCTGTGTCTTTCATTCTCTCTTGCAGAAACCTCTTTTTCTTGATGCCACCGCTTCTCGCGGCTCTCGCTCTCACCCTCCTCTCTGGCGTCCTTCTGTTATCTCTGTGCTGGTATTTGTTTCTCACAGAAGACCTCTGTTTCTTGCTCCAGACCTGCTGTCGTTCCTTTTTTCACCTCCCCGCTGTCAGTTTCATCCATGGCCGCATCCTCTCAACAAGAATTAACTGTATAAATTATGAATGTCTTGAATTTTGAGCAATAGTAATAACTAACTGTTACCGTGGTAGTACTCACTATACTGCCTTGGCATTTTTGGGGTCAGCCATTTTGCTCCACTATCTAGGATTGATAACACCAATTAATAACTATTACTACACTGGAATGTTGAATATTTATTGTGCACTTGGTAAATTATGTTTAGATTCTACGATAGATGTTTTAAACAAGTTAATTTGTATGAAGAATCCAAGAGTCAAGTTTACAGAGAATTCAAGAGTTTCCATATCGTCTTGAGTTTTACACCTTCAAATTAGTTGCGCTTTGTTGAGATTGGTTATGGAGGGAGAAATCTCATCAATAAAATCTTGCGAAGAACAACTTGTGTAGAAAATAATAAGTGAATACTGTTGTGTGTTATTCCTCAGCTCAAGGCTGGTTTAAATAGGAAGAGTACAAACATAAAAGGAAATAATAGATAAGCTTAGAATCTCCTAGAAATAACAAACTAGGAAACTAAATATTTTCCAACACCCCCCCTCAAGTTGGTGCATAGATATCTGTCATGCCCAACTTGCCGATCAAATGCTCAAAGGTGGGTCTTGCCAAACTTTTGGTTAAGATATCTGCAGTTTGCTGACTCGAAGTTACAAAAGGTAGACATATGATTCCGGCATCTAACTTCTCTTTTATGAAATGTCGATCGATCTCAATATGCTTGGTTCTGTCATGTTGAACTGGGTTATGAGCTATGCTAATAGCGGCTTTACTGTCAGAGTATAATTTCAATGGAAGCTCAATTTTCATCTTAAGCTCTTCTAGGACTCTGTGGATCCATAATCCTTCACATATACCTTGAGCCATAGCTCTAAACTCAGCTTCTGCACTACTTCTTGCTACAACTCCTTGTTTCTTGCTCCTCCATGTCACAAGATTACCCCAAACATAGACACAATATCCAGAGGTTGATCTTCTATCATTAATCGAACCTGCCCAATCAGCATCGGTAAAGATAGACACATTCCTTTCACTAGTCTTCTTAAAAAATAATCCCTTTCCAGGATTTGCTTTCAAATATCGCAGTATCCTATAGACTGCCTCAAGATGTTCTTCAAAAGGAGAATGCATAAACTGACTTACTACACTAACCGAGAAAGCAATGTCAGGTCTAGTGTGTGACAAATAAATCAGTTTCCCAACCAATCTCTGGTACCTTCCAGTATCAACAGGAACACTACCTTCTTCCCAAAGTTTTGCATTAGGATCCATGGGAGTATCTGCTGGTCGACATCCACTCATTCTTGTTTCTTTCAATAAATCTAGAATGTATTTTTGTTGGGAAACTACAATACCATCTTTTGATCGAGCAACCTCCATACCAAGAAAATATCTCATGGATCCCAGGTCCTTGATTTCAAAGTCTAATGCTAATTTCTCTTTTACTCTTGCCATTTCAACTATATCATCTCCAGTAAGGACAATATCATCAACATAAACAATTAGGACAGCAATTTTTCCATCTTGTGAGAACTTTGTGAACAAGGTGTGGTCAGCTTGTCCTTGAATGTACCCTTGTTTCTTCATGGAATAAGTGAATTTTTCAAACCAAGCTCTAGGAGACTGCTTTAATCCATACAAAGACTTATTTAGTTTGCATACATTTGATCCAAACTTGTCTTCAAAGCCAGGAGGAATGTCCATATATACTTCTTCTTTTAAATCACCATTGAGAAAAGCATTCTTAACATCCAACTGATGTAGGGGCCAATCTAAGTTAGCAGCAAGAGACAAGAGAATTCTGACAGTGTTCAATTTTGCAACAGGAGCAAAAGTCTCCGAGTAGTCTATACCATAGGTTTGAGTAAAACCCTTAGCCACCAATCGAGCCTTGTACCTTTCGATTGACCCATCTGAATTATACTTCACAGTAAACACCCATTTGCATCCAACCGTCTTCTTGCCATCCGGTAGTGTCATAACACTCCAGGTTTTGTTCTTTTCAAGAGCTTTCATCTCCTCAAGTACAGCTTCCCTCCACTTTGGAACTTCTAGAGCAACCTGTACATTTTTTGGAATCTCTACACTAGACAATTTTGAGGTGAAGGCAGAAAAAGACGAAGACAAATTTGAATATGATATAAAATTGGACAATGGGTATTTAGTGCAAGATCTAACAGGTTTTCTAACAGCCACAGGATCATCGATATCAGGATACAAAATACGACTCTCAGAAACAGAGATAGACTTACCTTTTCTTTTTTTAGGAAGTTGATCATCCCCCGGTTCAGATTCATGACAGTGTTGAGATGTGGACTCATCACTTTCTTTGTGATTCTTTCTCACAAAAACCTTTCCTTTCCAAGTCTTGTTTCCAGCTTCAAACCTATTATCTTTATATGACTCATTATTTTGTGGCATTTCAATTAGATCACCATTATCATCGTTTTCAAGATTCTCATTGTTTTCTTCATGAGAAAATTTAGGCTCGGATTCACCAAGTTCACTACTCATAACAGGAGTAGGATTAGATAAAGAATCATGACCATTTTTTGTTGGTGCAGAAGTATAAGTCTTAGAACTTTGTGATACCGGCAAAGATAAATTATTAAAAAAACTCATGTCCTCAGTTTGAAACGAATCTTCATTTAAATTCCCCCCCCTGAAGATGCGTGTCAAAAAAAGGTTTGTTTTCAAAGAATGTAACATCCATGGTGACAAACATTTTCTGGTTTTTTGGATCAAAACATTTATATCCCTTCTGGGTTGGAGAATACCCAACAAAAACACATTTTATAGCACGCGGTTCGAGTTTGCTAATATTCTTATGTTCATGAACAAATGCAGTGCAACCAAAGATTTTTAAGGTCAAATCGTTTGAAACACGATCATTAGGAAAACATTCTTTGAAAATATGAATTGGAGTTTGAAAATTAAGAACTTTGGAGGGCACTCTGTTAATTAAGTATGCAGCAGTTAAAACTGCTTCACCCCACAAATAATTTGGTACTTTACTTGCGAAAAGTAAAGCTCTAGCCACCTCCAACAAGTGCCTATTTTTCCTTTCTGCAACTCCATTTTGTTGGGGAGTGTTAGGACATGAACTTTGATGCACAATTCCATTTTCACGAAAAAAATCACTCAACATTGTGTTAAAATATTCTTTGCCGTTATCACTTCTAAATACTTGAATATTTGTTTGAAATTGATTTTGCACCATTTTAACAAAATCTTTTACGGCCTGACAAACGTCAGATTTCCCCTTTAACAAGTACACCCAACAAACTCTTGAGTGATCATCTATAAATGTGATAAACCATTTTTTATGAGAAAGTGTACTCGTTCGGTTAGGGCCCCAAACATCACTGTGAATAACAGAAAAAGGTTTTGATGGTTTGTAGGGCTGTAATGGAAAATGAGAACGATGATGTTTTGCAAATTCACATGCTTCACATTTAAACAAAGACAAATCCTTATTACGAAATAACTCAGGAAATAAGTGTTTTAAATAAGGAAAACTAGGATGACCTAATCGTGAATGCCATAACATAACATCATTATTATTATTATTCAGAACTAAAAAAGATTCAAAGCATGAACTTATTGGTTTGGAAGGTAGTTGTGATTCAGGTTCAATGTCGAAGTAGTAGAGTCCTCCACTCTCCTTAGCACTACCAATCATCTTCCCCGAGTTCAAATCCTGAAAAACACAATGAGTACGGAAAAAATTAGTTTGACAATTTCTATCTTGGGCTAATTTACTGACAGACATGAGACTACAAGATAGATTTGCGACATGAAGAACATCTTTAAGGGTTAGACTTGGAGACAACACAACCGAACCTTTACCCGCAATGGCTGAAAAGGATCCATCCGCAATTTTTATTTTATGGTTACCTGCACATGGACTATAAGAAGAAAACAGAGTAGAATCACCTGTCATGTGATCACTTGCACCAGAATCTACTATCCAAGCACGACTGAGACTGACACTAAAAAGGGCAGAAGTACCTTTTGGGGCAACAGAGCCAGAAAGAGTGTTAGATTCAAGAATTTTGTATAGTCTGTCTAGTTGTTCCATCGTGAATGAAAGCTGAATTGAAGAAGATTGTTGCTCTTGATCAGAATTACTGGCTTGGAATGTATGACCCTCACCTCCACCTTTGTTCTTCCGATTTGAAGGTCGCGGAAGACCATGTAATTTCCAACATTGAAAAATAGTATGTCCCAAACGATGACAATATTTGCATTCACGACGGTATTTGAAAGTGGATGATCGTCGTCGAGAATAAAAAAGCGTCATAATTAATAATCTTAGCCAAGTAGTACCGGAACCAGCAAAGGAAAAAGTAACGCCGGTGAACAGTACATGCAAACAGTAATTTCGTGAACAGTGCGCGCGAACAGTGCCGTCGGTGAACAGTACTGTCGAATGAACAGTGCCTTATGAACAGTACAACCAGATGAACAGTGTCGTATGAACAGTACCACGGGTAAACAGTGCCGCACAAAATCAGTTGTCGTGGTCGGATTGTAAACACGACGGCGGCTAGGGTTTTGCGGAAGCGAGACCCCTAAAATCGGGAGCTCTCGATACCATGTAGAAAATAATAAGTGAATACTGTTGTGTGTTATTCCTCAGCTCAAGGCTGGTTTAAATAGGAAGAGTACAAACATAAAAGGAAATAATAGATAAGCTTAGAATCTCCTAGAAATAACAAACTAGGAAACTAAATATTTTCCAACAACTTGTATTCGTTTGTTCTCTTCCTAACCTTGGTTCATTACTGATCCAGACTAAGCAATTTCTCATCAATAAAATCATACTTCATTCTTTCACTAATCTCTGAACCAGTATCTTTATCAGTTATCTGTAAAGTTCAAACCATTGAAAATACTCCTTTTGTATTGAGAATTGATGAAGACCGTTGGATATAAATGGTGATCCGGTAGGATATATCCAGTAATATTTTCTTCTTCGTTTCTTAAATTCTAGAGTCATTGCGAATCTTTATTGTTTCTTTATGGAGATGAAGGTGATGAGGAAAGGCTGTAAAGTTATGTAGGATGGTTTATTTTCAAAGGAATATGAAGTAATGTTTAAACAAGTCTTGTGCAGACCATTAGTCATTTCTGAAACCCAAACATGGGCACTATGACACGTCGACACCGATAATAATCTAACAAATGAATTTTTTAGAATGTTACTACACGTGTTGGTGTCAGACACCAGACACGACTTTAATCTAAAGTGTTGGGAGTGCTACATATGGTATGTTTGGATACACTTCTGATTGGCCATGCTCGCTTCACAATGTGTTTCCACTGTGAAATAGTTAGTGATTTCTTAAGTTTCTTTTGCACAGGTGTTGTGTTAATATAGCTAATGTGAGGGTTCATGCATCCATAATCTTAAGTGATTCTTACATTTAAGGACTCTAGAATGAATTATGAATTTTTGAGCCATTACTTTCATCCAAACATCATAAATACATCAAAGCCTATACCAGTTTCCAATTTATAATATACAGTTTTCTTGTGAATATGAATTTTGTGCGAGAGTTTCCTTATTCCACATCCTATGACAGACTTGGTGTTTTTTGTGCAGATTGCCGAATGGGGAAGGATGAGCATGTGTGACGCTGAAAGAAGACTACTTGCTAATGCGTTACTCGACATCTCCAATGAGTGGTTTATTCTATTGTCTGAATCATGCATCCCTCTCTACAAATTCAGTCTAGTCTACCACTACTTAATGAAATCCAAATACAGCTATGTTGGAGCATTTGATGATCCTGGTCCATACGGAAGAGGACGCTATAACCCAAACATGGCCCCTCTAGTAAACATTACAAAGTGGCGTAAAGGTTCTCAATGGTTCGAAGTAAATCGAAAGCTAGCCGTCAACATTGTGGAAGACACTACATTTTATCTGAAGTTCGAACAATATTGTAGACCAGCTTGTTACGTCGACGAGCACTATTTTCCTACCATGTTAACCATTCAAGCGGGGAGTGCGTTGGCGAACCGGAGCATAACTTGGGTGGACTGGTCTAGAGGTGGGGCTCACCCGGCTACATTTGGAAGATCAGATATTACAAAGGAGTTTTTCGATAGAGTTCATGGAGGTCAAAAATGCAAATATAATGATAGAAACTCTACACTTTGTGTTCTATTTGCAAGAAAATTTGCTCCTAGTACATTGGAACCTTTGTTAGATATGGTGAATTCAAAAGTCTTAGACTTCTGATATATTTTATATTTTCTATTGATTGCTACATATGAAAACAAAACATAGATGTAGAATAAAAGTCTTTAGAAAAACTATAAAATTTATTATATGGCATGACATGGTGATTGCCTCATTGGTGAGTGCTAGATTATGGTAGTAGTGATGATGAGATACTTTTTCATAACTTGAGTCATTTTTGAATAAAGGAACTTGATGGATGGATTATACATTTGTTTCATACTGATTGTTTGGATCTTTATTTTTTGTGTGATGTAATTCGAAACACTTGAGTTAAGAACTAAAAAAAAAATTATATTAAAAATAGTATTTTTTTTAATATTTTAAAAATATAGACTACACATATTTTAAGATGATTATACTATATTTGATTTTTTTTTTTAACTATTATTTTTGGAACAGTAGTTAATATTTTCCTCATTTTTGTAAAAAGTAGTAAGTATCAATTGAACCAACCGATTCTCAGCTCAACTCAGTGAACCAATCTATTCGGTGGATTCAACTCATATTTTGCTAAGGAAAAAAAATATAATTAGTTGCTAGCATTTGCATATAAAAATTAAAAGAAAAAAAAGTTAAGTGCGTTTGATCTACTAAAAAAAATAAGATATTTGATATAATAATTTTAGCTGTATTGTATTTAATTTTAAAATTATTCTTAGGATTAGATAAATTGAGGGGCAAGAGACACTAAAATTCTTGTCTCTTAATAAATCACTACTTTAAAAATTATTTCATATATGTCTACATGAGTTTAACTTAGTCGCGTATTATATATGTAAGAGTCGGACTTTGAATCGCAGACACTTCACTTATTTACTTTAGGATGAAATTTCTAACGGTTACATTACTTTAATTTTTTTTTATTTCATGTATTTAATGCTTATCATTTCGTAAATTGAACGTATCTCTCATATTCTACTCAGATGTGAGTGTGCACCTTGCAAAACTTATAGTTTATTTATAATTTATAATAAAAATAGCTGCTTGAGCTTGATGGGTGAAAAATTTGTCTATATTAAATAAAAAAAACACTAAAAGTGGATAAAAATTAGACCCTTTTTTTGGGTGAAAAATTAGACCTAATTTGTAACTATTGAAAACCAGTTTGTCGAAGTTTGCAAGTACAATTTAATCGATGGTTGCAAAAATGTTAATATACGAAGTACAGTGGTTCACATGCAAACCCAAAAATTCCACAATTGTCTGACCATAAAAGTCAATTTATTGAAACTTATTTTGCAAAAAATCACAATAAAATAAACATTTGTGTAAAATCTGATTTTGTTTGTTTAGACCTTTAAAAAATAATCAAAATCTAAGGGAAAAAAATGTTGTTCAAATAAGAATTTACTTTTAACAAAGAGGATCTAAAGTTAAAGAAAATTAAATACACAATTTGATCAACATGTGAACCCTATAGTGTCAAAAAAAAAAAACTCAGATAAATCTCATAAAACAGTTATTTACCTCTTTAGTCTTTACAAGTGGATAAATAACATGATTTGTTAAGTGTAAATTAACTTCACATAACTTTCCAGAAAAAAAAATCTTCAAAAAATTTATCTACAAATAATTTGTTTTTACAAACCAAATCATTTTATTCTGAATCATTTTTTTTCTCTTTAATAAAAGGGCCCCTATAATATTATACAGTATCTGAACTTTATTAACATAAGAAAGTTGGTCTGCGTTGACGCAGCCTTATTGGCGTGAATGGTACTCCTAAGCTGCTGGACTAATTTCTCCCTACGTAGATGACCAAACAAACTTTAGGGCATTTTTTTTCAACAAAAAATAAATGAAAGCATTTTCTATCAAAATAAATAAATAAATAAAGTTCATGTGAAGTCCATACAGAGCAAAAAAAACTTTGGCTTTAAATGAAACTCCTGCAAGTGGGTCGTGAGATGGGTCCCATTGAATTAATCAGTCCTAGGATCGGATAAATATGCAAGGTAAAGTAGTCCCTAGACTTAGAGAACGGATATTTAATTTTAATTTATATACTAGGCACAACTTTTAAATTCAAAGTGAGGTGATATTTGAACTCAAATTTTGATGAAATATAAATTAAAGGAGAATGTTAACTTGTGCCCTTAAGGGCACATGTCAAGGAAACAAATATAGAAATTATTTTTGGGAACTTGTGCATTTTTACTTTTATGCATTAAATTTCTTACATTATTAAATGCAATATTTCTATATTAGGATATCTTATCATGTGTCCTTAGAGCACACGTTAACATAACCCTAGATTAAATCATTATGAACCCATCAACTTTGTTAACGAAGCTATCTTATCAAACAGAAAAGTTGTGGAGCTCAATGTGGGAGAAGAGTCTTCAAAATATGAAAATTCATAAAATTCATCTAAATGCTAAAGTTTGGCAAATCGGTATAGATTTTTGCTGTCTACCTACGAAGTATGGTTAATTTAATCGGTATGAACTTTTAGCAAATCACTATTCTAGATTGGGCCACGACTCATGTAACTAGCCTAATTTGTCAAGGCCCACTTCTCTCAATTGTAGCGGCTAGAGAATATTTCGTGCACCTCACCTCCCACACTCAAGACCGTTGGATCAACTCTTAATCGTTTCATGCAATTTATGTGGATCAATTGAAGGCGGTTATGATTTTGATTCAAGCCAACCGTTTATATAAGTGTGACCATGTGTTATGCTCAAGGTTCGATTCATCCTCTACTTGCATGCGATGGCGGAACCAGGAATTTTAATTCGGGAGGGCCGCTAAAAAATTATGATATATAAATTAAATAAAAAATTATATTTCATACAAAAATTTAAGTAATAAAGAATACAAATTTGATCATAAAAAATAAATTGCATATCCTAAATAATATTTTACGTATGCCAAGTAGCTTGAAATTATCATTGATTTACTTTAAACTAATACTTATATAAAGTTTTTTTTTGACTTAATACTTACATAAAAAAAAACATATTAAAAAAAAAATATAAGTTGTCAAATATAAATAACACATGTGTCAAAAAAAGAGGGCTGCGAGAGTAGAACTCGCTAACTCTGTATACTACTGCGCACCATTATGTTATCAATCCAAACCACTGGGCTACGTGTGATTTGATATTAAATTGATGCGCGAACAAATATATATACAATATATAGTTTTAATTTTATGAAAATATCAAGGGTGTTATAGTAATTTCTCATTTTTTCAGGGGTGGCCATAGCCCACCCTAACCACCCTCTAATTCTGCCACTGCCCGCATGTTTTTACCTTATTTATAATATTAACTTTAACGTTGAAAGTTACTTCACCGTGCATATATATTTGCCACAATCAAAGACAAGTATCATTGAAATCTTTCTCTACCATATCAAAACCTTCGCGCGGTACACTTAATCATTTGAATCTTCTTGTTATGATCCACACCAGCACATATCATGATTTTTATTTTTTGAAACACAAATATTCATTTTTTATTTATTTTTTACAATACAAATATTCATTTATTATTATCTATAAAAATGCTCTTTCAAAATATATGGAAAAAATGTTCTCTATTTTTTTTTGTTACTTTACTCAAAATTTCTATCCAAACTCTCTTGACGTGAGCCATAGGGTCCGTTTGATCTGCTAAAAAATAAGGGACTGGACAGGACAACTGTAGTTGTACTGTGTTTGATTGTAAAACTGTTTCAGAAACTGGACAAACTGGGAGGCAATGGACAGGACAAAAACATAATTTTTTGTCCCCCACTAAACCACAGCACAACTTTTTGTCTGCAGTACAAGTTGTCTAAAATGCCAAAATACAATTTTATTAACAAAATATCGTATAAGACAAAAAAATGTTCAATATCCCAAAAGTTTGTTTTGTGCTGTTCTGTCATGTGTTGTGCTGTTCTGTCTTATACTATTCTGTCCAGTACTTACCCTTTAACAAATCAAACACACCCATAATCTCATAACTCATTTGCTTTTGGTAAAAAATAAATAAATTTGCTTATTTATCCAAAAGAGAAGGTTCTGGAAATACACGTAATAAAATATCTTAGTACACGCGTAGCGGCACTATTCGTCCTATAAGTATTACAGTACCAACCATTTGGTGGTCCCCACTCCAACGCATAGTTTCAATTCAACCGCATTATTTCCATTAGTAGCTTTGATTATTGCTTAATTGGTCTGACCGTTGCGTGATTATTGCTAACACACTGCATGTGCTAAAATAAAATGAAACGTACTAGCTTCTGACCTAATAAAGAGAGAACCGTGGAATTTTAAAATTGTTAAATATGTTTATTTTTACCTTTTAATCAAATAAAAGAAATAGTCTTATAAATTTCTATTGCTTGAAATAGAAGAATATGAGTAACACACTATTTACAAGTTATAACTCAACTGAAACAAATTTATATATATAAAAAAAAACTCAACTGAGAAAATATCTAAATTATTTTAGGTCAATGGTATCTCAAATTTTAACTTAAAATTTTTCATTTGTGTGTGTATTTTATGTTATGGAGTATTTAACATTCCATCTACATACAAAAAGTAGAAAAAAATGTAGAAGAATATTAGTAATACAACCAATAATAAATTAGTCTCAATAGAGATTAATCATAGTAATCCAAAAAGAAAAAAACATATCAGTAGTAATACATTAGTATACTACGGAGTATTATCAAATAAAAGAAAATTATTACCGAAGTACACTCTGCAATTTGATGAATTAAAGTTTAAACCTGACTTAAAAATTCATATTCTTTTCTTTTTTTGGTTATGTAATTTATTAGCTAAAATTATACTCCCTCCGGTCCTTATTATAAGGAACAATTTGGAAAAAACACACATACCAATAAACCTTATCTTTCTTAATAAAAATTCTAAAATTTTACAATCTATTCCAAAACTAACCTTGGTGTATTAATTTATCCTTAGGGAATATATCACTCTAATTAATGCATAACTTTGAAATGGATACAATTTAATAAGGGTAAAAATGAAATTGTAAGAATAAATTTAATGATTGTTTCTTATAAAAAGGACCAAATTTTTTTTCCAAATTGTTCCTTATAAAAAGAACCGGAGGGAGTATTGGTTAAGGTGAATAAGTGAGACAAAAATATTTATATTTAATTAGTACTCGACATGCGCAAAATAAATTACTTTTGGTGGAGAAAATATGTACATATAAATTAATTCACAATTAAACCACTTTATTAAATTTGGTTTCTAATTTTTGTTTTGTTTACAAATATTTATATGTAGTTGAATAGATGTGTAAAAAGTGTCCACAAATCTTAGCTCAATTATGTCGAAATTGCTAGATCAGACGTCATGATTGAGATTCGAACTCCAGTCACTTCATTGTGTGAGTTTTCAATGTAAAAAGTAATATATAAAAAATGTAAAAAGTAATTTAATTGTCGCATCACAAAGCAACCATATTTTTTCTGCTTTAACATGTTCAGGATAATTGTTTATCAAAAAATTATATATATTGGATAATTGTGTGAATAGTATAAATTTAAATAAAATTTTCAAACTTAAAAAATCACAACCGTGAAATTTTAATCCAATAATAACACTTACTGTTGGGATTGATTGCAATGTAAGTCTCACATTGCTAATGAAGGAAAAAAAAATCAAGAAAATTATATTTGAGAAGTTCCACATTGCTTAGAAAAGTGAAGAGTGGAGAAGCTCAATGCTATATATAGAGACCTCAAATTCCTTGTTTCAATACACCAAACAGTAACACTTATAAACACTTTAAGTTTATATTTGTGTCTATTTCTTTTTTCTTATGCTCTTGTTTATAAGTATTTGAGATCTAGTTCAAATATTTACTTTGAAGAGTGTGGGTGTACTGGGGTCATGGGGTGGTTGAGAGTGAAGTCTATGTATTGTAAAAATTTTCACATAGTATTTATTCTCTGGTTGTCGATTTAGAAAACAACCGTAATTTTTTCTCAGGTTTTGGAGTTTCCACGTTATATTCTTGTGTTGTGATTACCTTCTTTTATTTTCTCTATACCGGTTTTTCCAAACACTTGCTACATGCCAATTAGACTAAAAAAAACTCTTAACATGATTTTTAATTCATTACTACTATTTTATTCTTTTTTTCATAATATTTTTCAATAAAAGTCTTTTATTTTATTCTTTTTTTACATGATTTTATTCTCAAAAAGATCATCCCTGATATTCTTAATGGAACCGCAGAATATAAAAACAACTCATGTTAGAGAGAGAAAGAATCATACGCTCGCGTTGGCGCGAGTGAGTCTCTCATATCGCAAAAACGAGTCATGTGAAACCTGAATCTGTTGGAGACACAACAGAACTTCATCCAGCTGGCAAAACTAACCTATCGCCATTTTCCAGTCTGTAATTCGGGCAGCTGCCCAAACTGCCCCTAACTTCCTCTCTTTCCTTCTATATAAACCTTCCCTTTCCTCATTTCAATTCCTTCAAATCAAAACGGCAAAACCTAATCAATCATCAAACCCTAGAAAAACTCTCTCAAAAACCTTCAACACTATCAACAACAATGGCTTCCACTAACATGATGATTCTCGCAACAATGGCGGTGATCTTCTCCGTCATCTCCATCGCATCCGCTGCTGATGCACCTGCTCCAAGTCCTACCTCACCAGCAACCGCGGTTTCGCCGTCGTTCGTTGCAGGTTTGGTTGCTGCTGTTGCTGCTTTTGCTTTTGGATCTACTCTTCGGATCTGAGCTTATTATACTCTATTGAGAATGGATTTACTTTTATTTGTGTGGAATTTTAGTAGAGGATGAGATTTGACTAGAGTAGTAGTATATAAAACTCTCTATCTCTCGTTTTTACTTTTGGATCTTGTTGCTTTTTTTGTGATTTGAGGAGTATTATCGTTGTTATCATTGTTTCTGGTACATAATAATGGATTTCTTCTATCTTTATGATTGTTCTTCCTTTTAATCTATTTATTTGCCTCTTAATGCTTTATTTCTTGACTCATCTATGAATGTAGCAAATGATTTGAGTTAACAAATCCTGATGACTCTGTTTCTAGCGCTATTTGTTGAAACGAAATCAAATCCAGCGCTATTTGATTTCGTTGAAACGGAATCAAATTATTGGAGCTTTGTGTATTACTAACTAATTTGCGTCTTAATTTCAAATTTCATGCTGTATTAGCTTCACACCTGCTAACTAATTTGCGTCTTAATTTGAAATTTCATTCTGTATTAGCTTCACCTAATCTAATAAATAATAGATACAGATACATCAACGAATTACATTAAAAACTTGAATGAGCGTTTAAGTTTGATTTTTTTTTTTGGTTACAGTTAAGTTTGATTAAGTGGCTATTTTTATTAAAAAAATGAACATGTTAGTATATATTTTAAAACTGAATTTTTATGTAAAGAAAATCCACGTTTTAAAATTAAAAAATTGTATCATAGTAGTTAAATGATATTCATGTTTTATTTAATTATAATTAATCAAATTAAATATTTCTCAACTATTTTAAGTAATCAATTTCAAAAATGTCAAAATTAGCTAAGAAACAGAGCTAGTGAAACAGAGTGCGTCTATATGCACACAATGTGAAACAATCTTTTTATTATTTCCTTTTTATTATTTTTATATTTATAAACGAAAGATTTGTTTGGCTTTGGAGTGGAAGTAGTAGTAATATTCAATGATATTTCCTAATAATTTATTTATTTATTATACTACTACTATTGGACCACGTTATTCCTCTTTTGATCTTATAAAAAGTAAAAAGAAGGACCACGATATTCATACACAACCATACTATATTGGCAGTATATAGTAATAATCTTGTGATTTACGTTTCTTGGAACGAAATTGGATGAGCAATATGGCCACTTTCTCTATTGTCCTCTCATAAGTGCTTTGAAATTAATCAATTATGCCTTATCACTTTATCTTTTGGTAAATTGTGTGTGCGTACCAATTCCTCACCGAAAGCTTATCAATTACGGCATGTGTCGATGAATGAGGCAGTAGTATCTCAATTTCACAAAATTTATTTGGCTTGTCTGATTTGGTCTTTTGATCATTTTAGAATGTAGATTTTGAATCTATTGAAATAAATGGGACATGGATAGATGATGAAACATTTGGTAAGGAGTTGGGTTTAGAAAGACGTGATTTTAACTTGCATTTAGTGTCAAAATTTTGTTGGTAACTGATGAGTTAATGATATTCAATTCACTTAATTTTTATGGTTAAAAAAAATATGGAAAATGCTAATCGGTGTCCCGGGACACTAGTCAAGGTAACTAAAAAAAATAATATTATCTTGAAACTTGTGAAGTCAACATCTTAAAAGTTTAAATTTTTATTTTTTCAATGCAATTTTTTTCTTTTCTTTCCCTTTTTAGTTCCTTAACTAGTGCCCCGGAGGCACTATTAGCATGACCCAAAAAATATAGACGGTAGTAACTTAGTTAAACCTTAAGCTCATTCTTCAATTAGTTCAATGAATCTAGCCATGATTCAATTGGATAACAAATAACCACTCATGGTTTAAGAATAGTTGAAACCAATCATGGTTTAACTTAGGTTAACATAAATTAATACAGTAATACTAATATTGCAAAAATTAAGAATAATTGAAATCATTCATGGTTCAACTTCTGAAGGGTTTCACCTTCTTATAATCGGGAGTTGCGTCTAATTTTTTTTATAAACTTAACTTATAAGATATAATTGTCTTTATTTATAAATTCATATTTAGTTTATCTCATGTATGATACAGAACTTATCATAACTTAGGTTAACTCCGGCCAATCAAACTAAAGTAGAATGAAGATCAAACCAACTAATAAACTTGTAGGATCAAAATTATTTTAGCCTAATTTTTAAAAACATTGCTTATACTTCAAAATTATTTTAGCCTAATTTATTGAATTGAAATTGTGTATTCTATTGAAGTTATTTGTAGTTTGTTTGAAGTCTCACACTACTCAAATTTTTGAGCTATTAAATGTATAAATATGTTTGTACATCTTTATCTTTTGAGCTAATTTTTGGAAGCTCGTTTAACATAATATTAGAGTCGGATTTAAAATTACAATGTGGAAATTCGACTCATACACATGTTAGACGTGAGAGTGGATGTTGAAGTTGTTTGTAGTTTATTTGAAGTTTCACATTGCACAAGATCTCGGACAGTTGAATTGTAAAAATGTGTTTCAATATCCTCACGCTAACTTTGAGAATAAGATATAAACTAATTTAATTAAAAATATATAAAAAATTCCTTTTTCAACTTAAACTTTCTTTCTTAGTATCTGTCATTAGAACATTTGTTACAATGACCTATAAATAAAATATTAAATTTCTTAACAAGGTGTAAGCCGTAAAGAATGGGGTAACAAGGACAGGCGTGGTGTCATTTCCAATGAAAGCAGAATGTTTGAAACAACACAAAAGATAAAGAATTTCCCCACTTCCATGAATTGCCTTTTCTTTTGTCGAATACTCCCCTCCAATCCTATATATAAGAAACATTTAATTTTTTAGATTTATTGTAAAATTTATGTATTTAAACTATATTATTATCTAGATACATCAATTCTAGAATGATTCTAAAAAGTGAAATGCTTCTTATACATAAGACCGAGGAAGTATATATCATCATCGAGACCTTGATAAATAAAAAAATAGCAAAAACATGGTAAATTTGTTAGGGGTCTTACTTATTATAGAGTATACTCCCTCCGTCCCAAAATGAGTGAGTCATTTTGACTATATGTACTATTCACATATTTTGTTTTGACCATATTTTTCTACTAATAAATAAAAACAAATATTAGCATATAAGATGTTAGATTCATCTCGATGAATATTTTCAAAATATCATATTTTTATAATTTTTACTATTATACAATTAAAAATATTAATCGTCAAAATTATGCATTAACAATCAACTCACTCACTCATTGTGGGACGGAGGGAGTACTATTTTAAAAATACACAAAAATTAAAAGACAATCACATTTGATATCAATTTTTGGATGTGTAAAACCATTACACCGTGGTATGGTAGTAGAAAACATGAGATGAAACTCATGCTATACGAATATATGCCCAAAATTATTCCAAGCTTGGTTGTCTTAATATTAATCAATAACCCCATAAACAAGCAATAATGCGTACCCACTAACCACCCTTTCAAAAGAATCACTTTGTTGAGTTGTTGAACCAAAAAAGAATGTTATTATAAGACTTTAAAAAGTTCAAACATTTCTTGTGATTCGAATTGCCACTTTTGCAAAAGTAGTTTCTTTATTTAAAATTCACTCCATTACTTCTATATGAAGTTTCAACAAATTAAAATCTTTGGTATCTCTAGTAATTGATCAGCCAGCCACTCATATATACATGGGGATTGAGGACCAAATGTCTAAGTCCCTACTTGTCGCTAATAATTGCTGCCCAATAGAACAAGAAGTTGTCTTTGAATTGCCTTTGATGGAGACCTTACTTGTAAGGTCGTGAGGGGAGGGAGACTAAAACACCCAAACAACATAGTTTACACATTGTACTACTAGAACTAGCCATATAGCAGTAAATTTCAAATGGATGGGATGAGTAGCTCAAATCGGTGGTGGATTTAGGATCTAGATTAGGGAGTGCAACTTTTATAGATTTGTGTTTTCAAGTTATTTTGCAGTTAAAAATTTCACCTTTTAAGGTAAGTAAGTGAGAAATTTGGATTTAAATGCCAACCTCTACATTTTGTAATGTTTCTACCAATTTAATTATGTTTACTAAGAAGGATTTTTTTTTGTCAAGTAATCTAGTGGATAGAAATTTCACTCTTAATGTGGATAAGTGAGATGATCGAAGATCGAACACTATCCCCTGCATATATAATGCAATATCCTTATTGTTCTGGGCCGAGCTTAGACGCTCGGAGTACGAGCCTTCGAGCTCGTATAACCGGAACAGCCTCCATTGCGCGGAGACATCGTGAATGCTCGGGATACCAACGGCTACTTTTCTATGGCTTCTGTAACGTCAAACCACCAGAATGATGAGCATTAACTGCTCATCAAGGCTCCTTAGCCGTTTTCCGGCAGCCACTTGATGGCCATTAATGTCATCAAGGGCCTTGACCCTGCGCTGGGGGCTATATATACGTGAACTCATTTCACTTCCAAGGTACGTATATTTTAGAAAAAGAAAACCTTACTCCACACCAAGACTAACTTGAGCGTCGGAGTGCCTGCAGGTACACAACTCCCCTCCGCTTCAACAGGGAGCTTCACCATCATTAACGCCGGCGCGGTCGCACACTTCTGATCAGACACGATCACTTATCAACTGAGTTAAGCTCACAAGACTAAGACAATTTTGTTTACTTCATTAATATTTTGATTAGTTAAACACGAAATATATATCCAAATTAGGAAATTGAGATTAAATAAAATTATTTGATTAGTTAAAAAGGGATAAAATGAAAAATAAAATTATCAACTTAGCAGAAAAAATCTTTCCACCGTTTATTCAATTCAATATATCACGCACATCTCTTTAGCCTAGTGGCATACTGAATAGCATTAGCGAAGAGAGAAGAGTTGCAGTGACCCAGACAGGGGTGCACTGTTAAATTTTCAGGGGGTGCAATTCATAAAACTATATAATATTAGGTTTAAATTTATAAAGTGAGGGGGTTCACCTGCACCCCTGGGGTGTATGTGGATCCGCCTCTGGCTCAAATGATTGAACTAGTTAAGCCAATGATTAAAAGAATTGAAGGTCCAGAGTTCAAACCACTAGCACAGCGTGCAAATGTTGTTGCCATGTTTGATAGTTTGGCAAACTAGCACCCGAGACCATAGAAGGGAGTCTTTGGTTGTGAACGTGATTGGGACCAGGCTACTTGACTCAGCAACACAGTAGTAGTTTGGTTACCAAAAAGCACTCGCCTCTTATCATGGGCAGAATCTTCCCTAAATACCCTTACAAGTTAAAGCCCTCAGCTCAGGGTGTTCAAATCATTGCAAAATATAAAAAAACTAACATAATAATTAACATACTAACAAATTGTCTTTAATAAAAAAAAATAGCATATTTCAAATGATAAATATTTGTGCATCATACATACAACTGAAAAAAAAGATAAAAGAGAAACAGTCACATCATTTAATATCTGACCAAAGAATGTCTAAATCTTTATGTGGATATAAAAATTGCTCTTTATACGAACGTTAGTTTGGTCTATTGATGATTGATGCTGAACTTATAGGGGATTCAGTTTGATCCCCCGCACCTTCAATCGGGAGGGGATTCAAACCATTTGATACTAGCATTAATTCCGAATTAGATTAGACGGTCCAATGGACCAGATACTGGTAATGAAAAAAAATTACTCTATATAAGACTTATTATATATGACCAAATAATGTCTAAATCTTTATGTGGATATAAAAATTGCTCTTTATACGAAGCGTTAGTTTGGTCTATTGATGATTGATGCTGAACTTGATAGGGGATTACAGCTCGATCCCCCGCACCTTCGATCGGAAGGGAATTCAAACCATTTGATATTAACATTAATTCCGAACTAGATTAGACGGTCCAATGGACTTGGTAATAAAAAAAATTACTCTTTATTCAATATAAGACTTATTACTGATACCGACTCTTGCACATTACTCACATGCCCACAACTCAATGTCACATGCCCACAACTCAATGTGATAATATTTGAGTCTACAGTACACACACCATATGTCATTTATACTCTATACCAATCCACCGAATATTTTGTTTTGGTGAATAAATTCACCGAATATGTTATTTATTCTATTGTGATCACCGCTATAAAACAAAATGCTATATGGCCAAATAGTTTAACCTTAGTATTTTGCCGGTTCTTCACGTTCTTTGATTTTTGGTTCATTCACATTGCAATCATTGTGATTCATTTGAGACAAGCTGTTATTAATCATTTAATTAATTAATTTATTTTTTTTGACAACCTTTTTATTAATTAATTAATTTGCCTAATAAACCAAAACTACGAAGATAAAATACTTGGTTAACTATGTACAGCTAGAGGAATTAATGTAGATAACTTAATTACTAACTAAAATTTTAACTTGTGTAAAGAAGAAAAAAAAATTAACATAATGCAACTAACTTTTGGTACCTCATTTACTGTTATTGTAGAGCCAATGTACAAAGCATTTTTCTATATAGTGAGACCTGATGATGGTAGAAATGACATTATTTATTGTTATACTTCATTTGGTGTGTGTGATCAAGATGATAATACAATCCATGTGAGATTTATTTAGATTCTCGACATATAGCAATAACAATAGTTATTGAAAACAATAACAATCCATGTGGTGGTAACTTCGTCGTCATCTGGAGGGTAGGTTGTCTTCGCACCGGGACTTGTCTGTTTAAGTTCTCATTCTACCATTGTTCCATTAGCCTTTTGTCTTCCTGCAGCTGGTTTACACACCACTAGTTAAATTATGCCTTCTCCACGTATATCTAACAGGGAGTTGCGTTGTGTTGCTGCAACTTGATTAATGTTACTTGTGTTGTGTACAGTGGCGGAACTAGGAATTTTTTCTTGGGTGGGCCGTTAAAAAAATTTATAATATATAAATTAAATAAAAAAAAATTATAATATATAAATTAAATAAAAAAATTTATATTGCGTATAAAAATTTAAGTCATAATAAGCAATAATTTGATGATTAAAAAATTAAATTACATACCAGAAAATAATACACTGCGTATGTCAAGTGACTTGAAATCATCAATAATTGACTTTGAACTAATGCTTGCGTAATTAGACAATAAAAAAAATTTAGATTGAAATTTATTCATTAATAAATATAAGATAATAATTAGACACAGATTAAATAAATTAAAAATAATTGTGTTTTATTTTTTTGGTAAAAATAAAAATTGTGAATTGATATATCATAAGAAAAATATTAATCTCAAAATTATGTCTTTACATGTTTAAGACGACATTTATCCTCAAGGGTGTGTGTTAAAGTTGATTTTTGAAAGGAAAAAAAAAAAAAAAGCAAAACCAAGGAAGGCATGGTTTGAACCCATGACCATCACCTCCAAGTGCATTAGGAATTGAAACCTCTGCCATCTAGGCTAACCTTGCGCTTCTGTTCCAATTTACCTTCACAAATATATAAAGTATTATAAATATGTAATTTTATGAAAATACCAAGGGTATATTAGTAATTTCCTATTTTTTGGGGGAGGGCCGCGGCCCGCCTCAGCCCTCCCCTAGTTCCGCCACTGGTTGTGTACCTGCGCTGCCAACCAATCCATAAACATATCCATAGCCAATTTGATCGACGTGCTAATTGGCTTGATCATGTCCTCCCAAACTTTCTCGTTACGTTATTTCCATAGACACCACAAAACCATTGCAAATTGCTGACATGTTTGCTCAGTTTTGCTGCTGAGTACTGCGAAAATGATCTCCTAGTTGAACATGATATTTGTTCGTGCATGGTCATTTCTTCAATTTTAGTTCTAGTTTTTTTTTTTTTTTAAAAAAAAATATTTTAGTTATAGTTATTTCAAATTAAATTAAAATTGATAAAAGAATTTTTACAACGTCTTCATACATTACAACCTATGACTCAATTTTTTTATGCTATTTATGTTATTTATAATTATTATTTTTTATTTACAATTGAATTAAAAGAGTACTCTTGAGATTTGCCCTCTTTTATAAAAAATTTAAAGCATTATGAGTCAAACATGAGGACTATAAAAGTTACCTTTAAACCATGTACCAAAAACCTTACCTTCCTTAGGGTACAAGATGAAAAAAAAGAAAGAAAAGACAAATAAGAAAATTATCTAGAAAATAGAGTTCCACTAGCATCTGTAACACCCTAACTAATACTACACACGCTAATTAAATATATGGTACAAATGCATAGCATTAATCAGAGTATTACATTTAAAATATTAAAACACATAACATGCATACTTAACATATATTAATATTGCAGCGGAATCATATAAAACCTGTCCTATTCTTCTATCAAATAAGAGCAAGTTCATATCTCATAAAATAAATACTTTGAAATCATGCATATTCATAATATCCAAAGACATTAGTTCAACAGTCTAATCCAAACATGCATAGGTATCACAGTCATAGTAGTAATACAGTCATCCGAATAACAAAATAATTTCGGCATAAGGCTCCTATACATAATTTCGGACATCATAAGCGACAAAAGATGAATCCTAAGGTGGTACAAGTATCAGAGCATCTAGACTAAGACTCGGGTAATCTAGGTACTAAACAAAATAGGAGTAGCCTAAAGCGGAGTAGCCTAAAGCTATCCTCTCACCAAAAGAACTAGAAGCAATAAAGCGGCGCGACTAGATATGAGGCTCAAGGTTCTCAACCTGCAACTCTGGACCCCCAAAGGTCCAGCAATTACAAACAACAGAGAGTTAGTTATGAAATTCATACAAGTGCAAAAGTACGCATACTATACACTTAAATAGACAACACATATACTACTCAATTAAATATTTCTATCTAACTTATCCAATATTTTCATACCATCATAGTCATCATAGAATCAAAGATTTATAAATATTCAAATAGTTATAAGTACACAGATCAATTATGTCAAATACCAAACATCTCACATAAGTGCACATATTACCTAATGCAACTAATGCCACATTTATGCAATGCCCCTAGCATTACTAATGCATGCAGTATTTCATCATCATTTATTGGACCAACTGAATCCATATATTTTAGCCACCACTAAAATATCTGCTATACTTTCAACCGCAGCTAAAGTATCTGCTCATCATACAATACGAATGATTGGAATGCTCAAGTATCATTTATCTACATCATCATCAAAGTGGATGCACAATCCAATAGTATTATATTTACGTATTATAGAACACAATTCACATCATCACTAAATAAATGAATTGTTCATCTCTCATTAAAGGAAAATAATACACAAACATATACATGGTAATTTACTTATAAACGTCAGTTCAAAACCATGTAAGTATGCCCAAACTAAGTCTTCAATAATAACAATTAATTTGATCCACTTAAGCATACGAACCTTATTAAATTATATTAGAAAGTATGCAATTTTTAAGTGAACTGTATAAACCAAGCTTCATCTCATAAAACGGGTTCCGGAATCGGAATCTACGCGAAAAACTGTGAAAAATAGGTTCCGGATAAAAAAGTCAACAAAAGTCAAAGTCAACGCAAAAAGTCAACGCGGCCATAAACTGCATAATTTTGCAGAAAACGCGAATTGGCTTCAGGAACTTATTTCAGAAGTGCTTATTTGCTCAAAAACAACTTATTTCGCACAGAAAGATTATACCAAACATGGGTCAAGTTTACATAAGTTCAAAAGCACTTAAAAATAGCTTATTAACCTCAAAATCACTTAAATTCATCAAATTGACACTTTTGAACCAAAACTCATGAAAATCATGTAAAAATCAACAACAACAACATCAAGTGATCATTTTTCACAGATTAAATCATACAACTAACATCAATGAATATGTAGATTCATATAACAATCACCAAAACTTCATAAAAAAAATTATATTTCCATCAACCCAACCCAAACCTAGAGATGAGAGAGTTTGGGAATTGGAGAAGGATTCCTTCTCCCCTCTCTTGAATCATCTCTCATAAATTTAACAACTACTCTCTTACCTTATCAAAGTTGGAATCTTTACTCCTTCTTCTTCAATTTCCAAGTTCCCCTTCTACTCTTAATCTTGTCTCTAAAACTCTTATTTTCTACTTTCTCTTTCTACCTCTCTTTCTCTCTTTATTTTTATGACTAAAAACCTAATTATACTACTAATTCTTTCTAACCAATATTTTACTAATAACATGGTTATTTTACATTTTAGGCCCAATAACACTTAAGAGTCATTAATTCTCATAATTAATTAATTATCTCACTTATAATTAGTCTAACCTCTCACAATTAACTAATAATCTATTAATGACCAAAATATTCTTAATCATACCAAAAATATAATTAATCACATAATAATCGAAATAAAATAATAATAACTAATAATTCAAAAATAAACGGTCGTTACAACTCTACCCCCCTTAAAAAAGGATTTTCGCCCTCGAAAATTACCTAGAAACAATTCCGGGTAAGACTTCTTCATGTCATCCTCAAGCTCCCATGTTGCACTCTCACCCGCCGGTCCTCCCCAAACAACTTTGACCGATGCAATTTCCTTATTCCTTAGCTTTTTTACTTGTCTTCCTTCAATCCGCAAAGGTATAGTCTCAACCGTCAGATTCTCTCTCACTTGGACATCATCTACTTCTATTACATGAGTCGGATCCGGGACATACTTCCGTAATTGCGATACATGAAAAACATTGTGTAGATTTGATAATGATGGCGGTAAAGCAATCCGATAAGCCACTTTTCCCACTCTTCCAAGAATCTGATAAGGTCCAATAAATCTTGGTGTCAACTTTCTCGACCTCAAAGCACGTCCAATACCAGTAGTAGGTGAAACTCTCAAGAAAACATGATCCCCTTCGTTAAACTCTACATTCTTCCTCTTCTTGTCGTGATAGCTCTTTTGTCTACTTTGAGATGCCTTCATCTTTTCTTGTATCATCTTAATCTTTTCCGTTGTTTGTTGAACTAATTCTGGTCCTAGCACAACACTTTCTCCCGATTCATGCCAACACAACGGTGTTCGACACCTTCTACCATACAAAGCTTCGAAAGGTGCCATTCCAATACTTGCATGAAAACTATTATTATATGTGAATTCAATCAAAGATAGCCAGGAATCCCAACTTCCTCCATTTTCTAGCACACAAGCTCTCAACAAATCTTCTAAAGATTGAATGGTTCTTTCCGATTGACCATCCGTCTGAGGGTGATACGCCGAACTCATTCTCAACTTAGTACCAACGGCTTCTTGTAAACTCTCCCAAAATCTAGATGTAAACCTCGGGTCTCTATCTGACACTATACTCGAAGGTACACCATGCAGTCTCACAATCTGATCAACATACATTTCAGCTAGCTTAGGAATCGAGGTTCCCGTCTTAAAAGCAATAAAATGTGCAGACTTAGTCAACCTATCCACAATCACCCATATCGAATCATTTCCCTTCACGGTCCTTGGCAAACCACTTACAAAATCCATTGCAATGCTATCCCATTTCCACTCTGGTACAAACATAGGTTGTAATAATCCAGAAGGTTTCTGATGTTCCACTTTGGATTTCTGACAAATCAAACAAGCATAAACAAACTCGGCAATCTCTTTCTTCATACTTGGCCACCAAAACAATTTTTTCAAATCTTGGTACATCTTTGTAGCTCCGGGATGAATACTTAACCCACTCCGATGTCCTTCCTCTAGAATTCTCTTTTTCAACTCAGGTATGTCAGGTACACATATCCTTTCCCGAAATCTTATAATCCCATTCTCATCAACCTTGAAATCAACTTCTTTGCCTTGATTAATCAATACCAGACGATCCACTAAACTCAAATCTTCTTTTTGACCATTCTTCACTTCAACAAGAAAATCATTAGTAAGCTTCAACATCCCCAACTTGACACTACTTGGCGTTATTTCACAAACCAAACTGAGGTCTCTAAACTGTTCGATCAAATCTAATTCCTTTGCCATCAGGGTTGACATGTACAAAGATTTTCTACTTAAAGCATCTGCTACGACGTTCGCTTTACCTGGATGATAACTTAATTCGAAGTCGTAGTCCTTCAAAAATTCCAACCAACGTCTCTGCCTCATGTTCAACTCCTTTTGATCAAATAAATACTTTAAACTTTTATGATCACTAAAAACCTCAAATCTAGAACCATAAAGATAGTGCCTCCAAATCTTCAAAACAAACACCACAGCGGCTAGCTCAAGATCATGTGTCGGGTAGTTCTTCTCATGTACTTTCAACTGTCTAGAAGCATAAGCAACCACTTGCCCATTCTGCATAAGAACTCCTCCTAACCCCATCAACGAAGCATCACAATAAACAACAAACGGTTCATTCGGCTTTGGCAAAATTAAAACTGGTGCAGTAGTCAACCTTCTCTTCAACTCTTGGAAACTTTTCTCACAAGTATCGTCCCATACGAAAGCTCGACCTTTCCGAGTCAATTGGGTTAACGGTAAAGCTAACTTTGAAAAGCCTTCAATAAACCTCCGGTAATATCCGGCCAAACCAAGAAAGCTCCTTATCTCAAAAACTGACTCTGGAGTTCCCCACTTCAAAACAGCATCAATCTTAGAAGGATCAACTGATATTCCTCCACTTGATATGACATGTCCAAGAAAACTCACTTTTTTTAGCCAAAAATCACACTTCGACAACTTCGCATAAAGCTTCTTTTCTTGCAACGTCTTCAACACAATTCTCAAGTGTTCGGCATGTTCTTCTTCTGTTTTTGAGTAAACCAAAATATCATCGATGAATACCACAACAAATCTATCCAAATATGGATGAAATATTCGATTCATATATTCCATGAAAACACCTGGCGCGTTGGTTACACCAAATGGCATAACTGAGTACTCATAATGGTCGTATCTCGTTCGAAAAGCTGTCTTCGGAATATCCTCCGCTTTAACCCGAATCTGGTGATACCCCGATCTTAAGTCGATCTTACTGAACACACAAGCACCCACTAATTGATCCATCAGGTCATCTATCCTCGGCAACGGATACTTATTTTTGATTGTCACTTTGTTCAACTGTCGATAATCTATGCATAGCCTCATGCTTCCATCCTTCTTCTTTACCAAAAGTACCGGTGCACCCCAAGGTGATACACTGGGTCTAATAAATTTCTTTTCCAAAAGCTCCTCCAACTGTTTCTTTAATTGCTCTAACTCTGATGCTGACATTCTATACGGCGCCATAGATATCGGACTAGTACCAGGCACTACTTCAATACTAAACTCAACCTCCCTCTCAGGTGGTAAATCTGATACATCTTCAGGAAAAACGTCCGGGAAATCACAAACAACAGGTAATTGACTCACTTCTGACTCCCCTACTAGCTTCAGTGAGGCAATCATGACAAACATTTCTGCGTGCTCCTTCAAGGATCTAATCACTTCACTACTACCCATAAGGTTTGGTTTCGGACTCTCATCCGGTTTAGGGAAAATTACTGTCTTAGTACAACAGTTAATATGAACTCGATTAAACTCAAGCCAATTCATACCAAAAATCACGTCCACGTTACTCAAAGGAATACATACAAGGTCCATACCAAAATGTCTACCGAAAACAGTTACCGGACAGTTAACACATACAAGCTTAGTCGTAATCGAATCACTAGCCGGCGTTTCTATTACCATGCATTTCGACATAACAGTAGTTTCTAGATTAAGACGCTTCATACACCAGATAGAAATAAAGGAATGTGTAGCTCCAGTATCAATGATGGCACGTAAAGGAGTATCATGAATGAAACACGTACCTCTGATAAGGTTATCTGTCACATTCGCGTCACCACCATCCAAAGCAAAGACCTTTCCACCATTCTTCTTAGGCTTCTTACATTCCGGGCTCTTGTGACCTTCTTCATTGCAGTTAAAGCATACAACATTTTTCTTGCACTCAAAAGATTTGTGACCAAATCCTCCACACCTATAGCACTTAACTTTCTCCTTATCATAATTCCTAGCAGTTTTCTTTCCACTACTTTCACCTTTCCTTTTTCCCTTGTTGTCATAAGGTTTCCAACGGTTCCCATCCTTGCCTTTCTTTTCATTAGCCATCTTGTAGTGGTTCGCTCTAGCTTTTCCATCTTCATCACATATACGACTCTTGTTTACCAACGTTGGAAAGTCTCTAATCTCAGAAAATCCGATCAAATGCTTAATCTCAGGCCTCAAACCACTCTCAAACTTCACACACTTATCATGCTCAGCCTCAACAGTGTTGTAGTGTGGTGCGAACCTACACAAGGATTGAAACTTGACGGCATACTCTGCAACAGACATGTTACCTTGTTTCAACTCCATAAACTCAATCACTTTTCTATTCTTCACATCAGCTGGAAAATACTTGATCAAAAATTCTCTCTTGAACATTGCCCAAGTAACCACAACACCTCCAACTCCAAGTCTCTGACTTGCATTATCCCACCAATGGTCGGCTTCTTCTCTTAGCATATAAGTACCCAAAACAACTTTCTGTTCCTCAGTGCATCTCATGACCTTAAATATCCTCTCAACATCCTCTAACCACTTCTGAGATCCCTCTGGATCGTATCCTCCAGCAAAAGTAGATGGTTGATTCTTCAAGAATCTCTCGAGCCTTAACTCATCTTCATTACCTGTTCGGTTCTCTTGTGCTACTCTTTCCGCAGTCCGATTGTCTGCATCCTGTGCAATGGCATTGGCCATATTAGCCAAGGCATCCACAATCATCCTCTTAGACATCTTCCTGTACAATCAACCATCCAAACAACCATTAGAACTAAAAGCATGAACAGTGTTTCCTACACTTGTTACACACGAAGATGTTCTATGCCTACTTGATCCGAGATGGATCGACCTTGCTCTGATACCACTATTGTAACACCCTAACTAATACTACACACGCTAATTAAATATATGGTACAAATGCATAGCATTAATCAGAGTATTACATTTAAAATATTAAAACACATAACATGCATACTTAACATATATTAATATTGCAGCGGAATCATATAAAACCTGTCCTATTCTTCTATCAAATAAGAGCAAGTTCATATCTCATAAAATAAATACTTTGAAATCATGCATATTCATAATATCCAAAGACATTAGTTCAACAGTCTAATCCAAACATGCATAGGTATCACAGTCATAGTAGTAATACAGTCATCCGAATAACAAAATAATTTCGGCATAAGGCTCCTATACATAATTTCGGACATCATAAGCGACAAAAGATGAATCCTAAGGTGGTACAAGTATCAGAGCATCTAGACTAAGACTCGGGTAATCTAGGTACTAAACAAAATAGGAGTAGCCTAAAGCGGAGTAGCCTAAAGCTATCCTCTCACCAAAAGAACTAGAAGCAATAAAGCGGCGCGACTAGATATGAGGCTCAAGGTTCTCAACCTGCAACTCTGGACCCCCAAAGGTCCAGCAATTACAAACAACAGAGAGTTAGTTATGAAATTCATACAAGTGCAAAAGTACGCATACTATACACTTAAATAGACAACACATATACTACTCAATTAAATATTTCTATCTAACTTATCCAATATTTTCATACCATCATAGTCATCATAGAATCAAAGATTTATAAATATTCAAATAGTTATAAGTACACAGATCAATTATGTCAAATACCAAACATCTCACATAAGTGCACATATTACCTAATGCAACTAATGCCACATTTATGCAATGCCCCTAGCATTACTAATGCATGCAGTATTTCATCATCATTTATTGGACCAACTGAATCCATATATTTTAGCCACCACTAAAATATCTGCTATACTTTCAACCGCAGCTAAAGTATCTGCTCATCATACAATACGAATGATTGGAATGCTCAAGTATCATTTATCTACATCATCATCAAAGTGGATGCACAATCCAATAGTATTATATTTACGTATTATAGAACACAATTCACATCATCACTAAATAAATGAATTGTTCATCTCTCATTAAAGGAAAATAATACACAAACATATACATGGTAATTTACTTATAAACGTCAGTTCAAAACCATGTAAGTATGCCCAAACTAAGTCTTCAATAATAACAATTAATTTGATCCACTTAAGCATACGAACCTTATTAAATTATATTAGAAAGTATGCAATTTTTAAGTGAACTGTATAAACCAAGCTTCATCTCATAAAACGGGTTCCGGAATCGGAATCTACGCGAAAAACTGTGAAAAATAGGTTCCGGATAAAAAAGTCAACAAAAGTCAAAGTCAACGCAAAAAGTCAACGCGGCCATAAACTGCATAATTTTGCAGAAAACGCGAATTGGCTTCAGGAACTTATTTCAGAAGTGCTTATTTGCTCAAAAACAACTTATTTCGCACAGAAAGATTATACCAAACATGGGTCAAGTTTACATAAGTTCAAAAGCACTTAAAAATAGCTTATTAACCTCAAAATCACTTAAATTCATCAAATTGACACTTTTGAACCAAAACTCATGAAAATCATGTAAAAATCAACAACAACAACATCAAGTGATCATTTTTCACAGATTAAATCATACAACTAACATCAATGAATATGTAGATTCATATAACAATCACCAAAACTTCATAAAAAAAATTATATTTCCATCAACCCAACCCAAACCTAGAGATGAGAGAGTTTGGGAATTGGAGAAGGATTCCTTCTCCCCTCTCTTGAATCATCTCTCATAAATTTAACAACTACTCTCTTACCTTATCAAAGTTGGAATCTTTACTCCTTCTTCTTCAATTTCCAAGTTCCCCTTCTACTCTTAATCTTGTCTCTAAAACTCTTATTTTCTACTTTCTCTTTCTACCTCTCTTTCTCTCTTTATTTTTATGACTAAAAACCTAATTATACTACTAATTCTTTCTAACCAATATTTTACTAATAACATGGTTATTTTACATTTTAGGCCCAATAACACTTAAGAGTCATTAATTCTCATAATTAATTAATTATCTCACTTATAATTAGTCTAACCTCTCACAATTAACTAATAATCTATTAATGACCAAAATATTCTTAATCATACCAAAAATATAATTAATCACATAATAATCGAAATAAAATAATAATAACTAATAATTCAAAAATAAACGGTCGTTACAGCATCGGCTAGTAGGAGGTGACTCATTCCATTTGGCGGAATTGTTATAGTAGAATAAGCTTCAGGGTTGCGAGCTCCAATCTTAACTAAGTAGTCTGCACAAGCATTGTCTTCCCGGAGAGTATGAACCACTCTAACCCTCCAATCTCTAGTGAGGAGGTCTTTTATGTTGTGGATGATCGCTGCATATATAATGGTGCCATTCGTTGACATGATCAGATAACAACTTGATCACGGTTATAGAGTCAGAATAGTACCACAGATCTTTGATATCCAGCTCTCACGCCAAAACTAATCCATAGTACATTGCCAATAATTCCGCATGAAGGATGTTCGAGATTCCTATATTTCCAGCAAAACCTTGGATCCGCCCACCATCAGAGTTCCGAATAAGTCCTCCGAAGCCCGAGACACCATGATTACCGATGCTACTCCCATCAACATTCAAGATCATATCATTACCACCCTGAGCATTCCAACGAACCATTCTTGTGGTTGGACTTATGTTTTGTTGAAGAAAACATGTCTTTAACAGCTGGGCAAAGTTGTCAATACGCATCCTGAGAGTAAAGTATGAAACAACCTCATTTTCCATACATAATTGATTCCTCGCGCACCAAATCCACCAAACTGCGGCCAGAAAATAAACTTGGAAGGACAATCTATGCCATTTCGCAACCAACCATATACATGATCACCCCGGAAGAAGGACGGGTCTATGAAACCAATAGATTTCCATAAGCACTGCACAAACTCACAATCTCTATTGCTTAAGAAATTTTCGAGATAACGGAACCAAATTATGTGTATTGAAAAATCATGGTCGCCTCTTATTTCATGGTATATATATTGTGGAATATATAGTATAGTTGGGGGTTGATTGCTAGTTGAGGTAACGTTAGAGAAATCACAAAATAAAAAGTATGTGATGAAAAATATTTTTAATATGTTGAAGATCTACATTTAATAGATAAATAGAGATATTATATATAAAAAAAATAGATAAATAGGGATACTCTACGTACCAAAATAAAATAGGAAAACTCTATTTATCATGAGATCCGATCTTCAACTACTGCCTCCTCTGCTGCAGCATTTTCATACATTGGATTATATCTAACGGCTCATTCATATTTTTTTTGGTAAACCAAAAATATCTTCCGCGCGCAATTGCAGAGATTAATCTCCTCGAGGTAACTGAGATCCATTTAAGGGGTTGACATCTCCTAACAAATGTTTCTCCATACGCACCGGCCAGAGTTCGAACCCATAACCAAATGGTTAAGTGACCCAAGTATCTATCACTTGTGTCACACTATGTTGGTTAACTGCTCGTACATTTAACGCCAACCAAAATATAGAAATAGAAGAAGAAACACATTTTGTCCCATTTCTTTATAGCTTTCATACTCGCCGGTTAAAGGCACCGCCATGCTGTTACTTTCATCTTAATATGTGCATTATGCAAAATGGGAGAATCAAATTAATATAATTGCAAGTTAAAACTTTTGCATTCATGATTCATTCAATGTAAATTACATGACTGAGTAACAATATTCAGCACCCACATTGCAGGATCCCCTTAATTTGATCAAGACATTTTAAATATACATAACTTATGTATATATAAAATTGGCATTATTTTGAATCAAATGTAATTTTATTTGTGTCCCTTGATTCAATACATGAACATCCAAAACACATTCGAGTACGGGATAATCTAGTGACAATGTAAAAAGTACAAACCATGGAAATTACCTTTCCTATTCCTATATGTATAATACTAGTATGCATTTAGTCAAAATAAAATAAAAAATATTAGTATGCATATCCCTGTCAAGTTAAAAAATAAAATCCCACGAATAAAAAAGCATGAATAGTTTTACCAAAAATAAAATAATGAATAGTGTCCCTATGAGCTTGACTAAGTTGGTAGAGAGATCGCATTTTATATACGGGGGGGGGGGGTGAATGAAGGGTTCACACTTCAACTTACAAATTGTGTTTCAATCAAAATTATTTCATGGAAGATGACAAAAAAAATTGATTTTTATTAGGTTCGTATCCTAGAATACGAACTCTTTTTTCCCTAACTTTTTCTATTTACATGCTCGCATTCTAATTAGTGAGGGGTAAATTTGAAATGTCAGGGTGTGTGTTGGAGATTCGAGGGCTAACAATCCATTTCAGCAAAAAACAAATAAAAAATAAAGGCCGTAGAGTATAGGCCCACGATCCACCAAGTCCAAGTCTCATGTGGGCAGAAAAATAAAAGAGGTTGGAGAAAATAATTTGTCCTCACCAATCGTATGTTGTCCTTCTCCTTTTTGGGGAGATTTTAAACTTCTCTTATTATATTGAGTTGGTATTGTCAGAAACTAATGTCGGACATCTTTCTTTCAACTTTAAAAAAATGGATTTTTTCTTTGTATTTTTGAAAATAGATTTTTTAAAAATGTTTTTCAAAATATTACAAGTTATTTTATATTAGTTTTTTTTCTAAATTTAAACACTAATTTTAACATCATATAACATAAACACACATTATTGAAGATCAAATCATAGTCAAAATCACAATTTTTTGAAAAAATTGTCTTTCAAAAATGATTTTTATGAAAATCTATTTGAAATAGCTTCAAAATTAAATGATTTTTCGAAATTTTGATATCTAAAAAAAGTTTCAATAAAATGATCAAATACCTAAAATAACATTTTAAGAATAACTATTCAAACCAAATTTTCATTTGAAGCTTTTATAAAAAAAAATCTTTGTAAATTTTTTTTTCTCAAAATTATCTTAACACTACAAGAATCTATTTTGAAAAAATTTATAACAATCAGACCCGTCATTTGTCAAAATTGATCATATTGCCTCCTATGCTGTGTTGGATTGTAAATTTAACATATTTTGTAAGAAAGTTTTGATTATTGTTTTTTGGTTATTTTTTCCAATAAATATGGATATATGAGTATAAAGTAAGAAGTATGATGAGAATGGTAGTTTGTTTTCTCTACTTAATAAAAAAGAAAACCAAACAAAGATAGTTAGCATAGATAAGAGTCTATCTCCAGTAAGCACTGGAGTAGATCTCCACGAAAGAAAGCCCTGGCTTAAAACACATACTATTTCTGGTCGACAGACACCTTATTTTATGAAAAGGCTAATGCTTATTTCTTTTAATTTTCCGGGGGAAGACACTACACTCCCTTTAAAGAAGGTTAAGGAATAACCTCTTATCAATGCAGATATCATGATATAGATTAGTGAGGGTATACCCACTCTTGAGCTATTCATTAAGGGACTCCTACTACTGAAAACTACTAACCGCTAAGGAATATTATAAAGTAATCAATGTATTGATTACATGAAAGTTTTTTTAAAATTATGTTAATAGAGTTTGGGTTATCAATGGTGCTTAGTTAAGAAAGTGTTCTTTTTTAGCTGGTACATTTCAACTGAGTATCCATCCATTAGACCATTACTAAGAAAGCTAAGTATCACTATGATTGATAACTTTTGGATTAATCTGTTTATTTGTCATTCTTCCTTTCTTAGGAGTTTTTCATAAAGGTCAAATTTATTGTACACAATTTAGACAAGCTTTTTTAGCATGAACAACCTTATTTGTTATCAATGGATCAATGAATGTGTCATTGGATCATGAGATGTAACATTAATCTAATAGTGGAACTTAAACCAAGTCATTGGATTAATGAGTTTCTCCATAGGATGAATTGTTCGGAAGAATCCGAGTACAATTCTTAGTTAACAGGAAGAACCTAATTCTGGACAATGATCTAATTTTTTAGTAAAAAAAAAAAAGTAAGAACCTAATTCTGGACAATGATGACTTCACTTGAACATTTTTATTTTTTATAGTCAATTTTTTAACTTTCTAGCAATGTTTTTATTGAGATGTAAATCCGACATCCAAGGCTTGAAGCCCATCCTTCAGCTGAAAATGGCCCCTTATCCTTCACAATTATGGAAAGTTTTAGAGAACAAAAGTGAGAAAAACAGATCAAAATCAAGTAATTTATATTCGATTTTACTTTACACTAGCCCAACATTTCTCACATCAATAGCCACAGCATAAAGTAAGAGTTTTTTTTATGGTCTATTCCTTTGCTATTATACCCTTTCCTCATTTCCTTGCTTCTATTCAGACTCGGAATCCATGTTACCCATTGCTTTTAATCCTCTTGGTCTCTGCATAAAATTCCACATTAAGTTTCTTTATTCATGTGCAAAAGAATCAAAACATTAACTAGTGGTTATCAGGTCAAGTCAAGAAATGATTAAAAAAAAATTAATGTAGCTCAGAAACATTGCATGTAATATGCAGAGACCATACCACCTTAAAAACTGAAATTCTAACCACTAACCTACTTTGACAAAAAAAAAAATACTAACAGTATTCTCTAACAAATTCCATCTCACTCTTTTTATTTCCTGTAAGTAAATAACTAAATATGCAACAAATGAAAATGTGGGTCAACTAGAAAAAGTATATTTATTGATTAATACCTTTTTGGTTATTTTCTTCTCCCTAACTTCATATCGTTCCAAGGTGAGATCGGATAGCCATGTACCTGGACTTACGAGCTGCAATACAAAGCAAAATAAAGTAATGGTTAGTTGAATATCATAATTTAAATCATCAAGTAAATACATGCAACAATACACATAAATCAAAATATGAAGATAGCTATGTGTTAAGTTTTTAGTCAAAAAAAGCTATGTGTAAAGTTTAGTCTTATGTATAGTCAAATGTTCTCAAAATAGTTTTAAAATAAACATGAAGTGTCACTTTAAGACTATAGACAATTCATCCCATTTAAAGATGTCGGTTAGTGTATGGTACTTTTTAAATTATATTTTTTTATTAGTGTGTTGTATTTTATTAGAAAAAATAAATAAATTAATGATACCCAGCCTGCTCATCCTGCTTTCCAACACAACACAACCAAATTCCACTGTTTATGTAAAGCTGGAGTGGACACCTGCCCAGATCACACGTTGATCAGATTTGTTTTATTTATACAAATCTTGCTACCTAATTTGAAATTTTAAATTAAATGTTTTTAGTCCTAGCAACATATAAAATGTTTCAATATAAACAAGTTTTAAGGTGATTAAACAATTAAAAGGCATATTTACAATAAATAAAAAAACAAACAAATTTTTTACATTCGCCAAAAAAAAATTTTACAGACTATTATAAAAAAATTAGACTGAAAACAATATATTTGCAAGTTAAAAAATATATGATCCTGCGTCAAAAAAAAAAAAATATATGATCCATCAAAGGTGTATAACTACAAAAGAGGGGGTGTAAAAAGACATTACATGCGCAAAGACTAGTCCAAAATTGATAGGTAATTGACGTGGATGTGGCACCTAATCAAAGTGCCTCTTTTTTTCTTCCCCTACCCCAATTTTTTTTTATGACGGCCATAATATTTATCAATTTGCAACACAAAATTCAGAATATATTTCAACTTTATACTTTTATATTATGCCCCTTGATATCTCCACCACCAATCCTAACGAAGCAATCAGATAGCACTCTACCACCCATCCGCAACCAACTTGCATATTAACATATTGATTTTTAATGAAAACTTTTAATGATATTTTTTTTGGGTGAATTGAGTTACAAAAGCTTCCATTTTAATCTTTTTTCATCCTTATTCAGTTGAACTAACATTTTTAATCATTTTTCCCTTCTCATAATTACCATATTTTATTAATCATATTTACTATTTTTTTAAAAGCAAAAACACATTTAGCATAATATATGTATCATAGAACTATTTTTTTAAGGGTCTTGCTAACTAGTGCCCCCGGGACACTAGTTAGCAAGACCCTTTAAAAAAGGCAAATGCTTTTTTTAATTATATATCATAAAACTATTATTACAACAAAAGGTCAATTAAAATATTTGTGCCCTCATGTGTAAACTTAATTTTGATTTTATATCTCCCAATTATTTCATATCAATCTTATAATATTATATTAAGAATCCGTTTTTATTGACTTATTTATAAATTTATGCAAAGAAACAACATTTTATGTATTATTCATAATCTTGTCAAAATAGTTTATGAAAAAATAGCTTTAAAAAATACACATAAGACTAAAAAAATAAATAATACTAATATTACCTAAGAATAATCTATCAATTTTAAGAAGGGTATAGAATGAAAATTTTGTAAGCTATCAACAAAAAGAAAAAAAAAATCGTGTTTTATAGTAATATGAAGAAAAAAAAAAACAAATATAGTAGTATTTTTAAAACCTAAAATAGAAAGAAAGAAAAAAAATTAGAGACTCCGGTATTCGATGTGAACCATGGTCCCGTTGACGCGTGTATACAAGTCCATAGCTGCCACCTCTATTTATGGCTTTTCCAGGCATATAGGGTCCAAACCAAAAAGAAAAGATGGACACCCACTAAAACTAATAATCTAGTTTTTTTTTCTCCATTAAATGTTCAAATTATGAGGCAATAAAAAAGTCTTAGGATTTAAGAAGGGTATATAATGAAAATTTTGTAAGCTATCAAAAAAAAAATCGTGTTTTATATCTAAAATACAACTAATGTAAGTTAAACATAGATTCAAAAGTTACAAATCATATCTTTTCAGGTTAGAATCAACTCTGAAAACAAATTAATTCTACTTGAGAACAATGAAACATGTCCTAATCAAATTTTACACTTTCAAAATTAATTAGGACGACTTCAGTTGTGCAACCAAACATAGACATAATCCGAGTACTAAAATAGTAAAATAAATGTATTTCTTTTTATAATGAGCTGATAATCGAACTCAGGACCTCCAACATACTACTCAAACGTCTCACAACTAGATCAAACCATACTAATAATATGTGTCAAATCATACTAATTTCACATAAAATTATACCTACCATCCTTGTTGATGACTCTTCTTACAATGCGTTTCCTTTAATCTCTAAGCAAAGATCACGTGATGAACACCTCTAATTATTAATTTTATTAACTACGATTCAATTTTTATTAATGCATCAAATATTCTAATCTAACTTTGAGAAATAGTACTGCATATAAAAAAGCTTCATACTTGTTATAAAAAAAAAAAGAAAAAAAAAAAAGCTTCATACTAAATAAAGTAAAAAAAATGAAATAGGAGAAGAAAAAGCAAAGAATTAAGGAAAGTAAAGCTTACATTGAGGGTACGTTGTATCAATTTGGCTCTTTTCTTAGGTCTCTGAGGCAACTTAGATCCCTTAATAGCCATAAAATCTTCTTCCTTCTCCTTGTTTGTTAAGGCAATCACAAATTTTGGTGGCCAAACCGCTGGTGTCGCATCACCACTCCCTGAAGATGACCCCCCACCTTTCTTGCCATCCAAAGCGTTATCAGATGAACCTGCAGATTTGTTGTGATTATTATTATTGTGTTGTTCATTAAGGTGGGTCCCTCCTCTTCTCTCTGGTGAAGCAATTCCCCTAGCACTTCCGTTCATTTGGGTTCCTCTCATGCCACCTGAATTCTCTGTGTTCCTAAACACCAAAAAATATGAATGATTATTTCATGTGTTTTGGTAAGGTAACCTAAGAACATGGAACATCACATGATAATTAAACAAATAAATAAAAAAATTAAAAAAATATGCATTAAGAAATTAAAAAATAATAAAAAATAGAGAATATTTGTTTGTTTGAATAAGTAAATAATTTTAAGAAAAGTGGATTTACGAAATTGACCTTGTGGGTCAATCTGAAATTAAATAGAAGCTAGCTTTGGAGAAGTTGGAACATCAATAGGTTTTGTGTGTGTGTGTGTGTGTGTGTGTGTGGATTATAATTATAAGGTGATTTTTGGTTTTTGGATTGTTCGCTGTGTGTGTGTGTCTCTTTAACTTTATTTTTACTTAGATGAAAAGGTTTAGTTTAGGTATGGTAAGGTATTTAGGTAGATAGATAAAGAGAGATATTTGAGAGACAAAAGAGGTTATTATGTATGTAAGGTGGTTCATAACGGACACAGCTGGTTCCACGATTGGTTTAGAGCCGTTGGATCTGGATTGTTTATGTGCTATTTGAAGAGAAAGATGAAGTTTACTTTATTAATTACTACGTGTTGAAAGGGAGAATAGGACGTACCAGATCTAACACCTGGTGTATCATCCAACGGCCATAAATGGTTTTTTGTTGTTGAAAATGACTTAGTTTTACACGTGGAAGATGACCCTCCTTTCCATGTCCCGACAAAGTCTGGTATTATCAATACCCTTATGAATCCATCATGATATTTTTTGTATAAATAAAATTATGATAAAAAAAAAATGAAGGGTTGTTCTCATTATTCTTTACGGCGTTTCAGATCTAGATCCATAAGATACAAGGAAACAAGTTATAAACATGATCAATGATCATCAAAATACCCCAAGGATTTAAAGTAAACCTCTATCATGTCAATCATATTTAGAAGTGTATCATAAGAATATTAATCATAATCTCAATGTCAAAGCATTTGCAAAACGGTAAGATAATATAGTAGCAATAAATTAAATAATAGGTTCAATTTGCAGAAACAAAACAAGCATCATGAATAATTAATCAACGACTATGAAATAATACAAAATTATGGTTAGTACTAGCTTAGTCATAATAACAATATCTTAAAGATAAATTAATTTTGAGGGGAAGAAAATAAGGGGAATCTAACGCACTCACCGTGAGGCGTGAGCTCTTAGGATGAGACGTATGTGAGGACCTACCAATTTGTGAGTGGACACAAAATAAGGCTTATGGTCATAACAAGAGTATGTATTCGGCCCAAATGCTGAAAAATATCGTATATATGCCACTTAAATAGATAGGATAATCTAATTGGCTCGCCAGCAATAATCAATTTTTTGTTTATATTTTAATTCATGGGAGTAAAATTATATTTTTAAGCTGAAGATTTAATTTGTTTTATTTACTTCATTCATACCCCTCATGAAATCCGTGGCAGACATGAATCTATTACTTCCACACAAATCCTACCAAGAAGTTTGTTCCTACAAGCTTCTCGGATATTTGACTAAATCTATGCCAAACCCACCTTGGATTTTTTAAAGAGGATCGACCAAAATTAGTTACAAAAAATAAAAACATGGAAATCTAATCTAATTAATCCTTAAAACTTTCAAATGAAGCAAAGGTGGAGTGATAAGGTGACTTTGTGGCCCGGAGAGGAATATAGGGGTTTGAGTGATAAGAAGATCATATGTTCAACTAGGCATATTAACGAAAAAAGGAATGACAGTAAAAGGAATCTCTAAAGGTTGTCCTAAAAGTTATCAATTTGACGGATATTATAGTTCGTTTTTAACAAGGGGCCGAAGCCAAAAATATAGCGGAAATAATGCGAGAAGTATAAACTCCTAAATTGTCAACTAAGAGTAACTCCCTAAAAAAAATGGGAATGATCCATAAGCAAAAGGACTTCAAGTACTCAAACCATTTGCAACCTAGTTGAAGACTGAAATGATACTTATCATTTGTCATAGGTTAATTATGTCTGTGTCTTGATCATTACAACCGGTCCCAATCCTATACGATCATCAAGCCAACAATTCTGATTTGCCTTGACGACAAGAGAGGATCTAGATTGAAGAAGATAGGACTTGGATTCCATGTATTCATGGAATCACTTAGATGAATCCTTTGATCAGATAGAGATGAGAAAAATCACATCTCAACTTTTACTTTAGACTTGATTTATCAAAGTCAAATTTTTAAGTCGATCAATATGTCATTTAACAATCCAGATCAAATGACTCAGCAAATGTCCAATTTCCA
The DNA here is from genome assembly GCF_020283565.1 of Trifolium pratense. Taxonomy (NCBI): domain Eukaryota; kingdom Viridiplantae; phylum Streptophyta; class Magnoliopsida; order Fabales; family Fabaceae; genus Trifolium; species Trifolium pratense. The sequence goes on along the minus strand of NC_060059.1, from coordinate 39,871,319 downwards.
AATCACAAACAATTAGAATTCAAAGAAAATTACCCCCAACTCGACTTCTCACTCTTGTTTAACTGTGTTTACTTTTATGATACCTAATTTATTCTATATAATTAGCAATTATATTAAGATCTCGCAGAAAACATTTAAAATCGCAATCCAATTATGATCAATTGATCATGATGATATCATTTTTTTTTTTTACTAAATGATGATATCATGTTGAATCGTGGTTAAATGCAATCTTAATCACAATCGATCTTCAATTGCAAAATCATGAAAAAATTGATGTCTAGACTCAGGCTGCAGTAGCCGACAATTTCTTAAAACCCTAATTAATGTCGCGATTCGGTCACAATCGCTCTGCAATCACAAAAACATTGATCAAAAACAAAATGTTCTCAAACTCAAATTATTCACTAATCAGTGTATGTTAGTTTAGAATCACAGTGGGTTACGATAAGCCACCATGATTCTCTTAAACTCATTGCAAATCCAGACATGCACTTAATCACAATCCCACTACAATAGCAAAAAAATCACATAATAAAACCTTATGAAAATGGTTTTTAACAAATACTATATGCAATCTAGCAAGTCAAAAAAAGAGGGGAAAGTAAAGAAATGACAAATACCTGAGAATCCTTGGAGGAGGTTGTTGCGGAGAAGGGGCGCGTTGACGGAGACTAGGATACCCGTTACTCTGATTTTGATTATTATGACTATGACTATTGATAACATTATTATCAGTAACGGATGTTGCAAACCGGTTTGAAGTATCTTTTTCGGTTCTAATTACTCTCCGGTCGACTCTAACAGTTGTCCTCTGAACCGGGTTTAAAGAATCTTGTTTAACTTGTACCTTCATACACCTTAATCGCTTTCTGTTTCCCCATTGCAACACTAAATCTGACGTCGTTGATTGTCTAAAGCCATCAGAGCTAGCTCTCAATAACAAGGAGCCAGACCCATCTCCTCCTCCATTTTTGTCTCTATCATCATCTCTCAAACTGACAATGTTATTACTATTGTCATGGTTGTTAAGTGACTCTTTATCCATCACTACCTCCGCCCTGTCATCATTATCATTAAAAAAAAAAAAAAAGTAAATTTCAATTGTTATTAGTGGAAATATCTTTTTTATATGAGCAAAATTATTAGTGGAATTATCTGATATTTCACAATATAAATTATTGCATGTTCATATTTCAATAAACTTGAAATTGGAGTTTTCTTTGTATTATCTGCAGAAGACTACAACTAGGCCAGGGTCACTATCATTAATTCATTATAAACAAAATAATCTTTATAAATAATTTATTTATTTATAATATCTTATGCACATATTACATCATACATATACACACATTATACTATGATTTAAAAAGTCTCGTAAGTACAACTCAGATGAATGATTTGAATCCGTAACCCCTCATTTTTCAGCACAGTGTATGAGTTTCGCCGCTAAGCTCTTTAGAAGAAGAAAAAATATATATTATACATCTACTATTTTTTTGAGGTACAACTACAATTATATATCTTTGTCAAAAAAAAAAAACTACAATTATATATCTGCTATTAAATAAAGCAAGTTGCATCGGACGGTCCAGTGTTATCTAGAAGAAAAAAATGGTAGACATGAGAATAGTGCAAAGGGAGCATCTTGATATGAAGACAAAAAAATGGATGGTGAAAATTATGAGGGATAACATAACATGTCACTAGATTATGAAAATATCTAACCAAAAAAGTCCAATATCACATGAGATTAGGTTTAAGTTGCACATGGAATATAGCTTGTATAAGGATTAAGATTTGTTGCACCGATTTTGCTCTCAAATCACAGTACATGAACTAATTGAAAATGATTTGGATTCATAACACCAAAAAAGGAAACAAAGCAAAGAAGAAGAAGAGGAAAGAACAGAAAGATAAAGTACAAAGCATACTCTAAACTGAAAGTGTAGTATCAAAGTTGACTTAAATCTACAATATTTATGTATAAAAAAAATTGCAAGAACATCAAAATTATTTACAAGGAAAAGGATGAAAATAAAATTAAATAAATTTTAAAAAAAACGAGCTAAGGAGATTAATGAAATAATTAACAGAAAACTTACAATTAGTGAATAATCAAATTCTTCTGGTACATCATCAACCAAAAGAAAATGAGACAAATTTTCGATTTCTTCAGAAGAAATTTAAGATGAAGAGAAAATCCAGAACTGCTTCACAACTATCGATCGAAGCCACTGCAAAATTAAAAGTAATAAAATGTCAAAATTTGATTTAGATGAAAATCAACTCTCATATTATACTTTCTAAATTAATTAATCAGATTTCATAAAAATTCTAAACCGTAGTTTGAAGATTTTTTTATTATTTTTTTGAAAAATACAAATTCATACCTAAAATCCAACTAACAATGACATTTCAGAGCTTCGATCTACCACTTTTTCATCATAGAATCCAGAATTTCGAAATTTTGCATAGCACTGTGTATCTGCGTATAAAAAAAAGCAGACAGAAAATTAGTATAAAATCCAAACAGAGAATAGAATGAATAGAATAGAAGAAGGTAACAAAAAGCAAAAGCTTTGAAACTGTGAAAATTTTGAGCAGCACCTTGAAAATACAACAATGAACCAAGAAATGCACTCTTCAGAAGAATAATTAACTTTGAAATTAACAATTGAAGCGATTGAATACCTGCAAAGAGAGAAAATAAACCAAAAACAAAATGAAATTAGCGATTATTTGTATAGAAGAAACAAATTGGAAATTAGAAATTGAAGCGTTGTGTAATTATAATAATAATTATAATAATAATAATTTAGAAACCTTATAATTTATGTTGAATAAATTAGAAGATGAATAGCAGATCCTTTGCGTTAAGCATTCAGTAATGAAAATTAAGATCTTAGATTATAGTTTTTGGTTTTGTAGAGAGAATGGTGAAAGATATTGAAAAAATATTTTGTTCTTTGTTGTTCTTTTTTTCTTCTTTTGTGATAAAATGAAATGAAATGCTCTGTTTTTTCTGTGTTAAGAGAGATACATAGAGAGAGAAAGAGAGAGAGATGATTTTATACATCTTCTGCTCCACTGTGATGGATTTTGACCGTAGATTGTATATCTGGCGGCTCTTATTTATCCGCACTTGAACCATCTTGGTAACCTGTATCGTTGTTTGTGAGAGCCTTTTTGCCGTTGGTTTTATCTAAACGGAATATGTAGAACTGTCGGATCTTCTTATTATTATTATTTTTTGGGTCATGCTAAACGGTACTCATGGAGCACTTATTAAGCATACAGTATTAAAAAAAGGAAATTAAATTAGAAAGATAATTTTTTTTTGGGTCATGTTAACTTGTGCCTTAAGGGCACATGTTAAGCTACCTAAAAATAGAAATATAGCATTTAATGATACAAAAAATTTAATGTTTAGATAATTGAATACACCACAAGTTCAATAAATTTTTTCCACATTTATCTTCTTAACATGTGCCCTTAAGGGCACAAGTTAACATTCACCTTTTTTTTTTATGCTTTTAAGATAATAAATGCATCAGTTTCAAGATAAAATTTTCATATTAATATGTTTAGGCAAATGCTAAATAGTGCCTCCGGACACTTTTTAAGCCCTTAAATAGTAAGTTTTTTATAGATTTTTTATCGGAATGCGTAAAGTCAACGCATTGGAAATTGTAGTATTTAACTTGTTGAATAAAAAGTTTCTTTAAATGGAATGCTTAAAGAGTGCACCGAGGACACTCGTTAGCAAGACACATATGTTTAACTAGTTTTCAGATAGGTAAACTTTTCTCGCGAATATAAATGATATGCATAGTTCATATGAGTATAACTCCATTGCTATTAATATTTGGTAGAAATATTATATATAATATGTAGAAATCGAATTTCAAACTAATACATTCATTAAGTTACTTGAAAAAAAAAATATAATAGAAATGACATGTAAGATTTATAAAAACTAGGTTAACTATTAATGTCCATGTTCCGAACATAATTCAAAATTATCCGAAAAGGATAAAAGAAATATGAGAGATTGAGAAACTCACATTGGTGGAACGATGGAAGAAATGCTTTGAACTGGAGGCCATAAATCCAAGTGTTGTAGGTGACCGACGATGTAAGGGGTACCTATAAAAAAACAATCTGACACACAAGTAATTATAAGTTTGAGGTAAAGGTTAATAATAGATGATGTTGTGAATGCTTGTGTGTATAGGTCAATAGATGTGTAATTAGTTGGATGGATGTGCCATTAAACTTAGATCAACCAAAAATTCAATCCAAAATAGTCCACATCGTAAAATTATTGCAAGATTAAACATGTCCAAACTCAAAATTTCATGGCAAATATTATATTTATATCTCTCGGATACAATTTTGTTGTCATGTACTCTCTTATTTTATGTTATATTGTTTTATCTAGTACTTATTGTTTTGCACATTAAACATACCACAAGTGCAACTTTGATCGGTGTAGCAATTTGAGTAACGAGTAGAATGTCTTCTAGGCTTACACAAAGTGGGCTTTGTACGATGCACATTCGGTCCATCACTTAGACTTACGTTTGTAGGTGAAAAATTTGATTTCAGTGTTGCAACATTATGTTAGGAGAGTTGGTCTAATATTATTCTTCTTAGAAAATTTGATTTAATTTATGAAGTTTTTCATATTAGTTTTTTGACTTGATATTAGTTATACAACAGATTTCTCTTCAAAATATTATATCACGACGGTCATGTTGTAGTAATTTTAATTATTATTTTTTTATTTTTCTTTTGCATTTAAGTTTTTTTTTTTTTGTGATTTACCGACTGTTGAATTAAGAAAATAAGAAATAATTTTTTTTTTGAGAGGATCCAAATCCTTATCTAGCGGCTCCAAAGATAATGTAAGATATTTTTTTATTACAACATCAACATTAATATTAAACATAGTTATAAATAACACATTCTACTAAAATAATTAGTTATATGAATAACACATTCTACTAAAATAATTATACAAATGTAATTTAAAAAAAAAAAAAATTATACAAAGGATTTTCAATTCTTTCTGTTGCATAGTGTCTAGGGCACTCCTACCTGTCAATTGCCCACTTACACTATTATACACTATACACATTGGCATTCAGTCATGCATGATTGCGTGAGATTCCAAAACAAGCAGAACTATTGGTCTCTCATCCCTCCTTTTGCTATAAATGCCACCATCCCTTGAAATTATTTTTCTTACAATAATACAACGCCATAATTGAATGGATTAAAAACATATTCACATCATTGTTTGCGAAAAGAAATTGAGAGCTCAATTACTACAATTTTGGATGACCGGGGGCTTAATATGTCACCAGTATTAAAAACGCGTGACACGTTATATCCAAAACTATAGCAATAGAGTTCTCGATTTCTAAGAAACGGAGAGAAACCCTACTCCCCAATGTCCTAGTAGTGTCCCAATTGTATTTACAGAATCATGACTTGAGATCATGACCGGTGCACGGTATATATACAATCATATAACATAATGTAACAATTGTAGACGGTTTTAACAAAGTGCACATTTTAGGAACTATGCACTGAAACCCCCTTGCAGAGAACTCCAGGGGTTGGCAGGAATACTAGCACAAGCTTGTGCTGAGGCCTCGGCCATTTGCTCATTCGATATTCCTGCATTGCAGATGTTCGCAAAGGACCTCATATGTTTCATACCATACTGAGATAGAGATCCACAATGTGTCTCAAAAGTCCTTACCTGAATCAAAAATAGATTAAAGTGAAATTTTGTCTCGCAGACTAAGATTAACAAAAAATTGTTTTACTGTAATCAACAAAATAATGCACAATTGTATCTTTGCTGGCTTCAGCAGAAAATATGAAGCTGAATCATTGGAAGGAGTACCGTGGTTTTAAGAAGGTCCCAGTTATCAACAAGTGGTGATCCAGAAGGTCTAACAGCGTTGACCACTTCAGGACCCTTTTCAATGCCGAATAAGAGCTTCCCAATCAGTTCCACACTGTTGTCTACATGCATCCTGTGAGACATTGCTTCCAAAACTTGTTTCTGAGCTTCATTTTTCCGCGGAGAACCCTCAGGAGCTTTGCGGAACTGCCAATAAACAACGAAAATACTCAATATCTGGTTACTATTTTTTGCACTCTTGCATCGCACGGTCAGTTATATATATTTATACATTACGTTTTAATTGAAATACACTAATACAAGAGATATTAACCATAAAGAATAGTAAACATTGCATGATAAAGAATACCTTATCCCAGAAATGGACGAGATCGGCATCCCTTTGGTTAACTGCTGTTGAAGGTGATCTCAATTTCAAGGCGCTTTCATCCACAAAACTAATGTTATCATTAGCAGGATTTGTTCCCAAATATAGGAAAAGATGATTGTTGCCAAGTCCTACATCACCATATTCCATCACATGAGAACCATAGTATGCACCATTGATAGTCCTATCCTTAACCTGTAACCACATGACCAAATAATGCATCACTTACACAACTCCTAAAGTTTCTCATGTGTAATTCAGCAATCAAGGTATTGAATTACATTCTTCAATTTATATTAGTTGATTTAAAATAAATCAAATCAAGTCAGTGACAAGAACTTACCAATTTATATTGCTGCTGCAAACTTTCAGTTCGCAAATTGTGTACGTCGCTGCTCATAAGTGAAACAAAAATCAAATTAGTAATAAGAAAATCTTATGATCTAGTGATAAATCAAATGTGCAACTACAAAACAAAATCAGTAATGCATCAAATTAATCTTATTTATGATGTAACTTTGTCCTTCTAATGCACATACCTGTCTTCCATCCAAGCAATGCTGTATAGGTCACCCAAGCAGGTTGAGTACTCCGGGGGAGGGGGAGGGTACTCGCCAGGGCAATATGTTCCCCAACTGCTTTCTTCTGCATTCGAAGCTGTTGTCGCGTAGATATTGATATCTTCCGGTAGAAGACCTTCAAAGATACTCCCAGATTCACATGCCTCAAGATAAAATACCTGCGCCGCCATTACATAAATAAAATAAATGAGGATTAGCTTAGCTTGTTTAGCAAGAAATAATCAAATCCAAACATGCTAGCCTTAAACAGAACAAACGGGATTTTTAAATGAAAAGAACACGAAATCGGCTATTACTAAGGACTTACTAGGCTCTTATATCCTCCAGAAGCATGCTTTTTCTTTAAGACTTCATTCAGATCAGATGCATACAGGTAAGGACCAACAGGCATACCTGAAGAGACCAAATAAGAACAAAACAAACACTTTGTCAAGATCATGAAAATTAACAACACAATTCAATCAAACAAACGTTTCTGTGAAAATAATTCAAAATTACTTACCAAGAACACCAGGACCTCCATGATCAGTGTAGTATACAAAAATATGATCATTGGGGCCACTATCCACAACTTTCCCACTCCCACCTGTAAGAGCTGATTTATTTCCAAGTAAAGCAGCATAGAAATTGTCAGCATGTACTTCTGCACCAGTGTAATCCTGTCATAAAACAAGTTCTTATTAGAAGATAATCATACTAGTACATGATATAGCAATAGATATGGGATGCCTAAAAACTCGGCACACTAACATTCTATGAAGCATGGACACTCCTCGGATTATGCGTGTTGCGGTGTCTGACACCGACACTTATATGATTACATTGAATGTCATTTTCTTAAATTATTATCGGTGTCGACATGTTAGTGTCCGGTGTTCGTGCTTTATAGCTGAGACTACACATGACACTGACACGTAAACACTAGTAAAAATTTAATATTTAATAAATAAAAGTTATTGAATGTAACCACATGGATACTACATGTGTCGGATATTAGACATGTCTTCAATCTGAAGCGTCTGTGCTACGATTGCTAAAAACTAAACACCGACTAATTTACCTTTGGAACTCCTTCATAAACATCACCACCATCTGGCTTGTTAATTATGACACCAGGCCTTGGATTCTCGTAATTGGAAGCAATGTCATCATACATGAAAACAATAATGTTTTCATCTTTTAAGCCACCTTTCTTCAATATTTGATATGCATGGCAAACATCAGCCTGATGAAGCAAGGAACAAAAACTCAACATTACAACTAAGCAACTAAAACAAACAGATATCAATGCTAAAATATGCTATTAATCACAATTTTAGTAATATTAGTTATTGAACTAGCTCATACAAATCAGTGAATCACATAAATATTTCAATTTATAACTAATAGCTGACTTTGGATTAATTAACCAATTAAATTTCAATTTTTAGTAATATTAGTTATTGAACTAGCTCATACAAATCACATGTAAATATTTTTTAAATGATTTATCATCTAATTTTTATTTTATTTTTTAAAAAAAATAATTTTTTATATTATAAAAATGACATGTTGATATGATTTTTTTATATGTATTTTGTAAGCAAAAATATGCTCCGTTATTTTTAATCAAATAAACTATGAAACTGTGATCTTTTAAAAAAAAAATCACAGGTAGTTACATAATTTTTATAGGCTAATGCTACAGTTCATAAGTGGTCCACCGTGGACAAGTGATTTACCGAATATGAATTTTACAAAATTCACTATTAGATTGAAATTTTATATCGTATAGATCATCCACAAATTTTTTAAATTTTTTTGAAAATCATTTGATGTGTTATTGAGACCCATCAAGATTTACGTTATTTAATAAACCGTTAATCTTGATGTGTCTCAATAACATATCAAATGATTTTCAATTTTTCTAAATTTTTATATGGATGATCTATATGATCTAAACTTTCAATCCATCGGTAGATTTTGTAAAATTCGTATTCGTTATAATGTTATTCGTGACTGTTCCACCATGGATCACTTGATGAAGTGGTCAATATTAGAATTTACCAATTTTTATAACTTTTTATTTGAATTGTTTCAAATCCTATTATCATCCATTTCTTGCAAGCGGCCCAAAGCAAATTGATGAATCTCTCTTGGAGTGTCATAAGATAAGAGTGAGGTGTAAGAAGTAATAACTAAGTTGAAAATACACAATTCGTATAGAGACCAAAATTAAAATCAAGTAACGACTAGAACAAAAAAAAAAAAAATCAAGTAACGTAAGTATAAGAAAGTCATAACCAAACTTGCAGTCTTTTTCAAATCCAATTCCACACTTCATTAGATTTTTTATTATTTCAAAAATAATAATACTTGAAAGAAACTCAAAGATTATATTTAGTCAAACAAAAAATAAAAACTCATGATCATAATTAAGTTACATCATAAAAAAAACATCAAATATGTACATGAATTTAATTTGCATACTCGAGTAACCGTGTAAAACTTTTTTATACAATCATCTATTCAAAGTTGAAGTTAATTTGTAAGATATGTATTTTATATAATTTGATCGGATGTATGCGTAAAAAATTAAATTGCTGTGCATAGAAATTAATATCTATGATAGATATTTAGCAATAGATATAAAGAATTATTATATGTACCTGATGCCTATAATTCCAGTAACCATTAGAACCAGCAAGTAAGATAGCCCATCTAGTTCCTTGAACGTTGTCATCATTTTCAGGTTCATGGAAGAACTTGGAGGCTTGAGAAGGCAATCGGATATAGTCTCCGGGAAGGTCACGGCTACCGGAGACGGCAGCAAGGGTGGTGAGGATGACAATGAAAAAGAGGATAGTGGGAAATTGGGAAAGGTCCATGATTGAAGGAGAGGATGAGTGAAGGGGGAAGTGGATGAAAGGATTTAATAATAAAGGTGGGAGATATAGATGGAGTGGCGTATCAAGTTGGATGAATGAATGATGATCATGACATGCCTAATTATTATTTACTTGGCTAGCTACCTTATGTAGCATTTTGACAATAGTAATATCTTAAGGAGTGTTAACTATTTTGTCAAAATAATAAAAATATCTCTGTAAACCAAAAAAAAAAAAAAATATCTCATTAGTTATATTGCTTCTTTTGTCTGATTTGAATCGAGTCTTAAAAATGGGCGATATTAATCTTGGGAGAGATATGTTTTCTAGTTTACCAAAATATAGGTAGAGTGTAAGGTGCTCTCTTGACCAAAAGAGAAGAAGAAGAATGTTAGGTGCTCAATTAATACAGGTTTTATGTGTTAGCTCTCATGTTCCATATTTCTTATAGTAATTTAGAGTTCGGCCGCTATAAGGCTGGTTAAAAAATGGTTACATTAAAAAATTAAACTCGGATTCTTTCGAACGATCAGTTATTTCGACGTTTAGTGATAATAATATTAACCACCTGAGTTCAACGACTTTGTTGATATATATTTTATTTTATCAAATAGTTTAGTTGGCGGAATATTACCATTTAAAGTGAATAAATAAATATTCTTATATTTGAATATCAGAACTCCCCCAATATGTTCGATACGTATCAGGAAGTATATATCAGACACAATATAAAATGAGTTGTCTCTTATAAAAATAGTCGGAGAGAACAATTTTTTTATCATTTGTATCACAAAAAAGCAAATCACATATAAAATGCATTTTATTTTTATTAAAAGAATTAACGGTTTTTGTTATGTATTAGAATTTTAGAGGCCTATACTCAACCACAAAAGCTAGCTTATTTATAGAACAATTTGGAGTAACTAACTCCCTAACTAACTTTCTAACCTCCTAACTAACTTGGTAACCTATCGACTAACTCTAGTTGATTAACTAACTATCTATATTCTTAACAGCCTCCCTCAAACTCAACATTGGAAAAATTACCAATTTGAGTTTGAATTACAAAGCTAAATCCAAACAAAGAAACAAAGCATTGAATTTTTGGCTTGTAATACATTCCTCGAAACCATAGACTCCAAGCAAGCAACATAAAATCTGCACAACTAGCCTCATAACACCTTCCATAGTCTGCAACAAGTGACCTTCCAATTGGACTGAAACCTTTAAACAAACACCAGAACCAACTCTTGCAAAAAAAGAACAATGGCGAAAACTCAAACAACTTGTTAAAACCAAGGTAATCACACAACCATTTCTAGAATGAAGATCCAAAATTTGAAAATCACAGTCAATTATCATGCCAGTAATTACTTCCATGGGAGACTCCACTTCAATACCTTTTGTGCAAAATAACCTTGTCTATACCAAATTGCATTGTATTCAATGAATTTTAATAGAGGACCTTTACCAAGTATCTTATGAGCATTACAATTTCCAAACTCCATGAATAAACCAAATGTAACAATTCTTATTTAATTGATTTTCACATAAGCAAGAACACAAGCAATGTCAGCAAATAACCAAGTAACAAAATCTGATCCTTCTCTAATGTGAAAACCAACTAATCCAAAACTGAACAAATGTGCAGAATTGACTTCTATATTGTAATAGCCTCCCTCAAACTCATAGTAACAGAATTTTTAGTATGAGTTTGGAAAACAAAGGACCAAACAGAAGGCAAGAACAGCGGTTATTTCAACATCCACAATTATGCAGAACTGACTTCTAATATATCACTGACATAGGAAAGTTCCACCGGGATCGAAAGGGAAGAGTGAGATTGAATCGAAAATTGACATAATAGAGAGCATAGTAGCAGAACTGGAAATCACTGACATAATTCCACCGGGATCAAAATCGACGATGCACTCATCATGTAGTTCAAAAAGCCAAACCTGGTTGTTGATTGTTGTGCTACTGATTTGTTGTTTCTGTTTTCCGACGTAGAACCAAGAAGCGAAAGGCCTTATGGCGGCAACGCCGTAAACAGATCCATAGCATAGCGGAACTCTACCTTTGATAAGATTCTCCGACTTCTTGATTTCTGCAGAAACACCAAACTCAGATTTGCATTCGTTCAATCCTTTGATTGCTTCAGAAACCACAATTTCAGAATCAAGATTCTTCGATTTCTCGTCGTCTTCCGAAGCTGCAAACGCAGATTTATTGTTGCAACTTGAAGCAACAAGAACACATGCAATTTCCCCGATCTTGATGGTGAATCCATCAATTGTTGGCTTGATTGGAGTGATTGAAGCGAATTGAACGGCGGAAAAATCTGAATTCCTAAAACTGCCAAAACAAATGTGATTGCAGATTGTTGAAGATTGAGCTTCTGGTGCAGAAACCTCCATAGCTACATCATGAGAAAGAGCTTCATCTTCATCAATGGCTGAATCGAAATCGGCAGCGGAATCTTCATCTTCATCCCTTGGGTATCGCTCTGATACCATCTTAGAAATGGATATTGGGCCTAACTCATCCTTACAAAACCGGCTTGTAAGATGAGGATTGCCTCTAGTATATAAACACTTAGTCAGACCATCTCGCAACCGATGTGGGACTTCTTAACACACCCCCTCGCGTCCAGGGCTATTGGGCTTGGTACGCGGATATAAATGGTAGGTGGCCCGATATCGGGTGGCCCAACGGATCTTGGAGAGGCTCTGATACCATATTAGAATTTTAGAGGCCTATACTCAACCACAAAAGCTAGCTTATTTATAGAACAATTTGGAGTAACTAACTCCCTAACTAACTTTCTAACCTCCTAACTAACTTGGTAACCTATCGACTAACTCTAGTTGATTAACTAACTATCTATATTCTTAACATTATGATCCAAATATATTAAATACTAAGTCCAAGTCGATGAAGGTTGCATTAAATCTTTTTAGAAGATTAATCATGTTTCAATTAGATGAGTCAATAATTAATTTGTTAAGATTAACTAATACTATAAATAAAAATATAGATGAATAAAACGATCAAGCGAAATAAATGAAAGAATTTAGTTTGCCTCAGTCTAATTTGTTAGTCTCTTTCATTAGTCAACAACAAACAAATTTTTCATTAGTATAAACCTATCTAAAATTTATTTTTGATTTACAATAAGCTGGGATCGATCCCAGAACCTATAACATATACTACTCAAATCTCTCACCACTAGACTAAACCTAGTGACTTTATCTAAAGTTTATTTAGGAGTGCATTATTGGAATACAATTGTTGAATTAAAAATAATGTAGAAAGAATCTCATGACATTATTTACTATAATTAAATAAAATAAAAAAGAATCTCAATGTTTTTTGTTTTTGAAAGTAAAGAATCTCAAATGTTCACAACAAAAGAGTGTTGATTACTCCACTTGAGCGAAGTTTCTTTGTGGGGCCCACCGGCCTTTTTCTTTTCATTTAACTGATGGCTACCTGTCACTTTGTTTTGAAAACGATTTTTGTTTTTTAATATTTATTATCTTCTCTCTTTGGTACAAATTGGCTACTTGTTTGTTTCAAGGTTTGTAATGTTATTCCTGGGAATATGAGATCTGGAATGTAACATTGCTATGTTTGTTTTAAGTTTTGAAAATTTGTTCCCAGAAATTTTTTAATCCCAGGAATGTTAATTACACATAACTTCTACACTTGTTATTCCCATGCTAATAGGGTGGGAATATAACATTCCCATGGGAATAAAACTCAACTTTCTATAACTTCTCATAACTTCCCACTACCACTCACATTTATTTGCATTTTTATTTTTTCAATTTTTTATTTTATATAAATTTTAAAAACATTCCCAGGAAATCTAAATTTTAACCAAACACATGAGTAAGAATGTTATTCCTGGAAATAATATTCCTAGGAATATCATTCCAAGGAATGCAATTTCATACCTTGAAACAAACACACCCTTGGATAATATTTTTCTCAATTTGCTTCATTTTCAATCTCTTACTAAAACATATTATCCACTTTTTTTTTTTTTTATAATTTAACTTTCATTTTCTCTTATGTTGGATGATTGAGATTGAAAATGGTGAAAATTTAGACAAATTTCAATAGAGAGAATTCAAATTTGTAGCTAACAAAGATATTATGAAGGTTTTGGACTCAAATTCTAGATTTCTCATCTCACATTTATAATATATGAGTTTAGCCACTAGGCTATTTGACAAAAAAAAAAAATTTCCATCACAATTATTCTTTAGTGAAAAGTTACATAACTTCAAACATTAATTATCGCAAATATATTTTCGACACAAGCAAAACTAGTTCATTACATTAAAATTGTCATCAATCGTTAGTTGGTTCAGTGGTGATTGACACTGAATTTGGTAGGGAGGAACGTGGTTCGATCCCCCGCAACTGCGATCGGGAGGAGGCTGGAACTACTTGATGCCAGAACTGACTCCGAACCAGATTCAACTGGTGGTGAAAGAAAAAAAAAATTGACAGGCTGAATACACATTTTAATACATTTTTTATTTCACATTTGTAGTGTATGAGTTGAGCCAATAAACTAATTGACACCCAAAAATAATTATTATTTCCAATAGAGTTATTTTTAAAGTGAAAAGCTACATAGCTTCAAACATTCAATTGTTGCAAATATATTTTCGACACAAACAAAACTAACTCATCATTACACTAAAATGTCATGTGTCGAAATATAAATAAAGATATATATATGAAAGCTAACTAAAAATGAGATATTATCCAGTCAAATATAAATAAAGATGTGAGAGTTATATATAATCGAACCAGCGCTAACTTTTAACAATTTTCTTTTCAATATATGCTACCATACGATACGACGAGTCAAATATTCATCTTCCATCTTACTCCTATTATGAAGTGTAATTTTTACTATATTTGTGTTCATAAAGATCGTCTTGGCGTTAGAAACAAGAACAAGAATAGAAAGAAACAAGAATAGAAGGCAATACTAGTTTATAGACAAGAGAAGAGAATAAACTCATTTTTTTTCTTTCTAATTTTTACCAACCATGCATGAAACAAGTTAGAAATCATTTTCAATGCTCCAAAATCAAGAATCTCGCTCACATTATTGGCAAAACCCTCAATTGGATATATACTCCAAAGAAGTATTATTGTATACATACTGCAAATAAATATTATTCATAATATATGATGACAATCATATATATATTAATACTAATTTTATTTGGTTACAAGGACATTTTTGTTTTTTAGTCAATACTAGTAAATAAATAGATTAAGAGTTTACAAGTGTCGAAATTGTTAGTGTCAAACGCCATAATTGAAATTCGAATCTCGATTTCTCTACTTTGTGTGTGTGAGTTTTCAATGACTTATTATTTCATCTATTAAAAAATAAATAAATAAATTAAGAGATGCATATGAATACACGTAACACAATACCTCCCAACGCATGTGATCGATGACCCACACATTAATGTTAATATAGAAAATAAAAATCTCATCACCTAAAATAAGTGATTGTTGTACATGTTTAGAGAAGAAAATATATCTGCCAACTGCCAAGTCAACAAAGGTTTGGATATTTATTATGTGAATAGATGTTCTTATTTTATTTTAATTTTATTTGTATATGTTTAATCCATGGTGACAATTATGTTTGAAATATGACAAGTATTAATTATTAAATGTATGTACAGTATTTCTTCCGGTTGAAATTCATTCACCACATTATGGGGTTTAGCCTCTTTTGCTAAATAAACCGGTTGAATTTTATTTTAAAATTTTATATCAATAAGAAGAAGGAAAAAAAAAATTACCCTCTTTATATAAATTAGTCAAATTCCTTGACTTATTAACATTTGTTGAGAGAAGTGAATTTCATAAATTAATCTTAGTTACTTTGAGGATTATTGTCTATGGTTTGCGCCTGAAAAAAACATTTATTTACAAAAGACAACAAAAAAAGAAAGTGAAATTCATATTCACATAAGTATATAATTTATTGATGGTGAACTGTTTGTTCAGAAATAATTTATTTTAATTCAAGTTGATTCGATTGGGATGAGTGATGATCGATGAAATGATTTTTTGGTCTTTATGAGGGAAAGATACCTGCAAAAATGTTAGCACTCCGACACTCAAGTCAGTATTTGAATGAGGTGGAAAAAAGTGAGTAATTGGAGGCGCAGATCTTTCATGTCTTGGGATTCGTGTATGAATATATACATATATAGGAGAATATTATGGTTTTACAGTATACTGGAGTCCCCCATGTGTAGAGGATCAACCACATATAACATATGGATTGTTCTTTGCATGGGAGCATGTAGGACGTTGTGGGCGTTTTTGGCCTCTGTTTGTGCTCGTGTTTTGGCTCCATGGTCATTCTACCACGCAATTGCTCTTATCCCATTTGATGGATCTTCATGTGTGTTGGACTTTTAGCCGATCCGGAACAAATGGACCTTGTAGGCTCATGATAGGGAGTTCCATTAGAGTTAAATAATTTAATAGAAAAAATACTAAGATCAAAATTGCGCATTTTATAAAAAAAATATATGAACCAAAATTGCATTTAAGTCTTTAGTAGTTAATTTTTATTGGAATTATTTATTTGAGTTTTTTAGCCATAAACTTTATAGGTTATTATCCATTATAGGTTATCATCCACTATTAGTGTTTTTATACATATAATATATTTGAGTCATTGTGTAAAATACTCAAAATAAATAAATAAAAAAAATGATTTTGACAAAAAGAAAAAACTCTTATCTTAGTTGTCTTTGTTTATCTTTACATTAGAATAGTTTTAGTATCAACAATCAATTGATCCAAGTGCTAAATGGTTTTGATTATCTTAAGTATGTAGTCAGATGTTCAATTTACGACTCATGCATACTAAGAAAATTCAGTTGACAAGGGGAGAACCAAACTTATGTATTCCACAAATTTTCTGACGGGATAAGTAATCGCTAATCGTAATAGAAATATCATGATAAGTTGATAGCAAAAAAAAAAAGTTTTAGTGATATGTTACTAAAGTAATCGCTAATCGTAATAGAAATATCATGATAAGTTGATAGCAAAAAAAAAAGTTTTAGTGATATGTTCCTATATTCATCAATCATAATTATGTCACAATTTACAAAAATTTACAAAACCGGGTCAAGCACGAAACCCAATTTTTCAATTAGTAGAAATACACAAAACCAAAAATAAACACCTTAATATAGTAGTAATCAATTACTCCCTCCAGTCCTTTTTATAAGGAACACTTTGAAAAAATCACACAGACCAATGAAGCACATTTAACATTGTTATTTTCATTTAATACTCTTATAAATTTAAATTTATTTCATGTATACCCTTATTTAATTACTCTTTATTCAACTAACTTACTTATTTTTAAATTCTCTCTCATAATAAATAAGGGCATAAGTGAAATTGAACATTTAAAACATTTGAAAATTGGTCAAAGTTTCTTATAAAAAGGACCAAATTTTTTGCCCTAAGTGTTCCTTATAAAAAGGACCGGAGGGAGTATACATTTTGGTCCTCTTAATTTTTTTCCCACAATTTTGGTCCATTTATTTTAAAAATTTCAGATATTTAGATTCATATTTTTATTTAAACTCCAATTTTGATGACTTGATACACTCTTTAAAAAACAAGCTCAATGAAGAAGGAATGAATTGAAGAAGATCACAGCGAAGAAGTGACACAACTTTCAAATTTAACTTTTTAGTTTGATTATATTTTTTTTTTGACAAATGATTATACATTTTTTTATTACACAGTAATCAATTAATATTGATAAACTCCCGTAAAAAAAGATAATTATACTATATTGATATTAAGAACAAATAAATGTGCTCAAACACGTCAAAACAACTTGCAAGTTGTAGGGAATGAATCGAACCAATTTTACAAGAAGAGGGTATCACAATGTTCATCTAACTCCAACTCCAAAGAGGTTTAGGTATTCATGTTTATGAGAGTATTAGCAACATAGAAAAGAAGTAAATATACAAGTAAAGGTCCATTGAGTCTTCGAATTTTTGTTTTCCTATGTTGAAAATGCCCAAGCCCCTTGGTTTTTTTTGTTAAAAACTTATAAACACCGCACATAATTGAATGTCATCGCTCGATAAGACTATTTCATTGCCAAACCATACGATGCAAACAAAATGCCATTCAACGCTTCATTCTCTAACGACCTAAACCCTGTCTCCGGGCAAAAACCAAGAAGTTGCAGGTTCTTCACTCCCTTCCTCACTCGGCGGGAATGCTACCTTGTTAGGCGATACATCAATAACTTCAAACTTTCAATAATGTTGTTTGTCACTAGGTAATGTTGCTTCTCCTTAGGCAATACACATAACAAAACTTCAAAGAGAGCTTGATTACTATGAGAAATAAAAACATCGACCAAATTTGATTAAAAACCAATTAACCTATAATCAACGTCGAAAAACTATAATGTAATGTTTCTTGTAGTGAAGAAAACTAGAAAAACAAATTCATTACCATAATCAAACATGAGCCAGAGGCCACAGAGCTAGGAGTATAATTAAGTTGATTAGTAGCCCACAAATTCTAACATAACTAGTAGAAATGTCAAAATTGTCGGATCAGATGTTATGATCAAAGTTTCGAATTCCAATTTCTCCATTTTATGTATGTTAGTTTCTAATGAAAGTTTCTAGATGAGCAATGTCACAATGTAGGATAGAACATTTTGTCTAAGTTGTTTGAGACATTACTGTTGGATAACACGTAGGATCGAACATCCATTTTTTAATAAAATAGTAAATTTAATTTATTAAAATACTTAAAACTTTCTGTCAATTTATTTTTTTATTTATAAAATTGTGTCAAATTATGTTTTATTTTTTTTACTAAGTCAAATTATAATTATGTATTATTAAAATAGTAAAATATATTTTATAAAAAAGAATGAAAGAAATGATAAAAAAGAATTTCACCCAAACTGTTTGGGCCAAAAACACTGACATATATAAGCGACACTTGAGAGCTGCGAGTTTGTTTCCGTTTGGCATGGAGGGTGGTGAGAACATTCTAGATGCTATCTACGAAGAAGATGATGACGATAACTTGGACGACGTTGAGATGCTTGATGTTGAAGAAGGTGAATTGGTAGAAGACAATCATCAAAACGGTGTCGTTGCACAACATCATAATCTCACTGATACTAACAACAATAATAATCAAAAACCAAAACCTAATCGCAAGCGTAAATCTAAAAAGAGAAAGAAAAAGGGTTTAGGTTCTGATTCCATCGACATTAACAGGTTCGTTCATACTCTTCCTACTTTCAAACCCTTTTTAGCTCAATTTTGTTTATCTTATACCTAATGCTGAGTGTATTATATTATATTGAATTTTATTGTTTTAAACTTTAGAATTTAGATGATATAGATAATTAGATATCACTATTTTGATGTTATGAAGTAGCATTAGACTCTCACATTACTATATGAACCCTTAAACCAAGTGATTGAGCTCGAGTGGTTAATGAGCTCCCAGACAAATTGTTTGGGAGAATCCGAGTTCAATTCTTGCGAGGATCAATTTTTTACTTGATTTTACTTATCTCCCGGTTGAACTCCACGAACTCCGAATTACTAGAGCCACTTCCACTTACCAGCGCTCCTTCCCCTGGAAACTGGTGGGTTAACACCTAAAAAGAAAAGAGGAACCCTTACTTAAAGGGAGTGATTGAGCTTGAGCTCCCCTTAATTACGAATTGTTCGGGAGAACCTGAGTAATTGAGTTCAATTCCTAAGAGGAACAATTGTTGACTAGATTTTACTTATCTCCTTGAGGAACTCTGAATTACCAGGGCCCTTTCCCTTGGAAATCGGAGGGTTAATACCAAAAAAAGAAAAAAGGAACCCTTAAGTTATTGATTATTTTAAGGGCTTTGAATTTCTTTGTTCCATTTTATTTAATCATGAATGGGAGTGTTGCTTGCTGATTTTTCCCTATTGACATCACATAAGTAAACACTTGATGAATTTGTTGTGACTTATGTACCCTTCTCAGGTTTGTGATAGAGACATGTCGGCGTCTGAAAGAGAAAAAGTCATACATGGTATACACAGCTGTAGGCTGCCTTG
Source organism: Trifolium pratense (assembly GCF_020283565.1). Classification (NCBI taxonomy): domain Eukaryota; kingdom Viridiplantae; phylum Streptophyta; class Magnoliopsida; order Fabales; family Fabaceae; genus Trifolium; species Trifolium pratense. Next base: position 39,851,391 of record NC_060059.1, on the reverse strand, counting down.
GGGTTTCTGCATTGAGTGATCTCGTCAAAGAGGTATTGGAACTTTGTCCTTCCTTGCAATGTTGATTTTTCATCTTGAGAGCATGGTCTAAATTCGAGTATGATAGGGCTGCTTTAAGATTGTCCAAATTGCGTATAATTGCAGTTGTTGACCACAATTTAAAACAAATTCAGTTTTGTATGAAATACCATAGCCATGTAGGATATCAGAAAACAATTTAAAACAGCCTGAACAGTTTTATCAAAAGAAACGGATCCACCTAATAATGAGCGCGTTATATTACTTGGATAATATTGATGATATATAGTCACAAAACTTTATTGATATAAATTCTGATATCATAATAATTGAATAAATTATCTACTCAGACCGTCTATAACCCAGTCTATTGATTTTGCTCTGTCAAAAGTTGCCCAAGTAATAGTCCGAGTCTGACATTCAAATGTACGAGTTTCCATTTGTCTTACTTATCTGTTCTTCTTACATCGATTTCATAATTCTGAAATCTTGGTGTTTTTTTTAACTGTATATTGCTAATAACGATTGATATTTGGCTGTGTACGTTTGAGTTATACACAGATGATTTCATAACTCTGAATTCATTATATTCTTTTAATTCCATGGAGATTTTTATTGCTAAGAATAAGGATGCATATTTGGTGGTGTTAGTTTGAGGTGTACACTGCTGATTTCATAATTACTTTCTTACTTTTCAATACTCCCCTGTTCTCCTTACACTGATTTCATAATTTTGAGTCCTTTGTGTTCTATTAATTGTATGGAGGTTTATATTGCCAAGAAGCATTGATATTCTGTGGTGCAAGTTTGTGGTGATTGCCTTGTGTATGGTTTCTCTGCAGCATGCACAGTTGCTAGAATTATCTATAATTGTATCGAGTCATTTAGAATATATCAAATTATCTCTTAGGATATGATTTGTTTCCTTGTGAATTAGGATCATGACTCATGAGTTTTGTACTAGTATAAATAAGAGTTAGTGATTATTTTTTTTTGGACGAAAGAGTTAGTGATTTTGTCTTCTATAATATATCATGTGATTCATATCACAATTTGTTATAACAAATCCTCCGCCTCAATATCAATATAACTACTCAGTTTGTTGTCTCCTTTCCTTCTGCATCTAAATCCCTATTATTTCAACAGATACTTTGCAATTTTTCTAAACTTGGCTTGTCACTGGCTATTTAACCTCTCTCTTCAACTCCCGGTCAAATGTGCATTGCACTGTTTTAAAATAAATTGTTCTTTTTGTGATTTTCCTTTTAATACTTTCCCTTTATTGATGGGAATGTGGCTTTGTTTGGGAGAAGACATAATTTACTCACCTGTTGTAAGAAAATGTGAGAGTTCAGATTATACCTGATTTGGACTTCCTTGACCTGCTTATTTATTACTCCCCTTAGTACTTTACAACCATTTATAGTTTCTGATGTGTATAAATTTGTACCAAACCTTGCAGATTTTTTTCAGAAGCTAGTTTGCTCCTTCCCTTCCTCTTTTTAACTTTGATGCCGTGGCTGATGAACAACTTCATTATATAATTATTGTGCAGATGTTTATCCTCTTCAGTTTACTCTCACAAACAATGCAACCAACAAAATTTGCCAATATTGGGTTTCTCTAAGTATATCATATTATTCTTTTGGGTATTATCTGAATTTCATTACACTTCTGCAGGACCTTTGTTAAGAATGTAACATTTTTTATGGTTTCTAGTTAAAATATATTGCTGAGTAGGTAAAAGTTAAAGGAACAATTGATGGCGCAATTTTAAGGTTTTATTGTAAACACGGCAGGCATCATCAAGCCTTATCTCTATGACTGGGATGGCGGATGGCTAGCATTTAGCTTATTTGGATAACCATAATATATGTAGGAGAATCAAACTGAAGGTTGTTGGTTGAAATCTAATATATTTTTGGACAAGAGAGAACCCTAATATACTACGTCAACCTTTAGGATTTTTGCACTTTCTGATCAAGCAGTGAGGACTTGTTGGTTGAAATCTATAACATTTTGTTCTATAAACACATATTAGGTATTTAGTTCTCCTTTTCTACTTTTTTTTTCCATTTTGTGTAATGAATTTTGGATTATTTTTATTATATGCCATGTTATACTCTTCACAAATCATAGTGAATAATGTTCACCGTTTCTAGATTAAATTATTACTGACCTTTTTCTCGTGATAAATGAATGGGATTGTCTTTATGGTTAATTATGTTTGGTGTTCTTTCTTAAGCTGTCCAATTTGGTACATCACAAACTTGTATAATTAATCATTTAAGTCACAGGTGGATGCAATACAGTCTTGTGGAGGCCAGATGACTGCCGATGGTAAGCGATTTCGCTCAGGGGGTGGTGTATTGTGGAACATCATTAAAGTTCGAGAACCAAATGCCTACAAAGAGATAATGAAAAAAGCAAGGGAGTTTGAGGTGTTTGATTGTCCCTTACTTTTTACTGCTTAAACACTTTCATTTTACATTTTGTTCCCTGCATGCATTGACAACACGGTAGCTTGTTTCCAGATGCATCCACAATCCGTAACTTTAAAAGGGGCAAGATTTTTTTTTTATAGCTTCTATATCTGCATTTTGGTTTGCAAGTCGTGCCTAGGCATGTTAATATGTGAAGATAATTCATTTGTCACTGTCATTACTTATATGGTTCTGAGGTGAGCATAAACCTTAAAGAGACAACCTGATACTATAAAGTTTCCGCTATAACATGATCCAAGAAAATGTTCAAAATTGAATTTTTCAAACTTGATTTAGTTAATGAGTGAGTTTCAAATGAAGTAATTAATGTCTGGTAACTTGTCTCAAAAGTAAGTTTGAAGTAAAATTTGGTATAAAATTATCTGTCCAATCCATGCAAAAGTCCATCTTTTTCACTTTTAGTCTAATGTGTTCTGAAGACCAAAAGCAGTTTTACTTAGCAACACTAAAGTGAACAATTTAGTGATTTTTAAAAAATGAAATCAGTGCAATGACTTTCATGTTTTGCTGATTTTTGAAATAGCAGGCAAACAAATTTGGGGGGTTTTAATATTTATGTTGTTTTTGGTAAAAAAAAAAAATTGTTTTAATTACTGTTTAGATAGTTTTGGGCTGCGGCTTTTGATGTGTTGGCTGTGCTCAGTTGCTCTTGAAAATAGTCATTGATTAATGACCAACCAAGGCCATTCAGATCATTATTTGCTTTGCAATAATTAGTTTATTTTGTGATTGCTCATCTTGTCTTGTTTATAATAATACAGAAGCAATTCAGGCAGCCGTGTTTTCATCAGCCACCCATGCCAAAAAAGGAAAAGGAGGATTCTTCTCAAGGGGTGCCCTGTATATTTTCTAGTGGGAGTCAGAGCAATGTTTCCGACAATCCTTCTTGTGCAGCACAAATGGAAGACCAACCTAAACCATTAGGTTCTGAAGAGAAACGTGTTTCTGTTCATGACAGATTAAGAGTACCTGTGTCCTATGATGATGACCTGCTTGGAGCAAGCGTAGATAATGATGCAAACTTAGTACCCTAAATCGGAAAAGCCTTCATCTTGTAACATTTTTTTAAAAAAATTTCTACTACCTTCTTTCTACTGTTCTTTTCAGCCTTATTTTTGTTTCTTTGAAAACTAGTTTACAGATGGAGGAGCATGGATCCATTTGTATTTTTTGAGGAAGGATTTTGCCTTTTATGTTGAAAAGATAGGTTTTACTACAATGGTTAATTGGCATTTCGAGTTTTGATACAAATGTAGGATGATAGAAGATATTTTAATATAAGATATACTGTTGGTCCAACATTGTCCAAAAATGTGGTTCATTTAATCATTTGCATGGTATAAAGCTCTGCATAAGTTTCATATAAATAATGTATTGGGAATCACTTCCTGCAATGTGAACCCTCCATTTGAAAATTTTATTAAAAATATTATGAACTAAACAACAGGTGTTGTAGGAATTACTTGATCAATCATAGTATCTTGGTAGGAGTTGCAAATATAGTTTTTCTGTCTCATAACCAAACACACCAAAAGTCTATAGAAATGAAAATTACTGTCTAAAGACAAAGTGTTTGAAATATATATTTATTATTTTGCCCTCAATTTAGTCCTTGAGCTAACAAAGTAAGGAATTTAACCATAGTGTATATTTCACAAGAAAAAAGTGTGGAATGATTTGTATCTCTAAAACTAACATTGCCATTGTTCACACTTGACACTAAATTGATGGTTTATTCCATATTTCATTTGTGTTGTGTACTTGTGTCCCTACATTTTGTACCTTCTTTCTTTTTAGTGGTTTTACAATACATTGTAGCTATGCCTTTATAGATAATTAGTGGACGGGGCATTTAACCTAATTTTCCCTTTTCCATATACCCCAAGTTTTGTGGTTTCTTCTGCAGGAAAAGGCAAACCACTGTACAGTCATCTACCCTAGAGGAAGGATACTTCTTTGCCCAAGCAGCTGTGGCTGCTTCCACCACTGCCCTTGCAGCTTCCTCTTCACTTTCTATCATCCACACAATTGATGCAACCTCCTCATTACTTAGTACATCCCACACCTATAAGAAAAATAAAATCTTTCCTTAGAATCTTGTATGAAAAGAAATTAAATTGTTGTATGCAAATAATAATTAATGGCACGTACCCCATCACTTGCAAGAACAATAAATTGGTCACTTGATGTTAAAGGGTGATAGGAAATATCTGGAATAGCAATAACTCCATGGTCTTTAAGTATAAAATCTCCAAAAGCTCTAGACATGGCTAGACCCGGGTAGTTCTGGTTGGGCAACCATACTCGTTGGACATGTGGTTCTTCCTTCAGCGCATATACACAACCGTTGCAACTCCTTATTCTCTTTGCTTCGGCTGCATTTCAATTTAGATACAAATAAATCTAGTAAGTAATGTATATACCATATATTTTGTTAATTTTGCATGCTAATTTAAGAGAAGCTTCTTACAAGGCAATCCAGGCTTCAAATCTGTAGTCAATTGAATAGCTTTGAGTTTTGCATCATGAATTGTCCCTAAGATTGCTCTTGAATCACCCAAATTAGCTATGAAAAGTCCTTCACCCTGTCTTATGACAACTACAGCAGTTGTTCCACTACAAGAACAATCAAGATTCTCTTGTAATTTCACCTCCTCATCCATCACTTTGAAAGCACCAAGAATAGCTTCTTTCATATTTAGGAAGTTTTTTGAAAATTGGTTTTGTTTGTTGTCAACACCATTAATCTCCTCAATAGCATTCTTTTGGCTCAATATGAGAGAAGGTAAACTATTGTTTACTATTTTGCTCACTATACGTCCATTCCTTCCATGTCCATCATAAACACCACAAAATGCTCCATCTTCAATCCCATAACCCTTTTAACAAGAAAGAAAAATAAACAAAAATGAAAGAAAACGTTTTAGTAATTTTATATGCTTAATATAGATTAACAATAGTTACTTTGAAAGTACATGACTTTAAAAAAATGTTCATAATTGCAATTTGAGCCATACTAACAAGGTTGTTTTATGTCTCTTTAACCGAATGTGATTGCAGTTTCGCATAAGCCATATTTGGTTATTATAATCGTTAATATCGGTCATATTTGATCGTAATTATCATAATATCTTGAATTGTTACACAACTATGTTTTTTTTTTAAAAAAAAAAACTCCAAACTATAATTTGAGTCGCAATATATATAAAAAAAGTCGTTATACGCTGTGATTGACGCAAAATGAGTTGCATTTTGATAGTATTTTCCTCAATATCAAAGACAAGAACTCGACTTTTCCAAAGACATATGAGGCATACTCAACCGTGTGACCATGCAAATGCTCCAAAAGTTAATTATTCATGATTGAAATACAAACCTTATAAAGAGATGCAGCATCTTGGTTGAGACCTTTAGTACCTTGTTTAGAGTAAACAGAACAAATTCTTTGAGTCTCATGTTGAATCTTGCTTGCTTCAAATATCATGATATTTTCATCATGAACTTGAGGGATTCCATGAATCTCTGAAGATGCAACGGATATGCAGATACCCATTCTACTTGTTATGTAATTATTCTTTTTAATAATTATAAGTCATTAGGCCTTTGAGGACCCTTATATATAGGAAATAATTGTTATAAATAAATGTCCTTATATGATAGCTTAAACTTTACTTATATCAAATAATTGAGTTTTTTAATGGTTATTTGTTCAATTGGACTGTCCCAATAATGGCTTTAAGGGACATTTGGGATGTATTCTTCCAAAGTAATCACCAAAGGTGTATGACTTTCTATTTTAAAATAAAACTATTGTTTAGAGTTATTTATGAGAACTAATCCTTATTTGATGATGAAGCATTGACACACATTATTAAAATATTAATTTATGTACTTATCTTTTAAAGGACACCACACACATAATATAAGAGATTCCATTAAGTAGAAAAATTTAAAGTCAAACTATTCAGACATATGATTAACATTTTTTTTTTACTTAAGACATACATTGAAAGACTTGCAATGTGCAAATTTAGTTGTCTTTTAAAATTTATTCAAACCTTTTATGCAAAAAATAAAATAAAATTTATTCAAACTTAAAACCTAAGCCGTTGGATCTTGATCAAATTAGTCACAATTTGTCAATCAGAATCCAAGTACATAAGATGCAACTGAGTCACAATATAACTTTTTTTTTAAGTATTTTGTATCTTGTTTTGTGAATTTTTTTTTAACGGCAAATATATTATTAACCAGGTTAGAAAGTTGTCATTAGACACCAACCCAGTCAGAGAAGACACCAACTTAGTCTAGAAAGTTGCCATTAGACACTAACTTCCGATCTAAGTTATCTTTCTTTAACCATAAACTTTGATGACTTGAACGAAATTTCAGCCACTCTTTGCTTGCTTAGAAGCTCACCTAATCTTCGAAAATTAGAAATATATATGTGATGTTAGTTTAGCTTGACTTTGTTTGCTGATTTGCTGTTGCACTTGCACCTCATTTTTTTTTTATGTAGTTATTAAGCTCCAGAATTTGCAATCCTTTTTTGCCTTAAGTATTTGTGTAGTGTTTAGCTCTTGAATTTGCAAGACTTTGTAGATGTGAGTCGTCATATTGTTAACAGAAGTTATGAATTAGTTACTATCACTGTTGTTAAATATCCAGTATACCGGTATGACATCTTGACTTCGCTATGCTCAAAATAGCGCTGTTTTTCTCATAAATCGGTATAGCCGCTATGTATTGATATCAGAACTAGTTAATGTTTCAGGCTTTTACCGATTAATGTATCATAAATCGGTATAGCCGCTATATATTGACCCATATTAAAAATAAATAAAAACAATGTGAAGTGGTGCGAGTGCAGAGTTGGTGTGGGTGGGTTTATATATTACCCTGAACCCACTACCCATAGGTAAACAAACTCACTACCGACTCTCATATTTCATAACTCCTGCCTCCATCACCTTCACTTCTCTTCTCATGTATTTTTTGGTTTGTTAGTTATTTGAATTTGAGATTTTACCAGTCTTATGTTGATTAAGTTAGTCCCTCCATAACGCTGGAGTTACATTAGAAACATGAGATGTGAACAAATCATACACAATTAACGTTTTTTACTTCTAAATATGACTATTATGATCATACATGTCAATCATCAACAAGAACACATGCTACATGCATGATACTACCAATATCTTTTTCATAAGAATTCATTCTCCTTCATTTTTCATATATTAAATATGAATTTTAGAATATGTATGTGACAATATATATATATATATATATATATAATACAAAATGCTAATAAATTTTTGAAAAAACTATAAATTCCACCAGTCATAAGTTATAACTTTAAACAAGTAACACTATCAGCTTTAATTATTTTCTTGATCTGTCATTTTTCTTGATATATACTTTTGTATTTTATTTTCTTTCATTTCCGACCTTAATTATAAGCAACTTTTTACTTTTTAGATTCATTGGAAAATTAATGTATCCGGTCTATAATTAAGGTCAAATGCATTAGTTATTCAATGAATCTAAAAAGTGGAAATTTGCTTATAATTAAGGCCGGAGTATATAAACCCAAAAATATATTTGTATTATTTTTTATTATTTTATCTTCACCATTTCACTAGTTAGAGCTAGAACTACCGATTATTTGTTTTGAAGTTTGAACTACTTAGCTTTTGAATTTTAAGTTGTTTTTAATTTTTGTTTTTTTGCTTTATTAGTTGTATTTTAGTATTTTTTATTAAAAAAAGAAGTTAAATGTCCAAAATTATTTTCTCTCAAAAATATTTTTTTAAATAAAGAAAAAAATAGATAAAATGATTTGTTTAATACTCAAATTAAAAATTAAAAATAAATATATTAATATAATTTAAGAGATTGTTTAAGCGTTTCTAATTTAAAAGAGGTGAAATCTAATTTTTAGTATAAGCGGAGCGGGTTCGGGGACGGGTTCTGGGGTGGGTATCAATGTACCCATTACTCGCCCCAAACCCATCTTTTGAAATCGGGAAAAACCCAAACTCAAACTCAAACCCAATCAACTCGGGTTTTCCCCGTCAAAACAAATATGGTTTGGGCAGGTACCCGCGGGTATGAGTTTTATTGTGGCATACTTCTATCTCAATACAATGTTAACTTCATAGATTTATGCTTTACATTATTCTTATGCGTATTATCTTTCCCTCGTTGATCGATCCAAGAATTTGTAACCATTGCATGTAGGCACGGATGGATAAGGTCCTTTGACACCCGCCACCTATTGTTGGGAAGATATCTTTTCGGAGCCAACCATGCCCATTCGAGTGCGGCATGTGAAGATATATAACAATGACATCTCTGGTACCAAGTCAGAATTAGATTTTATCAAATTTTTACTTCTATATTCTCCTGTGCTAGAAAAGATGACTGTGAAGCCTGCTGCAAACATCGTACCAGAGTTGATGAAAGTACTAATTCGGTTCAAACGAGCGTTGGGAGAAGTTGAAGTTATTTGGGTAGACCGTTCAAAATGATTTTTACTCTTTGGAGGAGTCAATGCTATGTTGTAGCAGAAAAATAAAACAAATGAAAAAATTTCCTTTGCATTTTCAGTTTCATTCTCTCTTCACTGCATCATTTAAATTTCTGAAATTGGTTAATTGACCGTGACAATTAACAAGCTAGCTTTTATTCATATATTGTGTGTGGTTCTCCTTAATACTTAGCATTGTAGGTTCATTTTTGTCCCACGATGTTCAAACTCTATCCATTATGCGTATCATTTCTATTCTCTAGATTGTGAGCAAAATTTTATAGTATTTTGTATATTGTTTTATGATTCGCCCAACAAAATTTTATAGTTGCTTCTGCTTACTTTGCAGAGCTTTGTGGACCAATGAGGGCAATTGAAATTGCTTTTGAAAACAATTGGCTCAATCTTTGGTTGGAGACAGATTCTTCTTTGGTAGTTGCAGCCTTCAAAAATCCAATCAAACCAGTTGCTTGACCTCTAAAAAACAGATGCAGGAATGTTCTGTTTATGCTTAATCAAATGAATTATATGGTATCTCACATTTATAGAGAGGGAAACAAAGTAGCTAATCTCATTGCTAATCATGGTCTGAGCTTATCAACTTCCATTACTTGGTCCGCCTCTCCTTTGTTTATTGCTGCTTGTTTAAACTACAACAAACTAGGAATGCCTAGTTTTAGACTATGTTCCTCTTAGTGGATCAGTTTTGGGTTGGTCCGCTCCATTTGTTCTGTTTTCTCTCTTATATATTATATATTTTGTGATGGTTAGCACTTTGCTACCATCTTTTGATTAAAAAAAAAAAGTGTTAGTCACTATATTATAGAAATCATAAGTTTATGTAGCTTTTAATAATTTTTATATCGCAGATTAAATCCAGATCCTCTCATGCCCATAACAACAACCTGTGAAAAAAAATTTCGAAGGTGAAAGTTCAACCTAGAATCAAGAATTTTTTGTGGAGATTAGGGAAAAAAAAAAGGAGAGAGATCCAACTCGTCAGTTGCCCTTTTTACTCTTCTCACCATTTTCAGAAAATGGGTTTGTAGTGCAGCAACCTGCTGCTACTAGTTTTCCTATTTTAAGAGTTGAAAATGAAACTATTAAAAAGAGGAAAACCAAAAGTGTCAGAACATTCATTCCACAATAAAGCATACATTCAAATTGGTCAACCTATTTAATGAATCTATATTTTGAAGCATAACTTCCAAATAAAGCATACATTCCACAACAAAACAAAAAATACATGTTTCACATTTTAAACATTTAATTAAAATAAAAAATTAATTATCAAAATAAAAAATATATTTTAAATAACGAGTGAAGATACAATTTGGTTCCTAATAATTTTATCGTGACCAAATTTAATTTCTGATAAAAAAAATAATACTCACATTTGTCCTCGGCATTTTTTATATAAAAAACAAACTACTCCTTAATTTTTTTTGTGAAATCCTCAATTCACTCTAATAAAGAGACTAATTTGTGTTCTCGCGAGTTTAGCTCAGTTGGTAGGGACATTGCACTATATATGCATGAGTCCGGGTTCGGGATACTCCACTTATTCATCTTTAAGGTGAATTTTTTAGCCACTAGGTTACTTAAAAAAAAAAAGATTGAGTTTGTTTTTGCATAAAAAAAAATTGAGTCTTTTTTGGCAACGTCAAAAAAACAAAAAAGAGAGAGTATTTTTTGATGAAAAAAGAAAGAAAAGTGTATCCCTAAACTAAAACCTCTAGGGTATTTTTTTTTTTTTTAATATATAATCCCTAAACCCTTGCTTCAAAAAAAAAAATCCCTAAACCCTTATTGAATTGAAAAGTGTTTGAATCTTGTTTGAAGAAAATCTGAAATTGGAACCAATCCTTCTCTTTAGCGATCGCCACCATTTTTTGGTAACAAGATTCTTCGTTATTCATTTGTTCTTCATTTTGTCACTAATATATTTTCTCAATTAATTAATCTTTTCGTTTGTTGCAGGCTTGTAGTTGTTGCAATCACTTTCAAAACATTTTTGTGTGCTTTTACTGGAATTTGCTACTCAATCGGTAGCTTCACAATGGTAATTTGCTACTTAATCCTTTTCTTTAATAATGAAATGATCGCTGATTAAAATTAAATTTACAGCTGAATACATGACACTTAAACTGTGAGAAACATTTAACCGAGGTGGAGATTAAGTTGAGATATTGAAATAGTCGGGGACCTATTTGAGACAAGGACCAATTTAGTTTGGTTCTTTACTTGTAATATAATATGCATTCGATGAGTGAATTTTTCCATATATTACGACATTATAGTAAACCATCATTGTATTGTAAATGTAACCACGCCATTTTATAAATTGGATTCACAAGCGTAAATACTTATATTTAGTTCCTTAATCAGTGCCACAACAACACTAGTTAGCATTTTTCTTTTTTTATTAAATAAATTACAAACACTAGTTTGAAGTTTATGGTTTTCTCTCGGTGGGTCTAACTATTATTCTTGTATGCATACTTAGATACATATGTACACTAACCCAGTTTGTTGTTTTCTAATTTATGTATGTACCATTGTTTGAACATATCATATCTTATCTTATATAAAGGGAAGAAAGCGATCAAAGTCTACTCCCCAAGAAGTGATTGATGTGGAGCTGGATAGAATTAGTTACTTACCAGGTCATGTCATAGACTGTATTCTATCTTACTTGCCAATTAAGGAAGCAGTGAGAACAAGTGTTTTATCCAACAAATGGAGGAACAAATGGTACACACTACCAAATCTGGTGTTTGATAAACATTGCGTCTCTCACGTAGCTTCTGAAGACCCTTTAGTTATTGAGAACAAGTTTTTGAAAATTGTTGATCATGTACTATCAGTTCATTCTGGGGCAATCGACGTGTTCAAGTTCGTTGACCGTCTGAATCTTGTGAGTGATAGTGCTGATTGTTAGCGGCCAACACTCGGTGGGATTTAGTCCCACATCGGATAGATAGGACTCTTGAGAAGAGTTTATAAAGAGGAGGCAATCCTCACCTTACAAGCCGGTTTTGTAAGGATGAGTTAGGCCTCGATATTCGTGACATGGTATCAGAGCCTATCGGGTCTATCGTTGGGCTTCCGACATCGTTCACGCTTCAGGCCCATTGGGCCGGGCTGAAGCGTGAGGGGGTGTGTTAGCGGCCAACACTCGGTGGGATTTAGTCCCACATCGGATAGATAGGACTCTTGAGAAGAGTTTATAAAGAGGAGACAATCTTCACCTTACAAGCCGGTTTTGTAAGGATGAGTTAGGCCTCGATATTCGTGACACTGATATTGATCGATGGATTCTTCACCTAACTGGAAGGTCTATTGAACTCGGAAAGTAATCAAAGTAGTTTGTTGTATTGTAGGCTTGTAGCAATCACCTTCAAAATATTTTTGAACTACTCAATCGGTAGCTTGAAAATGGTAAATTCTTCTTCTGTGTCTGTAATATAATATTCATCATGAGTGAATTTTTCCATCCTTCTATTGTAAGTGAAGTGTAACCACACCATTTTATCATTTAAATTCACAAGAGTAAATACCTAGCTATAGGGGTGTTTTGTTTCAAGTTATATTTTTATATTCCTATGAATAAAATGATAGAAAAATGAAAATGCATACATGTGTTTCTTACAAGTTTATTAAATTTTATTTTCGGGTATAAAAGACTCCTAGGAAAAGAAAATATTTCCCAAAGAAAACAGTGGTAAAATATTCTCCCCAAATATGGGAATAAATTCATGTACTGTAATTATCAACTACCTCCTTGTTATAAAGGTTCCGGAAATATTTAAATGTAACCAAACATATTTCTTATAAATGAAGTCAGATATATTAGTTTGAGTTTTCTCTCAGTGGACATAGCTATGATTTTGTATTCACATTTAGTTACATATGTACACTAACCTAGTTTGTTTTTCGATTCATCTATTGATGTATGTACCTTTGTTTGAATATGAATATATCTTATCTAAAGGAAACAAAGTCTACTCCCCGAGAAGTGATTGATGTCGAGCCGGATAGAATTAGTTGCTTACCAGGTCATTTAATAGACTGTATTCTATCTTACTTGCCAATTAAAGAAGCAGTGAGAACAAATGTTTTATCCAACAAATGGAGGAACAAATGGTACACACTGCCAAATCTGGTGTTTGATGAACAATGCGTCTCTCATTTAGCTTCCGAAGACCCTTTAGTTATTGAGAACAAGTTTTTGAAAATTGTTGATCATGTACTATTAGTTCATTCTGGGGTAATCAACATGTTTAAGTTCGTTGACTATGAGAATCTTGTGAGTGATAGTGCTGATATTGATCGATGGATTCTTCATCTAACTGGAAGGTCTATTAAAGAGCTTGTGGTGGAAGTTTGTACAGAGGAACACTATAAGATACCTTGGTGCTTATTCTCATGTCAAAGTTTGCAGTGTTTAAAATTACATTGGTGTGGGCTTAAACCTCCAACGACATTTGAAGGCTTCAAGAACATGAAAAGTATTCATCTAAGTTCGGTCATGGTGGCTCAAGATGTTTTGGAAAACTTGATATGCGGTTGCCCCCAGCTTGAAGAATTGAAATTGACACACATTGATGGTTTATACCAAATTAACATTCATGCACCAAATCTCAAGTTCTTTGAAATTTATGGTAAATTTGGGGGTGTTACCTTTGACAACACTTTCCAGTTAGCTAAGATAGTCATTACTTCATGGTTTGAATTGAACTCGGAAAGTAATCAAAGTAGATTGCATGGAAGCTCTAGCAATATGCTCAAATTTTTCGATCATCTACCTCACATACAGAGCCTAGAGATTGGTAGTGATCTTTTAAAGGTATAATGCTCGAGCATCTGAATTTTGGCTCACATATAACTCATTAATAAAAACCATAATCATGTGTATCCAACTCTTGATCTGTCTATATTAAAACATTATATTCTAATTTAGAGTCTTTTGCTTCAGTATTTGGCTGCAGGTGTTTTGCCAGTAAAGCTTCCTACACCTTGTATTCATCTAAGTTATCTTTCCTTATGCATAAACTTGTATGAATTGAGGGAAATTTCTGCTGCTCTTTGCTTACTCAAAAGCTCACCTAATCTTCGAAAATTAGAAATGTTTGTGAGTACCCATTTACCGATTTACTTTAGCTTGGCTTTGCTTGCTGATTTGTAATTGCACTTGGACATCATGTTTGTTTGTTTTTATGTAGTTATTAAACTCTTGAATTTGCAAACCATTTTTGCTTGAAGTAAACGTCCAGTCTTTATCTCTGGGAGTTGCATTATTGCTAATAGAAGTTATCAATCAGTTGCAATTTAGATAGAGTTAGTTACATTGCAATGCAGTAGAGATTCGTATGAAATAAGAGTTCATTTTCCATCTTTTATCAATCAATATGATGTTATACCATCTTTTAAAATGTTCTATATCTCTCCTATGCATACTATCTTTCCCCCTTTGATCCATGAATTTTTTAACAATTGCATGTAGGCAACGGTTTTGGTGCGTACTATCCCTTTGACACCCGCTACCTATTGTTGGGAAGATATCTTTTCAGTGCCAACCACGCCCTTCCAAGTGCGACATATGAGGATAGTTGGCATCTCTGATACCAAGTTGGAATTGGAGTTTATCAAATTTTTACTTCTATATTCTCCTGTGCTAAAAAAGATGACTGTGATGCCTGTTGCAAACGTCGTACCGGAGTTGATGAAAGCACTAATTCGGTTCAAAAGAGCGTCTGGAGAAGCTGAAGTTATTTGGCAAGACCCTTTCGAATATGGGGAATGATCTCCCCCCGCTGCATTTTCAGTTTCATCCTATCTTCCCTGCTTTATCTGAAGTTCTGAAATTGGTTAACAAGCTAACTCTCATCTAATGAACAGTTCCAAAGCCATATAATTAAACATCCTTAACAACTGTGATGTTGCTTAGCCTTATTCATATCTTGTCTGTGGTTCTCTTGATGAATCTATGAGATCTAACTCACCCAAAAAAAGTTTCTATCAAATATTGTAAACTCATGCAACAATGGGGAGAAATCATCAAAAGATTCTCTACGTCGGTTAGGATTTATAATTTGCTGTATTGAATTTTGAATTTGAAGAATTGAGGTTATTTTGGATAACTTAATGAACTCACTTTCTAGAGACATGATTCCTTCTTTGATGTAATCATTTGAAGCAAAAAGGGATATACAGTATAGTTGTTGGAACCTATCTATTATGTGATTTTTCAACTAAATTTCTAGTGGAAATCTATCAATGGTAAAATAGACATATTCAATTGAGATGTAATGTAGTAAAATAGCCGATAAAAGTTGCCATATTATCAATTGATTATCACTTACATGATTAATTTGTGGCACATTGTTTGGAATGAGGCATAAACCAATCAAAATTAATAAGTAATGTTGTTATCGGAGATCTCATGAAAAAGATTAATATAACTAAGAGTACTTTGATTTTTAAACTATTTTTAGATCGACAAAAAATGATTTTTTTTTATTTACAATGTTTGCAAAGAGGATCGAACCTAAGACCTCGTGCATAATAAATGAAATTATTGTCTCCACTGAACCAAGAGAAAACTTTTTCTCTTTAACACAAGTTATTTAAAATACTAAAAACAACATTTTTGTTCACCAAATTTAGTGCAAGACAAAATTTGTTCAATACTTTAAATTTTATTTCTATCTTATATGGTTTTGTCCATTGTCTAGTATTTATATTTTATGAATGAAAGAGACTCATAAATAAAGATGTTAATACAAAAACAAATTATATTTGATGTCGGGGTTAGTGAAGAGGAGGATGTGCGGAATGTTGAAATCCTTAGTCCCGTCTGTGACCGAGTCGAGGCTTGATCCTCTCTAAGTTTGGGACCTCAAGGAGAGGATAGAGACCAGACCTTAAGGACATGTGAATCTTCACAAGTGTCAGAAGCTCAGGATTGTCCTATTACCCTAAAAGCTTCTGAGGAGGATGGTGCGGGGGTTTGTATCCCGCCTCGCAGTGTGCGAGCTAATTCTTGCCCTCCAACGGCAGAGCACCGTGCCTGGACAGGGCCTTGGAGATTGGAATGGCTTCAAGATCATGATCATGGGGAAGCAGATGTGATTTTCTCTGCAAGCAAGAGAGACAAGAAGGGGGGGGGGGGGGGGGCCACAAGGTGCGCCAGAAGAGAACGAGGCAAGTAGATAACAATAGAATGAAAGCTCGAGGGGTGCTTCGTCATCCGGTTCATAATCTAAAGAAAGTAACTAGGCTACCAATCAAGGATTGTGAAGAGGTGCTAAAAGTTATAGAGAAGAGTGTTCGCAGACGTAAAGGTGGGGACAAAGGAGGTCGATCGAGCCCCATAATTTCCGAAGACTCTTCATCTTCCGGAACCATCAACCACGATTGGAAGAATTGGATGGTGGTGCATGGAAATGAGCAGATGGCTATAGATGATGTCTGAGGGATAGGGAAAGATATTGGGGTCATGCTTGGAGGAGGCGATGACAATATGTTTAATGTTCTATCTCGAGCGGGTAAAGGCAAGAAGGAGTTTATAGGAAAACAACAAGGGAGAGGGGGAGTTCGGAAGGAGAAAAGGTGTTAATGGTGTGGGTTTCTAGTTGGTTGGGGAGGAGTGTGTCTTATAAAGATTATATCTTGAAATACAAGAGGGTTGGGTGGGTTGGAGAAATGGAAGGAGGTGCTTAAGTTGATAGGGGACCTGCACCCTTTTATATTGTGCCTTCAGGAGACAAAGTTACAGACTTGTGATATTCTTCTTGGCTCTTCTTTTTGGGGCAATTCGCTGAATTGAATATGTGGTGAGGGGTTCTAGTGAATGCATGCATGTTGGGTTCATTATTATTTGTGTGTTAGAATTTATTTTTTTTTTTACTAACTTGCGTTGAAATTTGAATTTGAAGAATTGAGGTGATTTTGGTTAGCTTAACTAACGGTTTGGTTCTATGAAAAGAAAATGGAAGAAAAAAAAAATTACTCAAATCAAAGCATAAACTTGGACTAAAGTTAGTCTAAATTTATGCATTTGTTTGCGTAATTTTCTTTCTATATAACCAAACGGACCGTAAGGAATTTACATTCGAGAGACAAGACAAGATTCCTTTTTTGATGTAATTATTTGAAGCAAAAATATCATAAATAAAGAATTTAATTTATATAAATTCTTGTTACACATCCAGTTATTTTACGCATGCATCTAATATTATATTAACATATCATATATTATATATTAAAAACATATGATGTGTCACGTTTATTAAATTATGTGGCAACACATCATTGAACACATATTTTAAATAACTTTACACTATACTGTATAGAAATAAAATGTGTGTATGTTCTCGTTGTTATTTTACAAGTTAAAATTTGTTCAATACTTTATTTATTATTTTTTGTCTTTCACCAATAGTTTAATCTGGTTCGAGGATCAGTTATATTATCAAGTAGTTTCAGCCCCTCCTGATCGCAGTTGCGAGAATCGAATTGTGATTCTTCATATCAAATTCAGCGTCAATCATTACTGAATCAACCGACGGTTGATTTAATATTTTAAATTTAAACATTATCATGTGTTGTTCGGTGTATTATTTTGTAGTACATTTTGAAAATTAAACGGACTTAAATAAGTAAATAAATAAATACAATATTTTAATAAAAAAAGATTAAAAATTACAAGATGTTTACTACAGCATAGAGTATAGACTAGACCCTCATTTTGACTAGACCCTTTTGATCTGCAGCTAGGGTTTAGAATCCTGTTTGAAGCAAATCTCAAATTGGAACCAATCCTTCTCTATAGGCGATTCCCACCCCCTTTTGGTAAGAAGATTTTTGGTTATTCATTTCTTCCACTACTTTTCTTTCATTTGATTAACAATATACAATGAATGCGTAATTTCTTCGTTGTTTTTCACTTATTATTATTTCTCAAATTAATTGGTCATTTTGTTTGTTATATTGTAGGCTTGTAGCAATCACCTTCAAAAGATTATTGAACTACTCAATCGGTAGCATGACAATGGTAAATTCTTCTTTTGTGTCTCTGTAATATATTATGCCATTTTATCATTTGAATTCACAAGAGTAAATACCTATAGGGGGTGTTTGTTTCAGGTTATATTTGTATATTCCTATGATAGAAAAAATGAAAAATGCATTATGTGTTTGTTACAAGTTTATTAAATTTTATTTCTGGGTATAAAAGATTTCTGGGCTTTTTTTTTTTTGGTACAGATTTCTGGGAAATTTTTTCCCAAGGAAAAGGGTGGGAAAAAATTCTCCCCAAATATGGGAATAAATTAATGTATAATCATCAACTGATCTCCCTATTATAAAGGTTCCGGGAATATTTAAATGTTAACCAAACTTATTTCTTATAAATACCGAGGAAAAAAATTTCATCCTTCTATTCTCGGGAAAAGGTATTCCCAGGAATAAATTTAGTAAACTTGAACCAAATGCCCCCGTATTGTTTTTTATTAAATTAAATGAAGTCAGATATATTACTTTGAATTTTCTCTCAGTGGACATAGCTATGATTTTGTATGCATACTTGGATACATATGTACACTAACCTAGTTTGTTTTTCGATTCATGTATGTACCTTTGTTTGAATATGAATATATCTTATCTAAAGGGAACAAAGTCTACTCCTCGAGAAGTGATTGATGTGGAGCCAGATAGAATTAGTTACTTACCAGGTCATGTAATAGACTGTATTCTATCTTACTTGCCAATTAAGGAAGCAGTGAGAACAAGTGTTTTATCCAACAAATGGAAGAACAAATGGTACACACTGCCAAATCTGGTGTTTGATGAACAATGCGTCTCTCATTTAGCTTCCGAAGACCCTTTAGTTATTGAGAACAAGTTTTTGAAAATTGTTGATCATGTACTATTAGTTCATTCTGGGGTAATCAACATGTTTAAGTTCGTTGACTATGAGAATCTTGTGAGTGATAGTGCTGATATTGATCGATGGATTCTTCATCTAACTGGAAGGTCTATTAAAGAGCTTGTGGTGGAAGTTTGTACAGAGGAACACTATAAGATACCTTGGTGCTTATTCTCATGTCAAAGTTTGCAGTGTTTAAAATTACATTGGTGTGGGCTTAAACCTCCAACGACATTTGAAGGCTTCAAGAACATGAAAAGTATTGATCTAAGTTCGGTCATGGTGGCTCAAGATGTTTTGGAAAACTTGATATCTGGTTGCCCCCAGCTTGAAGAATTGAAATTGGGAGACGTTGATGGTTTAGACCAAATTAACATTCATGCACCAAATCTCAAGTTATTTAAAATTGATGGTAAATTTGGGGGTGTTAGCTTTGACAACACTTTCCAATTAGCTAAGATAGTCATTACTTCATGGTTGAAATTGAACTCGGAAAGTAATCAAAGTAGATTGCATGGAAGCTCTAGCAATATGCTCAAATTTTTCGATCATCTACCTCACATACAGAGCCTAGAGATTGGTGGTTATTATTTTTTCAAGGTATAATGCTCAAGCATCTGAATTTTGGCTCACCTATAACTCATTAATACGAACCACAATCATGTGTATGCAACTCTTGATCTGTCTATATTGAAACATTATATTCTAATTTGGAGTCTTTTGCTTCAGTATTTGGCTACAGGTGTTTTACCAGTAAAACTTCCTACACCTTGTATTCATCTAAGTTTTCTCTCGTTATGCATAAACTTCTATGAATTGAAGGGAATTTCGGCTGCTCTTTGCTTACTCAAAAGCTCACCTAATCTTCGAAGATTAAAAATATCTGTGAGTACCCATTTACTTTAGCTTGGCTTTGCTTGCTGATTTGTAGTTGCACTTGCACATCATGTTTGTTTAAACTTTTGAATTTGCAAACCTCTTTTGACTGGTCTAGTCTTTATCTTTGGGAGTTATTTTCTTAGTCATGTAGATGTGAGTTGCATTATTGCTAACAGAAGTTATGGATCAGTTACAATTTAGATAGAGTTAGTTACATTGTCAATGCATTATGTTCTTATAAAATAAGAGCTCATTTGCCATCTTTTATCAATCAATACAATGTTACCTTTAGATTTTAATATTTTATATATCTCTCTTATGCATACTATCTTCCCAACTTTGATCCATGAATTTTTTAACCATTGCATGTAGGCATGGAGGTTTGGGTTGCATAATATCCCTTTTACACCTTCCTACTGTTGGGAAGATATATTTTCAGCGCCAATCATGCCCTTCCAAGTGCGACATATAAGCTTATATGGCATCTCTGGTACCAAGTTGGAATTGGATTTTATCAAACTTTTGCTTCTATATTCTCCTGTGCTAAAAAAGCTGACTGTGAAGCCTGTTGCAAATGTCGTACCGGAGTTGATGAAAGCACTAATTCGGTTCAAAAGAGCGTCCGGAGAAGCTGAAGTTATTTGGCAAGACCCTTTCAAAAATGGGGAATGATCTCCCCCCTGCATTTTCAGTTTCATCCTATCTATTTTCCCTGCATTATCTGAAGTTCTGAAATTGGTTAACAAGCTAATTCTCATGTAATGAACAGTTCCAAAGGCATATAATTAAACATAAGGAACTTGTGATTTTGCTTAGCCTTATTCATATCTTTTGGTGTGTGGTTCTCTTTAATAGTTACTCTGCTGTGTAGGCTGTACCTTCTTTTTTGTGTTTTATAATTAGATGTAAATAGTTCAAGTGATGGAAATTAACAAATATCTAGAAACAAGATCTAATATAGTAAAATGAACTTTCAATTTTATATTCACAAGTGAATCAATAACAAACACATTTAAGTATCTTTCATAATTGAGTTAAACACATTCCTTAGTTTCTCACAGTGCCATATTTTACGATATACCGTAAGCTACATATTTGTGGTACAAGTTTTTTAGGGAATGTATTTTTGTGATGATGTGAGGAACATTTGGAATGAGCTCATTAATCCAGACTATCAGAGCAAATTTTATAGCCAACCACGATATTTATGTTACTCCTTCCGTCTTAATAGAGAATTGTGTTACTTACAATAGGTGAAGGTTAAGGTGGGAGAAGTATTAAATTTTCCCATGATGGGAAAAAATATTTAATTATTATTTTTATTACACAGACTAAAATAGGGATTAACCCATCCCCGTCAACTTAACTCAGTCGGTAAAGACATCGCATTTTATATGCAGGGGTCAGGGTTCGAACTCCGGACACCCACTTATCCACTTTAAGGGTGAATTTCTGGCAATTAAACTACTTGGGAAAAAAAGGGATTAACCAAATTATTTTATATACAAAAAGTGTCAATCATAAATAAATGTGCAAAAACGGGTTTAAAAAAAAAACCATATTAAAAATTATTCATTTACGAATAATTCTCTTTGACATAAATTAACAATAGTCCAAGGGTACATTCACAAATAAGGATAAATTAACAGAGTAGTTGGTAGAAAAGGTGTCCACTCTTAAATCCAAGCCATTGAATATTTTAACATTATATCATTGGTTGATTTGAGCTTTTCCCATCATGGGAAAATTAGAAGACCCTCCCACCTTGACCTTAACCTTCACCCTTACAATAATATGTGTCTTTACATTTTTAAGAAAGTTGTTAGTTGTGTTTGATTTTAATGATAAGATGAGTTTGTTTACTAAAATGTCCTTATCAAAGGTAGTTAGTGAGTAATTTGATGAATTGAAATGTAATAAATGAAGATAATTTATTGAGAAAAAAATAATAAATGTTGAAGAGACAATATTTTAAACAAGAAAAGACAAAAAAGAGACAATGTGTTAATATTGTTGAAGACACACTTCATGTTTCGAGGGATTGCTGCCTCTTAGTTAGGAGTGTATGGTGTAAACGTGCTTAAGGGTACATGTTAGTGATTCGAAAAAGAAATTTTTTTTAGCATAATCCATGTATTTAATTCACTTTTTAAACTTGATCACAAATTAATTACACAAAGAAGCGGATATCGCACTGTATGTGTAGGAGCTGGGGTTCGAACCCTGGACACTCCACTTATTCACCTTTAAGGTGAATTTTCTAGCCACTAGCTACTTGACAAAAAAAAATTAAGAAAATGTTTTTACTTTTGGATACTTAACATGTGTCATAATGGTACATGTTAGCAAGACCCTCCGTTAAATCATGATGCTCGAGTTCCATTCTTTGCTGAAGACCTGCAATAGTGGACTCACATGAATTTGAAGCAAGGGTTAGGACGGGATTCAAATATGATGTGGTCTTGTGTGTGGGCAACAAGTTGTCATTTCTTGTGGACTTGGTAGAATAGAGAGATGCACGAGGATGTTCGTTTAAGACCTACACATGCATGGTGTTACATTCTGGACTGCATCATGCAGTATATGACAGCTGATGCTAGTAATAGAGTGCTTCCAGTTAGGCATAAGGTCAAGGTAACATAGCATGGCAATGGCTATAAGAGGATTGGGTCATTCTCAACACGAATGTTGTGAGTAGGAGAAATATAGCAGCTGGTTGTGGTGGATTGCTTCGGAAATCTGATTCTACGTTTGAAAGAATCGTCACCGAAGGTGAGATAAGAAAGAGAAAGTACAGTTCAATTGCAAAGAAGCGAAGGACATGGGCTATGACCAGATAGAAGCTTTTATTAGACTCAATTTTTATTTTTACTAAAATGTGAACTTTTAAAAAAAAAACATTTAATTAGGTATGCATAAATTATATATATTGTCAACAAAAAAAAAAATTACTTTTTGTAGTCGAGACAAAATATAAAAAAGATTTAGAGTTTTATAAAAGCATTTGACATGGCTGGACTCCAACCCTAGCATTTTTTTCACATTCACACGATTGGATGAAAAATAAATAGAATCGATTATTTCATATGATCTAAACAAAATCAATGAAAGATATCTAAGAAAATAGACTAAGTATGGTTAAAGAGTAACCACCCCCTTGGGTTGGTGCATTGGTATTGGCTTGGGACCTGGGAGTCTGCTCCTCTTGAGGTCTGAGGTTCGATTCTCTCTGGCGCCAATTTGGGTGGACTAATTTAGCTTCTTCAAAAAAAAAAAAACAAAATATGATGAAGAAATATATATTTGAATGATAAAATCTAATCAAATATTGTAGGATTTGAGGCAAAAAAAATTATAATAGACTTCTCAAATATTGAACTGCATATAAAAGAGATTAACTAGGGAGAGTTTTGTTTGCATAACACAGAAAAAGAAGTGATGTTGATAGTTCAAGTAGATTATTGCTCGATAAAAAATCAGTTGAGGATTTGATGTTGCCTGTATTGGGTGTTAATGCTGCTAATATTGTGAAAGGAATTCCGGTGGAAATATGGGATATTAACACTAACTCTACGCACTTTCTCAAAAGATGGAAATCAGTAAGTTATGTTTTAGTCAACGGATGGATTAGAGATTTTGTGACCATAAAGAGTTTAAAGAAAGGGGATGAGATTGGTCTTCATTGGGATCAATACGACGTTTTGGTTTTTCTGTTCTTCAGGCCTATCGGCATATAGGCTAGATTTAACAAATCATTTAGCGACGAAAGTGTACACTTCAGTTTTAGTGTTCTTACGAATTTAGATTTTAGTGTTCTTAGGTTCTTGCATTGTTTTAAATTTTGCTAATTGTCATATTTTTCTACTACTACTGCATTTATGCCTATTATTATCACAATCACAACTTATACTACTTTACAATACAAAATTTAAATCTGATCAAACACATCCTAAGGATTATTGAAATTCATATCATCGATCTTTTAAGCTTTATGAGTATAACTTTGGATGTTCTTGTCATTAGTTCCATCAAAAGTCTGATCAAACAAGATGTATCAGACCACAATCAAAGACCAAATAGACAAATTATACGAACATGAATTATAACATAACAGACAATTTCGAATTATGGATCTCTAAATAGTCTATGAAACAGACACTTCACGTATTAAGCATATACTAGTGAGAATTAAAGAAAGACAATTTGGTCTGATGTTTGAAAGAAAAGAAAAAAAGAATTTAAGATATAGCTGATTGAAATTTGAAGAGAACCATAAAAAGGAACCTCCAATCGTGAATCAATAGCCAATTTATATATAGGCACACTGCAAAAGGTAACTTATTTTGAAATTAATCAACAAGCACCCGTGTCTGACTTAAGTGCCAAATTAACTATAACAATAATAATAATTTAACCAGAAATTGTGTCTTAAAACAATTGAAATTTGATTTCAAGGATCTTCATCTGGTATTTTAATTTTGGCTCTAAGCGGCAGTCAGGTAACTATTGAAAAATAAGTCCCTGCTGTTGACTCATAAAATAGAGCCTTTTATATGTTCATAATCACATACAAACACTAATCCAAAATAATAATTGATTAATTTCATAATAAACACAAACTAAAATTTGATTTAAGATGGAGGAAGAAACAAGATAAAAAAGAGGAACAACAAATCTCAAAACCCTGTAAAAAAAAAAAAACTCAAAACAAGAACAGAAAATGAAAACTAGATGGGAAAGTGATGGGTGGTGGTTGCTTGGCCAAGGCTGAAGATGTGGTATATATACTTGTGTGGAAACCCTAAAATTTCGGGTGTTAAATTACTGAAAACACCTTATTTTTGGCCCAATATGAAAACATAAGTTAAACTGGGTTGGGGCCTCTGGGAATATGTAAAACATCAAGCCCGTGACTAAAGTAATTTGAGAATTACTCTTCATCCCCCCTCTTTTCTCCAAAGTTTCTCAAATCTTTTTTTTTTTTTTTACAAGTTTACTACTCTCATTTCCATTTTGGAATTAGGATGGTATATTTTTGGCGGTGTTTGTGATTTAGTTTAGATCAGTTTTAAGGTGAAAATTTATTTGATCTAAAGATAAAATTAGTTTAGAACACTCCTAATTTCTGAAAAATACAATCCAAAAGATTACGAAAAGTAGGGTGGATAGCTCAACTAGTTTGAACTAAGGTGAAAGAAGTTAAGGAATAAAGGTTCAAGGTGAAAAACGAGGTGAAAAACAACTAATTACTAATTTTGAGGGTTAAAAAAAATATTATAAAAAATCTGACATTAATTTTATCTAATCATGGTGTTGATTTTCAATTAGTGTTCAGTGTTGGAGTTTAAGGGACACAAATTACTACTACAGACATTAGCTATGTTATACTCCAACATGGGTGGGAAACTTCTTTGTTGGGGTCATGACAGATTCTGATGGAACAATCAAAGTAATATTTAACATCAGATTGTGGATTCATCGAATTCAGTCCTCCAATAACATAAGTTTCATCACCAACAATGAGTCTCACAACAAATGGATGGCCCTTTAGACAATAATATTGGCATTTAATTTCGGTAAATGATATAGAGAAAAGTTTAGCGACTTAGTTTATTATGCGTCTGACTTTCGTTTATGTGTAATTATCTTTTTTTTTTTTTGATAAATGTTTATGTGTAATTATCTTAATATAGATATATTATACAAAATTTTACCATTTGATAATCGAGTAGACAAAAGTTAATCAATTGATCTTCGTCCAAATTTTATCTCGCTTGTTACCAATTTCCTATTGATATATTATCATCAAGTCAAGAAACAACGGTAGTTTTCGAAGTAGAATTTGCCGGAAGACAAACAAACGAAATTGTTCATGGTTGTAGCCACATCTTTAATTAGTTTTCAATTATTATCGATATAGTTGTAGATTAACCATCCATCAAACATTCAAATGTAGTCCTATTGTGTCACAACAAATGCACGGTTTCATCTCTTCTCTTTGTGTGACTTGTTACTTTTTTGTCTTTAATTACAAGTTTATTTGTTTCAAATGAACATGAAGACTATCATAAGCCACTTAAAATATTTATGAAGAATCCATTGATGAAGAAGATGATAGAGAGTTGAAGCTCTATCAAGCTACACTAAGCTAAATCTAGGAAAGCAATAAAGAAATGCAAATAAATAAAGATAAATAAAAGACTTCATTTTCATTCATTATGTTAAAATGCATAAGGCACTACATATATATAATACTCCTAATGGGCCTAAGGGCATAAAGCCCATTTAACAACCCAATAACATAAATGACCAACTAATAATATAAATAATATATATCATTAATATCTAAATTACTTAATTAAATACTACCTAATAATTAATTAATTAACTACTACCTAATCTTCTATCATTGCCGCCGGGTTCACTTCAACCTTGTCCTCAAGGTTCGGATATGAGTCGGGAGGTTTACGAGCCGGACGAATGTGGAGCAGATCAACTGAAATGAGTTGTGGTGAGGCTTGTAACACATGATTTTTGCCCATGAAGATTTGTGCATAGCAAAAAGATTGGGCCATTGTTTGGCGACCCAAAATTGTTTCGGTGGAGACTAATTGTTTGCACATCACTTGAATTTTGTTCTTGCAAATTGGATTGTGAAAAGGTGGAAATCCAAACACGTGGGAAGTTGTGAATGGGTTAGTACTAATAGTGTCACATAAGGATGGGGTGGATTTGAAATCCTGCAAAAGGACAACAACTGGCACATGGAAAATGGATATAGGCAGAAACACCAGTACTCCTAGTCCTACATCACGTGCTTGGGTGAAGGTGGGAGACAAACAATTGGACACGTGGCAACTCGCTGTTGGTGGAGAAGGCTGCAAGCGAATTGTGATTTGTATGCACGGTTGAGATTCATTATGTTAAAATGCATAAGGCACTACATATATATAATACTCCTAATGGGCCTAAGGGCATAAAGCCCATTTAACAACCCAATAACATAAATGACCAACTAATAATATAAATAATATATATCATTAATATCTAAATTACTTAATTAAATACTACCTAATAATTAATTAATTAACTACTACCTAATCTTCTATCAGAAGATGAAACAATATTTTTAAAATTCATGGTCATGAATGAATGATTTATACAATGCTGAGATATATGCAAAGTCGTATTATATGAACAAAATACTTTAATAAAAAAGTTAAATTTTAAAATCAAATATATAATCTTCATCTTCTAAATCTAATCTAATTCATATTTTAATGTCATATTTCTCAAATAACAAAATAAATTCAAAGAAACACAAATATAATTATAAAAAGATGCATCTATATGCTTTTCAAACAGAAGAATTTAGAGTAGCAATATTTCAAAACAAATCTACCTATTAAAAAAATTGACATATCTGCTTGAAATTCGAAAATAATCATAAAACAACATAAGGTTCATCCATTAATAATTATTGTAAAAAAAAAAAAAAGGAATTTAACCAGAAATTGTGTCTTGAAAAATTTGAAAAGTTGATTTCAAGGATCTTCATCTGGTATTTTAATTTTGGCTCTAAGCGGCAGTCAGGTAACTATTGAATATAAGCCCCTGCTGTTGACTCATAAAATAGAGCCGTACATTTTTCATATTATTAACACAGTTCTAATCTCATAATTATAAACACATAAACAAAAGATACAACAAATCATATAAAACAAACAACAAAAGATTCAAAAGAAATCGCTCCCTTATCAAAGGAGGCTGATAGGTTGGGAAATAAGTGAGTAAAGCTTATTTGCTTCTGTGTAGAGAGTGTTTGGCTAAAGCCATGAGATGTGGAATATATATATTTGTGTGGAAACCCTAATGTTACTTTGCGTATCAAATTACTGAAAACACCTTTCTTAGGCCCAAACACTATTTAATAAGTTTTTTTTTACTCGACACTATTTAATATTTAATAATTTAAACACTGCACGCCGTAAAAAAAAAAATTGCAGAATATCAAACCCCCCTTCTAAGCCTATCCCCCGCCACCCCCTCATAATATTACCCCACGGTCGACATTTATGACATTTGATGGTAACCTTTAATAGATAGAAAGCTACTATGTAAAACTGTTACTCCCTCCGTCCCAAAAAGAATGACCCAGTTGACCGAAACACGCATGCCAATGCATAACTTTGGCGACTAATATCTTTAATTGTATAATAGTAAAAATTATAAAAAATTGATATTTTGAAAATACTCATCGAGACGAATCTAACAACATCTTATATGTTAATATTTATTTTTATTTATTAGTAGAAAAATATGGTCAAAACAATATATATGAATAGTGCATATATTCAAAATGGGTCATTCTTTTTGGGACGGAGGGAGTACATTTATACATTTATTTTAGAACGAAAATAGAAGCACTACATTATTGTTAGATTTTTGGTACTTTTCTAAAAAAGAGTTATGAAAAAAAAAAAAACATGGATTAAAAGAGGCACACTAAATGCAATGCAAGTCTAGGGAGAACTAACAACCGCAATGAGATTTAGTAAAAGAGATTTAAAAATTCAAATTCAAATTGAAATTACATCTTGAAAAGGTTGCCCTTAAATTAAGTGTTCTCCTGAAATTAAGTTTGAGCGTCTGGCTCCAAATGATTCTATTGGAAGCATATGATCCCAATTTTTCCTTTGTTGCTTTTGAAGTAGTTTTAATTCTGTAGCTTTTGGATCCCAATTTTTCCAATAGAAAAGAAACTCCCTGGAACTGGAACTATCACAATTTTTCCATTTTGCTTTTAAAGTAGCTTCAATTCTTTCAGCAAGTGTACATGCAAACTCAAATATTATAAAAATAAAAATAGAACTAATTTAACACAGGAATGATTCAATGTCATCCGTTGCAAAGCTAGGTAGATATGTCATTAATACATAAGAAAATAGAGTAAACAAATCCATTCAGAAATCCTTAATAAAGAAACTATGATATCAGCTCTGGGGTGACTTGGCAACACTAGCCTGCTGACCTGCCTGTGCAGGTGCTCCATCGTAGCTACCACCACGAGTATTCCCACTTGCATTACCATCTGCAGAATATGCTGGGGCCTGAGGATAACCAGCACCATAAGAACCGCTGCTGTATGACGGTGGTGCCTGACCATAACCAGCTTGACTACCTGCTGGAGCACCATACGAAGGAGGACCATATCCTGGTTGAACAGCACTGCCATAACCAGATGGTGGTGCCCTTTGAGAACCTGTTTCTGGTTGGGAATATGCAGAAGGTGGGGGCTGGGAAGAAGGATACCCTGGTTGACCATAACCAGCTGCCGCACTAGGTGACTGTGATTGTCCATATGCAGGAGGAGTGCTACTAGGCTTTTGAGATGGAGGGGCTGCATAGCCAGACGGGACTTGGGTTTGATTTCCATAAGCTGTTTGGGAAGTTGGGGGGGCGCCATAACCTGGTTGAGCAGCACCTTGTGTTGGATAGTTAGCAGCATTTGGGCTAGGCTGTTGGCTGCTACCATAACCTTGCTGGGAAGGTTGGACAGGTGGAACTTGAGATGAATCCCCTTGAGATCCATAGTTGGTAGTTTGGCCATCTTGTGCAGAGCCATAGCTTGGGGCCGAGCCATAACCTTGCTGCTGATCATATGATGTTGGCTGACCATACCCTGATTGTGGTGGTTGTTGATATGCACCATAGCCATCCTGACCATAGCCCTGTCCCGATTGGTTATAACCAGAGGAAGGTTGTTGACTGTAATTATAAGCAGTCCCATCAGCTGGAGGAGCAGGACCACCAGGATTCTGCTGTTGCTGAGCCTGTTGACTATAGTAATCATACCCAGCATGAGCAGCCTGCTGTGTAGTTGCAGTGGACTGGTCCCAATTGGTAGAATATCCACCAGCTGACTGAGGAGGATAACCTGCATATGGTTGCTGGGGCACATTATACTGTGGTGATGGACCAGAGTATGCTCCCGGTTGCACATAGCCATAACCAGGTTGTTGCATTGAAGCAGCAGGAGGAGCCCAACTAGATGGTGGCCGAGCTTGGTAACCTTGCTGAGAGTATCCACCAGACATTGATGGATTTCTAAGACGATTCTGCAAAAATAAAAATTGAAACCACAAATAAAACAAGTGCACTCACCCAAGGCATGTTACTACATACAGATATGGATGCACAAACAAATAGACAAGCAATACATACATCACTTATAATAAACATATAAATAACACAATATGAAGGGTATGTTACATTATCAGATACCATATTGGATTAGAAAGGGGTATAAAGGCCAACATACCGTACCAGTTCGAGACATAACTGAGTTACTCCAGCAGAAGCACACCCTCTCCCTATTCGAAATGAATGGGTACAAAAGGAAAGCACAATCCACAGAAGTAGACAAGCATATGATATTTATTTGTTGCCTCAAGGCAATCGACTATATTGTAACGCAAAATATGGGGGTACTTTATTCCAATTGTAACGCAAAATACAGGGTACTACATTGATATTATAATCATTCTCATTATCTCAACAAGCTAAATGTAGGGACTTACATATAGACAGCATAAGAAGCGGCAACCACGATTCCAAAATATACAAACAGACAAGATAATTGAATTCACAAATCTTTGCTACAACACAATTATATAAAAAATGTTTTCCTCCCCCAAATTTCACCCAATCTAAGAGTACAAATCTTGACAGGAACCATCAGATAAAAGCAATGTATAACAAACCAACAACACATATGAGCTAAGAGGGAATCAATGGATAAAGACACGTGGAGACAAATAAATGTAGAGTTCAGATTTAAGAACCCCGACAAGAATTACAGAAATAATTACAAGCAAATTAAGAGAAGATGAATTAAAAGGATAACAAAGAACCATAACAAGGAGGTCGAAGTTAAGTGCCACATCATATAGCAAGAATATGGTGTACGATGAAGATGCTTAAATTTAGAAGTACACAAAATTTAAACAGCTGCTAACAATTTAACAGCAGAAATCAATCAAATAATAGTTGTTTAACAACAGTCGGAAAAATGGACAAAAATATTGGTATACGTATAGTGAAATAATAGATTCCGAATAATAAGCTTTAGGTTATCATGCCAAACGTAAGTCCAGCATACAGCACAAGGGCATCATTATTGAAGTTTATATGGTAAATCTTTCCAGCGATATACTAATCAGCAGAACAATCATTGTGTAAAAGAATGCAATATGTGATTAAATACTCGTTAGTTGAAACAGCCATGATCGAAAAATGGACGCATTAAAAATATATGGGAGGAAAAGCTAAGAATTACACTACAGACGAGGTTAATGATATTATGCCAAATGCATGTTGGGTACAAGACACTAGGAAAAAGCACAACTTTTTGAAAAATGACCTGAAAAATGACACCATCTAAAAGGATGTCTAGTCTACCATGTATAGACATTAATATGTATATTTATACAG
Source organism: Trifolium pratense (assembly GCF_020283565.1). NCBI lineage: Eukaryota > Viridiplantae > Streptophyta > Magnoliopsida > Fabales > Fabaceae > Trifolium > Trifolium pratense. Next base: position 39,820,034 of record NC_060059.1, on the reverse strand, counting down.
TCTGATCATGATATTATATTGACATCAATAAAAGATTTGCTGGTCAAATAAATATCAAAATGAGATTTAGAACCATACCATCGCATGTGCAAGAAACACCAACAAAGGGAATCCATGTTGGTGTCACTAATGGTCCAATAAACTAACCCTACAATTGTCTCAATAACAAGATCAGTAATAGAATACAACAGTTAATAAGACCGTGGTTGAACAGGTTATGCTATAATGCCTTTGAGTGTCCACGTTGACCAAAATATTAGAGGAAACCTAGACATACTTAAGAATATGCGCAAAAGATTTTTATCTCTAGACAACAAAATCAATTTCTAAAAATAGATGTCAACAACTTTCCAAATCAATTTTAGGAATATATAAAATAACTGAAATCTACAGATATATTTATGCACATCATAGGAGACTACAGACACAAAAAGAATTAGCAAGGACTGAAAAGTCCAACATAATTTTGCTGAACTTAATACTATACAGGAAACACTTTTACTATGTTAACATTTTTTAAACAAAAGTGAGTACTAATAGTTAAATATCAGTTGCTTCAAAAAAAAATAGTTAAATATCAGTGAGATGTTAATTTATATCATATTTAGACATGTAGAAATCGCTTTTTTCTCGCCATCTAAACATTTGGCTACGTTTGGTTAAAAAAAACATTCGGCTACGCTTTAAGCACATGCAAAACAAGATCATAACATTGTGCATGATATGACACCAAATCATTAGCAAGAACCTAATTGCATATGTGAGACCTAATTGCATTCGTGAGATATGTCAAAAATAGACCTAATTACATACGTGAGATATGTCAAAAAATATTCTACTTTTATCTACCAAAGTTATGATTTTATTAAACCCACAATCCATGCACAATAGCAAGTATCACAGAAAAATGGACCTAAACATATGCATAACTATTGCATGAATTCCTAGAGATAGTTTAGTTTTAAGATTTATTTACACACTCATCCAGAAATCATAAGAAAATAGCATATCCATATATAGCATCAGTATGTAAGCAATGGCATTATTCTAAAAATAAATTCATTTAGTTTATCTATCCTAACCATTTAACATGATGATTACAGTGATGCATACAATAACTACAAGGTACGCACGAGAATAAAACTTCAAAGCAAAACTAGACTTGGCACATGGCAAGCAAAACAAGCTAATACCAAGGCCAAATCCAACAATGAAGCAAAGGGTACAAAACATACCTCGCCACTGAGGATTGAATCGACCAGTTGTTTTGCAGATTCAATTTGTTCAGAGGTCCCTTCAATTTTTAATGTTCTTTCGGTGGATGTGTCACCTGGCGGGAGATGAAGAGGAATCACCTGAGAGAACATACAAGAACAATACATTGTGAGAAGCAATAGTATACGAGAAATCAGCATCTTCAAATTTTAGAAGTAATCATTAAGCTATAGTAAACTATAAATAATTAATTAATATTAATAACAAGAATGATGTTGATTTAAGGTGTAATATACAGAGCACAACAAAAATGAAGGCATGGATTTAGAAGTAAAACCTGAATTCTTGATCCAGTCGTAGCTTGCATATTCTTTATGGTTTCTCCACCTTTACCAATTATAAGGCCAACCTAAAAACCCACGAAAAAACCATCCCAACCAAAAAAATAAGAAAAAATTTGAGCCCAAGAGAACTCAACACATAACCAAAAAAAATGATTTTTCATAACTCCTGCCCACCTTGTTATTTGGGATCTTCATTGAAAACTCATCAGCGCCACCTTGTCCACCCATTCGTCGGGTAACAAGGCCATTACCTCCAGATTCAGCCTGTTAAAAAACACAACCCAAATCACAAAATAAGATTCGTTTCAATAAAAAAAATCCACTTCACCTTAGAATGATCACAATTCACATCCACACAACACAAACTTTTACACCAGATTAAATCTTCACATATTACTAATGATGCAGTGACATAACATTGAATTTTAGTAATGAGCTAATAATAAAATATGATACCTCAGCAAGAACATCATTGATGAGTTTCTCAGCAGTAGCAATAGCATCAGCAGTACCCGTAAGCTCAACCAGTCTATTAGGAGAATTAGGATCAGCATCCATATCACGAGTGACTTGAATTTTAGCACCAGATTGTAACTGAAGATACTTGATAGTTTCTCCAGCTTTTCCAATGATAACACCAACCCTCCCATTAGGGATTTCAATTTTCTTACTCGAACCTTGATGTGTATACGAAGGTATACTCATTGGAGCTGAATATTGACTTTTCAAATCTAAATCGAAAAAAAAAATCATAAAAAAAATAATAAAATTAAACAGTTAATTAACCTAATTAAACGATTGAAATAATTAATTGAGAATTAATTGGTTGAAACCCTAACCAGATGAATCGTAAGAGGGAGGAGGACCGTTATCGAATTTGGTACGTTTAGCGATATCGGAAGGAGGAGCAGCGTTGCCGAGGAGACGAGCGGCGACTTCTTGAGCGCGTTGTTTGATGAGTTCGAATTCGGTGGTGGAGGGAGGAGGGACGTTGTTGTAGGAAGGAGGAGGAGGTCCGTCGGAGAAACCGGTGGGTCTGGAGTGAGGAGGTTGTTCATCGTACTTGCGTTTGAGAGAAGGTGGAGTTGCGTCGTATTGGGATTCGTCGGCCATTGGAATTTTGGATTGGAATGGAATGGAATGAAAAAGATGAAGAAGACGAAACCCTAGTTAGTGTGTGTGATATAGGTTCGATAAGATGCGTCTGTGTCACGTGTATTGGATTGGTTGCTTTTATATTGGAATCGGTATTGGGGTGATGGGGTCAAATAGTCTTTGCCCCTATTTGCTTCACCAAAATATCTCTTTTTCCTTTTTTTTATTTAAACCCCAAAACATCTCTTTATTTTTTTATAAATAAAATAAAATTTAGGAAATAAATGTTTATATTTATAATATAATAATTATAATTATTAATAATTAAGTTTATATAGTAAATTAGAAGAGTTGAGCATCGATCGATTTCGAGCAAAAAATCGTCAAACCATTAAAAACCACAACTACTTAATTAGGATTTAATTCCGACCATTTACATTATTCGGTTTATATGATATTTGTTTTTTATTTTTTTATAAAAACTCTAGTATTGAGTTTGAGTTTTTACAAAGACAAGCGAATGAAGTCACATCCTTGCTATGACTTTCGCATTTTTAGTTACTATCCAACTTCTATTGATATTTAAAAAAAAATGGCGAAACATTCTATTTGTTATGAATAATATGTAATGAATGTCCATTATTGTGTAGGTTTTCTTGTCCCCTAATTGTGTCCTATAAATAGGACCCCTTTGTTACAATGTAATACACACCTTGAATAGAACAATACAATAGTCTATTCTCTCTTCTCTTTCTCTCCTTAATCTATTCTTCCATATTATTGTTCATGCTTATAAATTGTTCATAACACGTTATCAGCACGATAGTCTCTCCCCTTTCACGAAAGGTATAGCAACAAAGGGAAGTGACAATTTTATTTTATGTATGATTTTTTTTATTCTATTCTTTCAGATAATTTTTTTCTTCTCGTTTTTTTATATTGATTCACAAAACTACGATCTAGAAGTATCGTGGTGAAATTTTTGAAATATGAATCCTGAAGATTCATAGTGTGATAAAATTTTAAAATATGAATCCTGAAGATTCATAGTATGATGAAATTTTAAAATATGAATCCTGAAGATTCATAAGCATACGCTTCTAAAAGTACCATAAAATATCTTTTAAAATATGAATCTTGAAGATTCATAGATATAAGTAAAATGAACATCAATCCCTGAAGGATTGGATAAATAACTGATTGAATATATATTTGATCTGTTTTACAGTTCTTAAACAATTTAAAAATCAATTTGTATTCCCCACGAATTCCTGAAGAATTCATTACGGATACATCTTTGAAGGATCGTACAATTAGATCTATTATATATATTCTTGAAGAACTTAAAAATTTAAATTTTGTTCTCCATGAATTCTTGATGAATTCAATTGTGACACATCCCTGAAGGATGTAGAAAATATTTGATAAGATCTATTATAGAGTTCTTGAAAAACTCATGAAGAATTCAATGTTATATGCATCCCTGAAGGATTGCATAAATGATTAATTTTACATTACAAACAATGTTATATAGTTCTTTGAGAACTTGCTATGAATTATTTCTTATGAATTCCGGAAGAATTCAATATACATGCATTCCTGAAGGATAGCTTTATCAAGTTTTTAAAAAGTATTATCGATTTATAATAATATGGCACACTATCTATAATCTATACATATCATGTTGTGGATAGATAATTTGAATTTAGTACTTATCATTGTGAAAAGCTTAAAAACAATATTTTTGACCGTAAAAAAAAAAAACATAAACAATTAAACATATAATTATATGGCAATTTATTTTTAATACATTTACTATGTATATGCCAACTTTTTTCTCAATAAGTTACTAATTAATCTCATTCATAATATAAGTTACATTATAATTATTATTAATTTCACTACACTACTATTTAATTTGCATTATAAACTTTAGTACGTTACATTATATTAGTATTAATAAAAAATTAATTGGATTTTTTTTATTTGACTATGTTTATTATGCTTATCTAATTATTTGCTTAATTTTATTATTTGATGATGATATCAATGATAAATGAATGAAAAATCATTCTAAAAAATGAATGAAGTATGATCCACTGATGTTACTATATTCCCAGAAGTGAATGTAGCAACACACGATTACCATGGACAAAATTATGGTTATGGTCGTGGTAATAGTCATGGCCGCGGAAAAAGTGGACAAATTAGCAAAACTATTGAAAATATATGTGACATTAGCTAGTTCCCGAAGAACTAGAAAAGAAAAAGGGAAAACCTTAATAATTGAAGCATTTTTGAATGATTGCTCAAAGAATGAAATTTTCTTGAAGAAATTATGAAGATCATTGTGATCATTATATGAAGGTCACTTGTGATATAGTTCTTGAAGAACTAAAGCTTTAATATTGGCGCATCTTAGATGAATTGCTCAAAGAATATGGATTTCCTTAGCTATTTTTAATGAAAAAATTATTTGTATAGTTATTGAAGAACATAAAATCCAATATTAAAGCATTCTTGTAGTATCTCTCAATGAAATGAAAGATTATAAAATTGTGAATTTCTCCGGCCATTCTAAAAAGAGATTTGTTGAAGAACCAAATTCTTACGGCAAGATTACGGTCTATATGATATATTTGATCTTGGTATAGAATGAACCAAAATTAAAGGAAATGAATAGAAGAATTATTTATGTTTCTCGAATATGCTCCAGAAGTAGCAACTTTGAAAATATAATTTCAAGAATATTTTGTATATCCATTGTTGCACATACATTGGATGAATATTATTGATATATTTAGCTCGTGATTGAATGCTTGGTTCATACGTTTTTTTCCTCTAATAATAAAGATTATTCTTTTCAAATATAAATTGGTTTAATTATTCGGTTACTTTTTTTTTTTTTTGAACCAAACAAACTTACTGCATTTCATTAATTATCAAAAGTTCAATACATGAAGGAATAATCTCTAATTATTCGGTTACTTATTTAAATCAATTTATTGATTTTAATTTTATAAATATTTTAATTGTTACTATTTTCTAATTTATTTTATTTTTTTTGGTTACAACCTTCTAATTTCTAATTCTGCTGAAATTCACATAAACATTATTCTGTTATATTTTATTTCTACTCTTTTAATTCTAATACAAATAAATTATTACTATTTTTTATTATGTTCTACCGAAAAGAATTTTTTTGCTGAAACATATTTTTGTTAGCATGAAAGTATATATCTATATTACTATTCATAAAAAAAATAATAAAAATAAAAAAATAAAAATTGGAAGGAATTAAATCCTATGTTTTATAGTACAAAAATTATTGAAGCTCCACAAGAGCAAATACATTGTTATATCGAGAAACAAAGTTACACTTTGCTAATGTATTGTATATTTTAAAGTTTTAAAGAAATTTAGTATATATGCTTGGAGGATATTCACATAAATAAATATCATATTGAAACAAGTAATGGAGGAGATCTTGTATCTCTATATTACGAGACACATTATCAATTTTTGTCTTTAGTTTGGAGCATACTTATAATATTAGTGCAACTCAAGCACATATATGTTTAAGTAAACCAGAAGTTTACAATTTAAATCATATTAAGTTTGTAATTGGCAAGATTGGATGGGTCATCCCGAATCTATTATGATGTGAAATATAAAATAATTTTATATGAATTGAAGTGCCTGAAGTTTCTTCAATCTAATAATTTTATGTGTTACTAGTCCCCGAAGGAAGTTGATAAATTAAGTAAATGAGCATATTTTATTTTTTAGAATATATATAAGGTGATATTCGTAAATCAATACACCGATCACGTGGACCAATTCGATTCCTAAAATTTTAATTGATGCATCAACTAAATGGTCACATGTATATTTGTTATAAACTCACAACCAGAAGTTTGTGAGATTATTTTTAAGAGCTCATTTTATATATATTATTATAGAAAGTATTTGATAAGTATCATATGTCAATTGAAATTTATACTGAACATTTTGTAGAATATGTTCATACAAACAAAAAAATAATGGACTTGAAGATCCATTCTAAGTTATAGTTGGGAACACTCAAACATGTATGTTGAGATATTGAATAGCATCATGCCAACAAATTATTATATACATAAGCTCTCCCCTAATTTATTTGAATTTTAGTTTATAAACCTATTTTCCCATATAAACATTTTTGGATGTGTTGGGTGTAACACCCAAACCCATTATTTATATATTTCTACCTTTAGTAAAATCTTTTTCAAAATACGCAACGGAAAATCACATTTAATTTATTGAATATCGGTTCGAGTATTACACTCCTCTATCAAAATAATACTAATGTAATTAATTAGTAAAAATAGTGTTTATACAAATCTTTGAATCAAATAATGTATTTATTGATTATACAAAACAACCTAGACAATAGACTTTATATACAATATAAAACCCTTTCCCGTGTCACAATCAGAGCGGAGCTTCATCGACGACTCGACATCGAATACCACAAAACCTGTAAATCTGGACCCCCAACGGTCCAGCACATAACACATAAAAGAGAGTTAGGAAACATACTCAAAATATAAGTGTAAGTAAATGGTACTTAAACACTTCTTCATAAAAACATGCATAATCATACATTATACATATACCTCACCATCATTCATGCATATTCATATATCATGCATATACTTCATTTATCACATAATCAATCACCCACAAAATACACCAAACATATAGTTTCACGTCGTCTCGGACAATACCAAAACATCAACAAATACACATAACTCAATTACAAATAGGAATACACATAAAGTTCCTAATGTAATCTAACACCACAAATACACGGTTCAGATTATGGTCATGACGGACCCTGCGTTGTTCATTTTATAGTCATGACGGACTCTACTCCTCACATACGGATTAACAATCAACATTTACCAAGTACGTGTCAACATTATTTATCATAAAATGCACACATAATCCCTAATGCAATCTAATGCTTCACATTCATGCTATGTCCTCTAGACACCTCTAATGCATGTGGTACCATCTTCTTTATCAGAGTATCTCACCTCTAATATCCTTCTTTATCGGATAAATATAATCCGATATCCTTCTTTATTGGAATATCCAATATCACATATATTCATGAATGCATGTATATGTTTTTCATGAATTCACTCACAATCATTTTAATTAGCATTAAGCTCTTCATTTACTAATGTGGAACACTATCCAACATTACTTCTTTATTAAGATAACACTATACCTTAATATCCTTCTTTATCGAATAACATAATTCGATATACTTCTTTATTAGAATAACATAATTCTAATATCCTTCTTTATTAAGTTGATTAACACCTTAATATACTTCATTTATTCTTCATACATGATTAACAATCATTATAAGCATCAACAAGCATCAACAAGCATCAACAATCATCAACAATCATCAACAATCATGTAAGAATAAGACACTGATTCAAAACTACATGCAAAGGAAGATCGCAGATGAAAAACTGGTGAAAACTGCAGCATTTCCGCCTGGGGCGGAAATTTTTACGTTTGAGGCGTAAGTTTACGCCTGAGGCGGAAATTTTTACGCCTGAGGCGGAAAAATATCTGAAAGGCTGGCTGCTCACTGTTTTGCCGTTTCAGGCGGAAATTATTGCGCCTGAGGCGGAAAAACATGCGTTTTCTACACAAAAACGCCCAAAAATCCCATTTTTCATGTTATAAACCCCAAAAGAGTTTGTATTCAAGTGCTACAAACATATCTAAACACAAAAGGACGGTTCATTTCACCGATCTACCATTTTTACTACGAAAAAGTAGAGATTTAACACTTTTACTCAAAACTCTCAAGAACACAAAGTTCTTGAGTTTAATCCAATAGAAAACTCGTTTTAACCATTAAATCCGTTCATTAATCATGTTAAAAGCATGTTAAACATATTAAGAACCTTAGGAACGATTTCCATCAAGAAAATCCATTCCAAGCTAAAACGAAAATGGGGTGGAGGAAGTTCGGGTGAGGAGAAATCGACATTCTCCCCTTCCTCGAGTCACCCACGAATATGAAATCTACTCTCTTACCTGGATTCGAAGAAAACACGACGAAGCTCTCGAATCCCTAGCTCTCCCTTGCTCTAGCTCCCAAGCTCTCCTCTTCCTTTCTCTCAAGAACACAAAAACATGAGAAATGAATTCTCTCTTCCCTCACTATGCCCTTATGGGCGCCCCTCACACACACAAGGCCCATTGGGCCTCAAGCCCACTTGGCTTGGCCCAATAACACGTTAACTCACTCTACTCGCTTAATAACTAAAGTACTCGGTAAATAACTCTAGTTATTAACTTAATTAAAATTCCACGTTAAATAAAATATTTTAACACATAAAAATAATAATACGAAAATTGGGTCGTTACATTGGGTACGTCTCAATTGCTCCAATATAATGCATTTAAATGGGTAGTAAAAGAATATTGGGAAAATAATTTTTATATGAATCTCCTAAGTGAGCCAATAATTGGAGATTTTTTTACAGCTTTATAGACTGATTATCAATTGGTGAATTAGTTTTCCCAATATTAGGGGAAGATAATAAGCAGCTAAAAAATATGAACTAGAAGTTCAATTGAAATGTTTTGAAATAAATTAATAATTGTTATTTTGATCCTCTTAGAAATCAATATGAACCAGAAGTTCAAAAGATAACTCATTTGCAAAGTTGATGAAATCAATCAACAGCTGCTAATGCTCCAATAAAAATGAATGTCCCTGTTGGACAATCTAATATTGCAAATGATTCCTAACCACGCGTGAAGCATGGTAAGCAAATCGGTTCCAAAGATAAAAATCCTCAAATAAGAAAAGGAGCTAAAAACAAAGATGACCCGAGTGAGGATATGAAAATAGTATTTGACATAATTAATTTTCCAGTTCCAGAAGAACTTATCAGGTACCTGTAATTTACGAAAATATAGAGATCTCGACAAACTATGTCATGAATGGAATACGATGGAACCGAGATGAAGTCAACGTTGACAATATTTTTGCACATAATAAAGCGCTATATATGTGATAAATGACAATGAGGATCATAAATCAAAGTCTATTAAGGATTATAGACAATGAAATGATTGACTAAATAAGATAGACGCAATTGATTCAAAATTAAACTAGTTTTGCAAAGCGAAATGTTTTTGGACCAGTAGTCCATTTCATCTGCAGATGGAGATAAATTGATATGAATAAGTTTTCAAGAGAAAAATAATAAAAACAAAATGTTTAGAGTTTGAATTGTTTATCAAGTATATTGATAAATGTCAATCATTGATTTTCAAGAAGCATATTCACCTGAAGTGAATTCAAAAAATTAATTAAGTTGAGTAGCATCTGAAATACTCAATTCATGTGAAATATGTGTTTTAACGTATTTTACTGGCTCACTTGATAATGATGATCCCTGAAGGATTTAGTTATATTTGACAATAAATTATTTATATCCGAGGCTTATATTAATGATAAAATATCATCTAGACTCCCGAAGAGCTTATGAGATATTCTCATTTAAATTTATAATTTAAATAAGATTATATAGCAAAAGTGTTAAAACAGTTTGACATTGACAAATCTAATTTGTTGTATACTAAAAATGGTTGCAATGTCATTTGATGTGTCATGCCTCAAGAAAATGATGAACAATTTGAATTGGTCCTGGAGTACCATATCTTAATTCAATTAAGCTCACTAATATATTTGCTATAATTTCGTAGTATTTTATTTTTGCCTATTCATCCAACCCAAATATTGAAGTAAAGCAAAACATAGAATTATTTATACTTTAAAGAAACAACAATATCATCCAATCATGTGAAGATTTTAGCACTACATCAAGCAAGCTGAGAAGATGTTTTTGTTGAGGATTGTAATTCAACACATACAAGAAATTCGTTGTTTTATTACAAAATGATGGTTCCTGCAACAACTCAACATGAAGATAATATCAGACGCAGTGCTAATTTAGAGAATAGTATAATAAAGAAGATATGACAGATTTTTCTACAGAGTCAACTTTTAGTAAAACTTTGGAGCAGCTAGTACAGAAGATTATTTGATTTTTCATCTCATGTATAATAATTGTCTTTATGAGGGGGAGATATAAATATGTTCTGCACTCTTTTTCCCTTCACCGTGGTTTTGTCCCACTGGTTTTCCTGGTAAGGTTTTTAATGAGGCAGTTCACACACAAATGATGATGTACTCTTTTTCCTTCACTAGGGTTTTTTTTTAGAGAAAGAATATCCTTCATGGACATTCAAGGGGGAGTGTTATGAATAATATGTAATGAATGTCCATTATTGTGTAGGTTTTCTTGTCCCCTAATTGTGTCCTATAAATAGGACCCCTTTGTTACAATGTAATACACACCTTGAATAGAACAATACAATAGTCTATTCTCTCTTCTCTTTCTCTCCTTAATCTATTCTTCCATATTATTGTTCATGCTTAGAAATTGTTCATAACACTATTGATATTTTTGATTGTATTGTCACGTTTTAATCAATAATATGTTATAAGTCAATTTTCGTCAAAATAATATATTTGGACCCCATGGGCAAGTGATTAGGGGATACCTAACTCTAGTGTATAACTCATAAATTTTCCAACTAAAATTAATCACTTAAGTTGAGGCACTAGTTAACATGACTTTTTTTTTTATGGATTATACCGGCTTTCTCTACTTAAAATTTTTTATATTTGTTTTTCCCCCCTAAATACATTCTTAGCACTATTTTTACTAGACTATTTAAAAATGTCACATTTTGAATTTATAACTTATAAACTCAAACCACAAAAATAAAAAATAAATAAAAATGGCCAACACTTTTTTTCTCACGGCTTATGGGTTTTTCTATTAACTTGTAGCTTATTTTTTTTCTTTCAATTTTACCCATATCATCTTAATTAAATCGAATATTAATTAAATATTTTTTATATCATTTCATATTTATATATAGTATAAGCTATGATTTGAATACAAACCTTCTTCCAATGGATTTGAAATACATTCTACATCATCAATCATCTAATTCTTGCATATAGAAGTAAACATAAGTATATATAGAATGAATTTTAGCATAGTAAAGAAGAAAGAAAAGGGTACACCAACCAAGAAACAATACAGCCACTTAGATGACCAAAATACAAAGTTAAAATCATTCTATAGTTCCACATTGAACTAGAATTAAACAATCAAAACACATGATTAGTAATTTTGGATCCAAACAGAAAGGCCGTTGCACACGATTCTTCTCAGACAATCCTCTCTAACTCCCTAGCATAGCTAAGTGTTTGGTTGATGAGTTGCAGAGAGGGTATTTCTTTGCAAGGAGCTGATTCTTTCGCCTTTTGAAAATAAACAGCTCCGTTCTTAACTTCCCACTCTGAGTGCTCCTGCAATCAATAGATAATAATTTTAAAACCGGAGAACAAACAATATCATGCAACGATATTTAGGCGTGTCGAGCAAAAACACAAAAAAGATCAATATTAATGGAAACGTGAAATGTATAATAAAAAATCATGCATTCATGAGAGAAATAATCTTGATTATATAACATATAACATCAATGTAAAGTGCATAGTCTAGATTAATGTGTCTCTCTCTTCATACTTTCATTAGTTACGCCAAGAGTTGTGATATTTCTCACCTCTTTAATATATTCCAAGAGCTCCTGGTCTGAGGAGAACAACAACATCTGCTTAGCATCATTAATTGAAAGATAGTCATATGCCTTCTCGCTGCATCCTGCTATCTCGTCTCTGAATGTTTAAAGAAAGAGACAGACTGATTAACTAATTGATATAGATGTGTAAAAAACAGAAAACAAATAACATACAGGCAAAGTGTAAAGTTTCAAGATTATAGAAATGATTGCGCTTCTGCCAAATTTCCATTACAGGACCCAGAAAGAATAGAATCAGCATACCATAAATAACTCAAAATATAATAGTTATAGTATAGAAATATTCAGAGGAGATTAATAAAAAAAACAAGCTAACAAAATCCACCTTCAGAGGAAATATAGATGGAGTTTCATTTTAGAAGTCGAGTTCAATCATCTGGTAGGCTATAAGAAATAATAACAACTATTACCTGATGGTCTTTGCCAAAAGATCCATGAAGTACACATATGTTTCATGCGGGACGGTCTGTCGAGCACTCAAGACACGGTTGTAAGCCCCTTCCATAAAAGATTGCTCGAGTTCCACGGCATGCTTAATACATGGATTCTCTAGAGCAGCAGATGAAAGCAATTCCAACTCAGTATGAAATTCAGCAATCCTGTTTTGCACAAGTAGTCTCAACAGGTTGAGACCAAGAATTGGGTACTCCTGAGGAGATTGCGGAAGACGATTACTGCAACATAGAAAAATGTCCAATAAATTATAATAGCTCAACAAGAAAGCACATGAGTTGGATAAGAATCACACTTTGATATAAATACTACTTTTATGTTTCTTGGCATATACTCTAATGTAAATGTTAAGAGATCAGGAAATGTCTACAGTTTTGGTTCCAGCTTCAGTTGTCCGAGATTAGAAACCTATATTATGTATAGGTTTCTAAAAAAAAAAAGAAACCTATATTATGTAATTGTAAATAAAGTGGCAATAATTAGTTACCGGGCATCCGTATAATAAGGTTTCAGCTGGAAGAAATCCCTTTCAAAGGCATCTTGGTCCTCAATTTTTACGCTAAGGACAACAGCATGCTCGTATATATCCCCTGAAATTTTCAACAACCGTGAGAAAAAATGCATTTCATACAAAAAACCCTAGCTTGCAATTTCTTCCGCTTAAGTAGATATTATGTTATTCATTATTATAATTAATATGATTCAATTACGGTAGAACAGTTTTAGTATTTTATTTTGTAAATTGATAGACAAATGGCTCATCACTTTATTTTTTGAAGCATCTAACAGTTTCAAATTTTAAATATAAAAAAACTATTATATCCTTTTTTGTCTCCTCTAAAATACAGTATTTGTCATGCAGTAAGGCAAAACCTAACTTGTAATACTAATTTCACAACAACATGATAGCAATGTTGCTAACCATGGTTTGAAGAACAAACAGGAGCCCCCTCCTAACAACAACAGTAGACATGGAAGAGCAATTCTAATTTATATAACATAGAGCTCATAGCCAAGCTAATCCATTAAAATTTCATTTACAATATCAACCAAATTTAAGATTCACTCGTGATATTTTAACAGGATCTTCTTTTATTACTAACAAATGATACAGGTAAGAAAACAATGCAGAGGAGAATGAACAAAGATAGGAAAAGGACCACAGCAACCGATTGAAATTAAGAATATTACTTGCTATTGTTAGCTCCTGAACTGCATTAGGTGTATCTGCAAACAAGGGTGGAAGGCTTCTAAACCCTGTTAGTAACACCTGCAAGTTAAAAAGGTCAGTCAACAGTTACACTTCGAAGAACAAAATATAATCAGCCGCAAATTATGTACCAAGTTAGAAACTATGACCCAATTTAGACAAATTTGCAACAACCAATTGTAGAAAAATAAATGCTACTGAATCGTACACTGATTGCAACAGTTTCTCGTATATGTTGTAATTAACTTTTACAGCTCAGTTTGTTTTACAAAAACTCTCATGTACCTTATAAGAAATTTTACACAAGCAAAGAATCATAATTCATACACAGTATTTTAATGAAAAAAAAGTTCCCATAAGCTACATGCTAAACCCTGTTTCAGGGTGAGGGTCTATATATATAAATCAATGGTACGAATTTAAGCTGCTTGCAGTAATCATATAATCCAAACAACTAACACGACACACCATGTTTTTAAAGAAAAATTTCCCCTTTCTACAATTGAAATGGAACTCACAAATAGACCATCCAGCATCCCTCTAAAATATGTTCCTTTTTAGGTTATATACTTAAAAAATACCAACCTATCACACTAGACTTGAATTCATCACCACTATATCACAGAAAACTTACCCGCTATCTATCAAGAATAATAAACCCCAGTTTCTCACAACCCATTGTGCCTTTTTTTACTTAGGGTTAGTAATTAATTAATTAAATCAAGAACAACATTACACGGGTGACACAAAAATACATCTGACCATAAATGCAACTATAACGATCTCACAAAGAAAAAACCCAGAACCATTTAACCTCACAAGAATAGCCAAATTTAAATTTCCATTATATAAAGTAAGTGAATTGATCTTAAAGGAGCAAAAAAAGGTATGAAGCATTTGTGGAAATTAGGGTAGCAATAAACTAGGGTTTTGTAGGGCTTATAAGGACTTTTCAAAAGCACACATAAACTTATTTCATTTAAAAAAAGTTCCAATAAGCTAGAAGCTAAATTATATCCAAATACTGAGAATTCAAGCAGGTAGAAGCAAGTATATCAGCCAAATAACAAACAAAAACACCATGTATTCAAAGCAAAACTTCCCTTTTCACCAAATTGACCATCCAACTTAGCACTAAAATATGTTCTTTTTTTAGGTTATATACTTTAAAATTCAAATCTACAGCACACTATACCACAGTAAACCATCTCAACCATTACCAATCAATAATAATGAACCCTAGTTACTCACAACACATCTTACATATTTTTTCGTTAGTAACTATGAGCAGCTTCAATTATGTACTAAGTTAGAAACTTCAGCCAGTTTGGATAACATTCTCAATAAAAAATTGTGGAAAAACAAATGTTAAAGAGCCTAACAATAACTATGAATATTTTAAACAACAATTTCTAGTATAAGGCATAAGTTAACCAATTTCTACATCACAAATTTTTTTGTTCAAAAACACAGTCTTTTACTTATAAGGACTTTTCTAGAACAAAATTCAAATCAAGAACACTATGCTCTCTCTAATTCATGGGTGTTACAGTAACAACACATCTGACCCAAAACCCAAAATTACAATAACGATCGCACATTTAAACCCCCATCGTAAACGAATTGATCTTTAAGAATCAAAGAAAGTGTATAAAACAATTATTGAAATTAGGGTAACAATTAAACTAGGGTTTTGAAGGGTTAGAGTTACCTTAAGCTGAGAAAGGAGATTTGAAGCTGAATCAAAGTCGTTTCTTAGCAACGCAGCCTTGAATCGATCAAAAAGCTGGGAAACTTCGGTCAATTTTGGATCCATATCTTGCTATTTGGCGATTGCGATTTTAAGAAATTGAAGAATATGTTGAGTCGACAATCTTCAGCTATAGATGAAGACAACGATTTCGTTTTTAGTTTTAAACTTTGCAATATTATTTTTTTTTTGGCAAATAACAAAGTTGTTTTAACGGGCCGAATCGTTCAGGCCCATGAATGAAACAGCCCAATTCACGAAGATCGAATAATTTGCAAACAAATAGATAACTGACGCATAAATAAACAACAAATCAGAGTGGCGCAGCGGAAGCGTGGTGGGCCCATAACCCACAGGTCCCTGGATCGAAACCAGGCTCTGATAATAGTTTTTTTTTTTGCATTATATATTTTTAGATGAAAAACTATTCTCAGCGCGTGTGTCTAAGAGTGGATTTCTTGTGCGTACTGCGTTTCAGGTCAGAAACAATTTCGTCGCAATGGTCATAATTAATCTTTTGGTAAAAAAATAATAATTATGATTAATATCATACATTATACTAAAACAAAGAAAAGAGAACCAGAAAACCAAAAAATATACCTTAATATGACGCAGTACAGAAGCGTGAAGGAAAAACAAGCGCTATTTTAGATAAAGGTTCTGGAATCCACCAGAAAGAGTAACTAATCTAGAATCCACTAGACTTCCGGAATACACCAGAAGGAGTAATTTGGCATCCACCAAATTTGAGAAAAATCTCTGAATTTTTATTAAATCAAAAGGTTGCCTTCAAGGCTACAATAATTTAGCTTAAATAGAAGTGAAAAATAAAATTAACAAATCTCCTAAAAGATTGTAAAAGAAAATAACAAACCTAACTAAATAAAAATAAGAAATCTACCTAAAATATAATAAAACTAAATCTATCTAAAATAATAATATACAGAAGAAATCATCCTACACATATATCATCTCCCTGAAATAAATAATATTCATCTCACTATTTAATGTTTGATTTTTTTTTTTTAACAAATGAATGTATTGTAATGTTATTTTTGAATATGAACTTCACATATAATGTAATGATTTTTTTTTTTATTGTTACCTTAGAATCTACCGCAACAATTTCAAAGTAGTCATTTTCATCTTTGGTACCACTCCATTTGTCTTTGACTTTCACAGCTACTTTCCATAGATTCTTGCAGTCAGTGATATCTTTGATAAACTCAAAAGCCCTCGCCATTATCATGAAATAGATCGAAACATGAAAAGCACAAAACTTTATAATCCCAAAAGATTGTGAACGGGAAAAAAAACTCAGAAAATTAACTTTATGAGTCATATTAAAACGAAACTTTGAACTTTAAAACATAACTCAGAAAATAAGCCATCATTAAGATATGTGTATCAAAACATGAAAAGACCAAATATTTGAACTTTATAAAACATGATAACATGAAAAGACCAAAACTTTGAACATGTTCCAAATGATAATAATGTTATATATGAAAACATAAAAAACACAAAACTTTAAAGTGTTAAACACAGCTCAACACATGAAAATCAAATCTCAAATCCTTTGTTAAACTAAAAATGTGTTTTATTTACTCTTCCATAATCATTAATACTCGAATATAATGCCTCAAGGTTTTCTTTTTGAAACCGTTAATCATCATTTAATGGAAAACTGACCTCAAGCGAAGCTCAAAGTTTATATCTTATATTATGAAGTTCGACGAAGAAGATTAATATATATTATGAATCAGATAAATGAAATGAAAGCAGAAGAAATGAAAGAAAATGAAAAGCTTACCTAAAAAATTTGCTGAGAAAATTTGGAGAAAGGACAACCAAGAGAGAGTCGTTGAGTGAAATGTGTACAGAAAGAGGAAAATATGTCTGTATTCTCAGACAAAAGATATGTTTTGTTTCAAAATAGGTTGATTTGACAGTGTACTTTCCTTCCAAATCCAACTGACCGCCTTTGTTCCCAACCATGGCTTATTGATAAAGTTAAATTTGTCTCACAAATGTGTACTTGCAGCTTGGTTAGCAAAACATGGCTCGGTTTGCTTTGATTTAGTTCGTTAAAAAAAATTTGGACAACAAATACCCTCATTTTGGACACTTGGCGGTTTTTTAAGCAGGGACATTTTTGAATTTATCAGGTTCAGCAATATTCTTATATTGTATTGGATATTCAATAAAATAATTATTAGAAAGAAAATAATTCCAACACTTCTACTTACCATTTTAGGTTTTTTTTTTTTACAAAATGAGGGTGGAATTTTAGTTTTTAGAAAACATTTCTTTAGAAAATGAAGAAAAAAAATACACCAAATTCAAAAAGTTGCCCGTTATCGAAGTGCATATTCCCTCCTTCATAAAGTCTTCATTCACTCCATTCTCAACCACTCCCAAAACTTAGGGTTTCTCTCCGAACCCAACCCTCAAAATTCCGGCGACTCTGCAACCGTCACACTCCCATATTCATCTCCATGCTTCACAACACCATCACTTCCTTCAACAGTTCCTCAATTCCAGAAAAAATGGACCAAAAATTGTCTAACCAACTTCAACCTCACTACCAACCAATGCTCAAAGAATCAATCAACCGTTTCTTAACTGAATACCGAAACGGAGCTACCAATTTCACCGATTTCAGCTTAATCTTTTCCCGTACGCTTCATAGTACCCCAGACCCGCCAATTCCACTTGTGTGGTTCTACTCGGCGCTTGAATTTCACACTAATAGGTTGAGAATGGGAAGAGAAGGTTCTGGAAATTCGGTGATGGCGGTTAAGAGTTTGTTTCAGTTGTTGGTTTCGTGTTCTGATGGAAGTGTTTCGATGAAGAGGATTGGTGTTCTTGCGCCTTTGGTGTTTGAGATTTACCGTTTGATGGTTCATGAGAAAGAAGTGATGAAGAGTGAAATTGAGGGTTTGGTGGAAGGGGTTGTTAGTTATTGTAGTATTTTTTGTATGAAGAGTGAAGTTGAGGTTTTAGGTGGTGGTGATGGGGTTGTGGTTTTGGAGAAGGATTTTGTGGATTTGATTCCGGTTTGGTTAGTTGGTTGTGACGATGGTGGTGGTGAGTTTGGGGTTGGTGATTGTTTGAAGGGGTTTTTCCCTTTGGTGAGTGATCAGGTTCGAAAGCGAATTGAAATGGGTTGTGAGGTTGGTTACTTGGCTGGGGTTGTTATGTTTGAAGCTCTTTTGTTGAAATTGTGTTTGATTTTTGATGCGGGGATTACACGAGAGGAGAAGGAGAAGAAGTTGCAAGCTTCCGCAGCTCAGATCATGACGGGGTTTCAAAATTTTTACTTTTTGGGTAAGAACTTGATACTTCCTATATTAATTTCAAGCATGGTTTTAAATTGCAGTTGTAGTCTTTGATATTGCAGTGAGTTGCCGTCAAATACGACTAATGTTAGTGTCAATTGCAGTTGCAATTGCAAATTAATTGAAAACATGATGTTTTTGCCACAATTGTGTCCTAATACAAGTATTTAGACGATTTTCAAGCATGTACATTAATGTATATGATTGACTAAGTGTGTATAAATGGGTGGGGTATCGATAAATTCAAAACAACTAGTATCATATAGACTCTATCATTTATTGTTATGCATTATCTTTCTTTTCCTTAGCAACCTTAATAATAATTTTATTGTAATGAATAACAATGCTGTTTGTATTTAATATACTTTTTCATTTAATGTTTTCCTCTCAAATGATGCCTTTGATTTTCTTTTAAATAAAATGATGCCTCTTTGTTAGCAAATGTCTTAATATATAATCATGTTATTTCATTATATTGGAGTGTGGAGTAATGTAGGTTCTGGAGCATTTTAGGAAGCCGGATCTTGATGAAATATAAATTTGATTGTTTATTTATATTTGTGTCCTAATACTCAGATTGGTTTTGATGTTCATGCATCAACCATCCATTCAGAGTTGTCTCCTGTCTTTGTATCGGTCAATCTGATCGTACAGAATTTTCTATTTTCATAGTTTAAGTTTTACCTTTATTTGTTTATTTCTCAGCTTGACATTGGTCGAATCCTTTTGTTTTATGGGGTGACTTCATTACAATTTTTGTGTATGTATTTCCTGACTGCTTATTGGCGCATACCAGATACCCTTTTCAGGATGATGTTGGAGCCAGCTTTGCCAGTGATCTCCTTGCTGGTCAGTACCTGCATACCATGTCTTTGCTTTATCATTTCATGGTTTAATTTGGCGTTAAGGGCATATAGGCAAAGCACCTATAATTTCAAATAATTTAAAGCCCTCTTATTAGCTCATGCCGCATATATAATACTGAAGGCCAGTCATGTTGTGATGCCACTGCCCTCTATAGAAAAGTTACTGAAATAGTGTTTGTCACACGGACAGAATGAATTATATCAACCTGTTTTATTCTTTTCTTTCCCACCCTTTTAGATAGAACAGAACCAAAACATACCCACTCATCCATCTTTAGTCCTTTCTTGTTTTGTTTTTATATGCACCAAACATAGAAAAACTGAAGTGCTGTTCCAATACATTTACCAAACACTCTTATGTTAGCTAGTGATAAGATCCAAGGGTTGTTTTTGACGGCATGCAAAACCAATTTTACAAAATAGAGTATAGGTGAAGTGCGCTGTTGGGTCCTACTCATTTGAAGTTTAAATAATAGTTAATTCTCAAGTTTTATTCTTCATATGATAATTGATGTTAGACCAGGAGTTGAAATATTGATGATGATAAGTGATGTTGGAAAACTATGATTTTGGATTTTCTGAATTTTAAAACTTATATTAACCTTTCCGGAGAAATTGTTCAGTTCACCAATTATTTATTCATGTATAGTTCCCAATATACTCTATTTGAAAAGGGCTATTACTTGGTTTGCTGCAATGATTATTCATTGCCATAATCATATCAACATTGACTCAGGTACTGGCCAACCTTCGTCTGTTGGTAATTTGGAATGTCTTATTTCATTTCCCTTCAAGAAGTGTATGATACATTCTATTGCTCATCTCCAATTGTTTCTACTAAATTCAGCAATTAATTGGTCATTTTGCTATAGGGTTCTGAAAACGAAGTTCTTTTAAAAGAAGTCCTGTACAATTCTGTGATGATGATGGATTATTCATTCATCAATCGTCAAGCCGGAGTTTCGCTGTATGCCAACAGCCTGAAAGATTTTGCTATTAATTGGTTGTTTGTTGCTGAGTTAGCTATACAGTCTGCTAGGTATGAGAAAAGCCTGTTGTTTGTACTTTGTAGCTGTGAGAGATGAATTATGAAAGGGTTCCTAGAATGTCTCAGCTGATATGTCTCATAATCTGCTTGGTCACAGGGAAAAAGGTGATCAGGGGAAAGCTACTTCTTATGTAAATGCCTTTTGTAGGTCCTGCATTCCCATTCAATTAATCAACTGGGTTACTAGTCAAAGTGGCATAGACAGAAAGATCGGCAGGCCATATGTTTCCACTCCCATAGATCTTATAAGTGAGTTCCTCCAATTACCCCTCCATTTTATTTGTTATTCTTTCGACTTCTCTTTGACGGTGAAGAGGTTTTTATATTTTCTAACAAGTCCGACAAGCTCTATAGTTGAATGTGGCTGCACCCAGTTTCAAGATGTATCAGTGTTGTTGGTGATTGGATTCCGACTATGGTTATCTAAGACAAGCTGCAAATTTTGTGTAGTTTCTTTCCTTTTGCCTGTTAGATTTTTTTGTTTTGTTTTGTTGCATAACTAATGATTAGTGATTTCATATTCAGAATGGCTTCTTGTTGTTGAGGAACACGGATTGGCGATATTTGGTTGTGGAATTGCCAAGCATCGTGCAAAAGCTTTCCTTTTCACTTCAAGAACCGCGTATATGCCTCCAGTAGTCAAACCTCACTTTTTAAATTCTACACATGGAGGGTCCGTGGCAGATAGAGTTCGTGGTGGTGATGTAGAGATGCATGATACTGCGGACACCAGAAGTTTGTCCGGTGATGATACAACGAACCCAACCACCACTACTGATGGAACTAGAAAACGCAAAGAAGGAATTGAGGATGATACAAAAGCACAGCTGAAGTATATGAGATGCCAGTTTCCCGAGAATTCAGTGAGAGAAAACTCGTTTATATTCAGGCAACAGTGATGGTTTGTGGCTTGTGGGAGGTATGGCAGGGTATTTTGGTTTCACAAAGCATATGAAGTAATGGCGCAATATCTTTGATGAAAAATTATGAGAGGATGCAGGGTAAGCAACTTTGTATGGCTATATATATATTATGGTTATTTTTGCTGCTAGTGAATAGCAAACATTGAACACAGCATGATCTTCTGGCATAGGTGCCTTCAATTTCATTTTGGTTGGCATAATGCCATGAAATGATGTACTTTGAAGCTTCAAATTACTGTAACTGTACTAATTAGGCATCTGACTTGTTCTTGAAGCCAGTAATAAGTAATAACAATACACAGTAGCCTAAATATATTTGAAAATATATGTTTATCCTTTTAAATATTCAACTTTTTATTTTATTTTTGTTGGCTATTCATTTTGTTGACCTGGTTTTAGCCTCTTCTTGTCTCATATACAGGCTTTAGTCTGTGTCCAATCCATTAAGTTAATACTATTATTAAGTGTTTTCTCAAAAAAGTTATTATTAAGTGGCAAATTAGATGTTACAGTATCATATGCAATGCAAGTATAATCTTATTTTTAGTTATCTCCTCTACCTTCCTGTTGGAGGTGAAAATAAAAAGTCCGTTTATTCTTATTTAACATCGTGTATCTCAGTTTTCAATTAATTACGTGTGTCAAAAAATAAAAAATTAATTAATTACTAATCATTGTAGTGGTATGAGGCTCTGGCCAAACCATTTTTTAACAGTTAGAAATCGAATTTGGGAGAGCTTGTGGTTAGTTAATACAGCACAATATAAGATTTAAATCAAATTAGTTTTATTCATTAAATAAGTTTTTCTAAATATATATATGTATAGTTAAAAATAGATTTTAAGTCATTTAAGAAAACACTTCCTTTCTGATGGAGATCCTTTCTGTGTATGAAGAGGCGTCTGGCCAAGAAATTAATATGAATAAGTCAGAGGTGTTTTTTAGTCGCAATATTAGTAAACCGGCACAAGAAGACTTCTAAAAAATTATGGGAGTCGGGCATGCATTAGGCACGGGAATATATTTGGGCTTACCATCTATGGTAGGAAGAAGCAAGAAAGATGTCATATAGTGCAAATCCGGACACATTGGTGGCTAGAATATTTAAAGCAAGGTACTTCCCATATTCATCCTTTCTTGAAGCTAATATTGAGAATAATCCAAGTTAAGTGTGGGGGAGTTTATGGAAATCACGTCATGTGCTTACTCTTGGGTGTATGTGGAGAATTGGCGATGGAAGCAAGATCAAGGTAATGCATGACCCTTGGCTTAGAGGCGAAAGGAACAGTTGGTGCAATCATCTCAAGTCCAAGGTGTGTATAATATGAATGTTAATCATCTTATATTGGAGGGTATGAGATAATGGAATAATAATAAAATTCTTGTTCTCTTATGATGCAGCACAAGACATTCTGTCAGTACCATTACTTGAGGTAGTGCAAGGGGATTGCTTGGTTTGGAAAGAGGAAACACATGGAAACTATACTTTGAGGACAGGTTATAGACTGCTGATGCAAGAGAAAGAAGAAATGCGACGTTGTGGTGTAAACGGGGATTGGAGAAACAGCATCTGGAAAATTAGAGCACCACCAAAATCTAAACATTTGCTATGGCGGATTTGTAGGGAATGCCTTCCAGCGAAAGTGCAACTTCGTAGTACAATGTCCATTGATATGTCAGTTGTGTGAAGAAGGAGCAGAGGACGACTGCCACATCCTATTTGATTGCCCGGAGAGTAGGCAAAGCTGGGCAGCTGCAGGTCTGAGGCATATTATCGAACCGAGGCTTCAAAAATTTCATGATGCTAAAGCATTGATACATGATATATGTACTAATGAGGAGAGGGCAGTAGCAGGACGTTTTGCTTTCATGATATGGACCATTTGGAATAATAGGAATAACTGGATTTGGAATAATGAAAAGAGTGAGGCAAAGCAATTGGGTATGCAAGCATTTCAAACTTGGAATGAGTGGTTCATGGCACAAAGCTTCTACCAAAACACTCTCAGTGATGAAAAAATGCAGCAGCAACAGTCATGGCAACCACCACAGTTTGGATGGTTAAAGTGTAACGTTGATGCCTGGTTTCAAGATCATCATGGGTGGGTAACAAATCGCGGCTGGTGTATTAGGAATGATGCAGGGCTGTTCATGTATGCAGGTACAGCTTGGGATGAAAGTAATCACACCATTATTGAAGCTGAAGCATTAGCCTTAATGTTGGCAATGCAAGCAGCCAGTAACATGCATATGGAGCACATAGTATTTGAAAGTGATTCACAACTGGTTGCTCATTTGTTAGCTTCTGAATTTAGCGCACTTATTTCAAGTATTAAGTATGTGTTTGGTTCTGCGGTGGACAGAATTGATTTTGATAGAATTGAGTTTGAAAGAATTGATTTTGATAGAATTGAGTTTGATAGAATTGATTTATGTTTGGATATATTCATACAAAAGTGAGTTGAACAAATAATTTGAGTGTAAAAATCAATTCTAGAATGAGAAGCTACAATTTCTAGCTTCAAGTAGAATCCATTCTGGAGGCAGAATCAATTCTAGTTTTGAGGAACCAAACAAGTCAGAATTCATTCTACATGTCCAGAATCAATTCTGGCTGCTCCAGAATTGAAACCAAACATTCACTAAGAACTTTTTAGCTTTGAATTCCAACTTCGAGGTGAAGTTTGTAAAGCGCCAAACGAATTTGGTTGCTCATTTGTTAGTTAAGGTGGTCAATTCTTGGACTAGGAGTTGTATGTTTCATTTAATTCCTCTTTGTATCGAGAACCAATTTGATTACATAAATTATTTAAATAAATGTAAGTAGTAAAATACCCCCGAACCAAATTATGCGATCTAGTGGACTGGATACTGGTGGTGAAAATAAAAAAAATGTAAATAGTAAAATGATGTTTTTAAATTCATTATCTCTACTAAAAAAAGATTTTGATTATATTGTCAAAGTATATGTATTAAGTTTCTTATATTAATTAGGACTAAAGTAGTTCTTAATTTTCTCTTACAAATAAGATTAGAGAGAGCATATAGACCAAAAATGCTTTGTTTGTTCTCCAAGAATCCAAGATAATTAGTATAAACTCAAGAATATGCCGACAACTATACAGAATTCTTACACCTTGGAATCGACATGGACCACAACAAAGATATGAACAATTCACTTAAAACAGATTAAGACATCAACCAAACATGTTTTCTATGATGTTTGGTTCTTCTTGGCAGAAAAAATTATGTTTTTCAAATTACATGCTTAGAGAAGTACAATCAAGGATAATCTAATTATCACTAACATCCAATATTTTGATTGATGAGACCAAAGTTATGTGAGCAGGTAAATAAATTGTAAATTAAAAAATATTTTCATTTTATCAATACAATGAAAGTCTTTTCCCAGTAGACAAAGTTGACTAATGGCTACATGGATTGAACAACAACCAGTAGGTCCTGCCATGGATATCATATATGATGTAGTGTTTAACTAAAAAATGTCTCTTTTTTTTGAGAAAAAAAGTCTCTTTCTCAACATAAAAAACTAAAAGATATCTCTTAAATAGTTGGACTTATAATTTCCTTTAGTCTTCTGTGGGTCTTCTCTGCACATGTCCATTTATCTCTTATCAATAGAATTAGTTAGGATTAAGGACTAATAATTCCCTGATAAAAAGTTTAACTAAAAACACAATTAATTTTGTTAAAAAACAATGAATCAAAGTAGGCCGGCCAACACATGTATGGGTTTAAAAGCAAAAAAATAACATATAAGGCTTAGATTAAAAATGACAAATTTTGTTAAGTTGGGAGTCAAACTTTGATCCTCATCGTTACCACAAATATCTATTTAAATGTATCATATTATTTACCCAAAAAAAAATGTATCATATTATATTTATAACTAAATTGAATTTTTGTAGGCTTTTTTTTTTACCCAAAAATTAGAGATCTAAGACTAAAACTCTTGTTTGAGTTACAGAAATCAGTTGATTTTTAGACCAACCCTAAGTCCCTAAACCAAAGAACAATAAAACAAATCTACACTCTGAACACATTGGCATTGAATGAATCCAGGAAATGAACAAATAAATCATCATAGAATGCTAGAAAAATGGGACATAGGAAGAGAAGCATTTAGAGAAGCATTTATTTATGCAAGAAAACTCTTCTAAAACCCATATTATTTCCTCAACTTTTTTAACGTTAGTCCCAACTAAACTCATTCTTGTCACTAAAATTATTGAAGGGATCATTCATCATCCTAGCTAGCATCTCAAACTCTGATTCCCAAATAGTAAGATCGTAACTACCGACACCTCCAAAGTGTGGACTATGCCAATGTACAATGTGAATAGGGTCTTGTATTAAATGACCCAAAATGTCATATGTTAGTCTACTTCAAAAGACCTTTTAACTTTAGTATTCTTGACTTGATTATAAATTGGGTCATGCTAACTAGTGCCCCGGGGCACTAGTTAAGGAACTAAAAAGAGAAAGAAAAGAAAAAAATTGCATTGAAAAAACAAAAATTTAAACTTTTAAGATGTTGACCTCACAAGTTTCAAGATAATATTACTATCTTTAGTTACCTTAACCAGTGTCCCGGGAGCACCTGTTAGCATTTTCCTTATAAATTTTATACTAATAACTTTCAGGGCCCGTTTGGTGCGCAGGATAGGATAGAGATATGATAGGATAAGAAGCTGGATAAGGATAGGATATGATAGTGACAGGATAAGCACATATCCTGTCATGTGTTTGGTGCACACAGGATAATAAAGATGATATCATTATTTTATCATATCCTGTGTTTGGTGAACACTTGATATTGACATGATATGATTAAATGAAAGAATTATTCTCGTAAAACAAATATATTTTTTATTAAAAAAATATATTTTTAATTAACATAAAATAAATTAAAAAAAATTGCAGAAATTGAAATTGTATCAAATTAAAATTGTCATTGTCAAACACACGGTAGCAAGAAATCAACGAAGCAACAAAACAACGATAAAGCAACAATATTGTCAAATATTTTTATCAAACCGTACTTAAACTACCCTATCAAAGACTTAACAAATTGAAGACGAGTACCACCATGACGAGTACCACCAATTCATAGCGGAACATAGCAGAAAAAGAAAACGCAGCAAAGAAAACATAGCAGAACAGCGGCAAAGAAAACGCAGGCAATAGCAATATCCACATGTAGCAAATCGATGGGTTATAATCATAATAATAGGCAATAGTATTAGGTAGA
Source organism: Trifolium pratense (assembly GCF_020283565.1). Classification (NCBI taxonomy): domain Eukaryota; kingdom Viridiplantae; phylum Streptophyta; class Magnoliopsida; order Fabales; family Fabaceae; genus Trifolium; species Trifolium pratense. The sequence continues at coordinate 39,792,752 of NC_060059.1, read as the reverse complement.
TATAAAGACTATGCAATAACAACACAGCAACAAAGAACCAATTCATAGCATAACATAGCAGAAAAAGAAAACGCAGCAAAGTAAACATAGCAGAACAAAACCAAAAAAAACATAGCAGAACAGCGGCAACGAAAACGCAGGCAGTAGCAATATCCACATGTAGCAAATCGATGGGTTATAATCATAATAATAGGCAATAGTATTAGGTAGATATAAAGACTATGCAATAACAACACAGCAACAAAGAACCAATTCATAGCAGAACATAGCAGAAAAAGAAAACCCAGCAAAGTAGGAGAAGAGAGTAGCGTGAAAAAAAGGAAGCAAAAAGGAAGCAACAGTAGGAGAGATGTAAAACAATTCATCGATGTATACCTGAAGAGATGAGAAACGGCGTAACGGTAGGAGAAGAGAGTAGCGTGAAAAAAAGGAAGAAAAAGCGATAGGTGAGAATCGAAGAGTGAAAAGGCGGTAGGTTAATATAATCCTATCAGGTTGCTAACCCAGCCCAAAATAAGGATTAAAATAACAAAGAGTCAATAGGATAGGATTAGTAATAGGTTAAATTTATCCTTTCCAATTGGTGCACCAAACATCGGATAGAAATAGGATAGGTTAATTTTATCATATCCTGTCTTCTTATCCTGCGCACCAAACGGGCCCTAAATGCAATTCTTTAAAAGTGTCAATAAATAAATGTTGTCACATTGTCTTAAAACATTACTACCTCCGTCCCTAATTATAATACCTTGTTTGATCACTGCATGTATGCCAATACATAATTTTGATCACTAATATCTTTAATTGTCTATTATTAAAAATTATAAAAATTTAATATTTTTAAAATACTCATCAAAACAAATTGAACAAGATCTTATATGTTAATATTTATATTTATATATTATTAAAAAAATATGGTCAAAACAAAGTAAATGAATAGTACATTTTTGTCAAACAGTGTCTTATAATTAGGGATGGAGGTAGTACTATTTTTTTTATCAAAAAATATTGTTTAATTGAAATTGTTTGTTGCCACATCATTTTTTTAAAAAATATTCTTAAATTTCCTTAAAAAAAATTGTTTTAATTGATTCTTAAGAAAATATAGGACGGTCCGGTCAAAAACCAAGTGAGGACTAAGGACCATAAATTTTCTGTAAATTAATACCACTAATTTCAAACAAAGAAATATTACAACCAATCAACAATGTTGGGGGTAGAGAGATTAACTCTAGTGAATGGCTAGATGAATTGTTGAGTTTAAGGATAAAAGATGTGTATCTAGTAAGATTAAAAATGAGTCGTGCATATTATGATTTGATTTTATAGTATTGTTGTGAATAGATTGACCAAAACCTTATATAACATTTTCCAATCAGTATTTGCAATGTTTTCCAATACAATATTTGACCAAAACCTAAGTATTTTTACCTTTAGATATTGGGATAATTTACACCTAGTATTATACCAACGTGAGATTGAGTTCAAATTAAACTATCATCAGAAATGATGATTTACTTGTTTGAGAAGCTTTTTAGGACTTGACTGTTGGAGCAAACTTAAATTTGTGACAAGTCTCTATAACTTTGACTGTTGGAGCTTTTTAAAGAAGGCTAAATTGTATTTTTGGTACTATAACTTTAGTTTTTTTGTAAAAGAATGTTTCCCTACTCATTTTGATCAAGTCATCACACACGTGAGTCATTGTCCACGTGAGAATACACGCTGACATGCATGACATATGAGTCATTTGCCACATGTGCATTAACTTGGTCAAAATTAGTAACGGGTCATCCTTTTGTAAAAGAGTCTAAAATTATGGGGTCTAAAATATTATTATGATAGTTAGAACTTAGAAGACCAAATTGTAAGTTTGTGAAAATTTAAAAACAAATATAATTTAATCTTTAAAGAACTTCAAACACCACATAAAACTAAGAATATTACTCCTTCGTCTCAAAATTATTGTCACAATTTGACTGTGTGCACTATTCATACAAGCTACTTTGACCATATTTTTTTACTAATGTATAAAGATAAATATTAGCATATGAGATATTGTTAGATTTGTCTCGATGAGTACTATCAAAATATCAATTTTTCATATTTTTTAATAATACACAACTAAAAATATTAATGATCAAAATTGTGCGTCGGCAAGTATGCAGTAGTAAAATATGATAATTATTTTGGGACGGAAGGAGTATTCTTTTCGTACTGTATACAATGTGGGTTAAAAAACACCACATAAAACTGAGAATTTAATATTCTATTCTTACTTTATCCAATATGGATCTTAAATTTTTCTTTAATTCTTTTAAACTATGCAAATTGGGCTCATTTTTCAAATTGATCCTTATAAATTTTAAAATTGGCCCTTCAACTTTATTTTAAAAATTTCGTAAATCGATCTCTAATTTTCATATTTGAAATTGGCCCTTCAACTTTATTTTGATATTTATGTTTCATCCACATCATTTAAAACTCACATTTTGGATCTCTTTTCATTATTATATTTATACATTGTTAAAAAAATATATATAAAAATTCCCCATAAAAGTTTAAGAATGAAGAATTTTATTACTCGATCTCTATTCAAACAAGGGTCATGTTAACTTGTGCCCTAAGGGCACATGTTAAGCTACCTAAAAATAGAAATATAGCATTAAATGATACAAAGAATTTAATGTTTAGATAATTGAATACACCACAAGTTCAATAAATTTTTTCCACATTTATCTTCTTAACATGTGCCCTTAAGAGCACAAGTTAACATTCTCCTTCAAACAAAACAAAAAATTGAAATGAAGAAAATTCAATTCAAACATATCATAATACCATAGAATTATACGTTACCCCTTTACGAGTTTAATTTAATTGGAAAATTTCAACAATTTTTTAACCAAAATGATTCTCATGGTCCTTAACTTAATTTCATGTACAATTTAATCTTATATCTTATATTTCATGTCATTTTAGTCGTTTTTCATAGATATAGATTTTAAGCTTCAAATTTATGATTTTCTTTCTACGCTCTCACTCATAAATATATGTTATTCCCTTGAAAAAAAACTATAACTCTGAAGCTTAAAAAACTATATACAAACATGGAAAAAAAACTAACATGAACAAAAATAATGGATTAAATTGTTATCTAAACTTAAGTTAGGTGACTACAAGAATAATAATGTTAATTTTTTTTAGTCATGCTAACTAGTGTCTTCGGACTACTATTTAAGGAACTAAAAAAGATAAATTATGCATCGAATTTTTTTTTTTTGAAAAGCAAAAATAGATTAATAAGTGAACTAAGTACAAAAAGTGCTAGATCACAAAACATGCCGCACAAGTTTCAATATTATTATAATATGAACTTGTTTGACCTAGTTTTTTTTAGAGTTTATGCAATTTTTATGTATTATTATAAGTTTGTCAAGATAGTTTATGATAAAATAGCTTATAAAATTACAATTTTCACTAGTGTAAACTTATAAAATAACATAAAATCTAATTTATATCGCATAAGCTCTAAAAAAAAGCTGGGCCAAACGAACCATATATTTGGTATGCTTAACTAGTGCATGCCCTGAGCACTATTTAACATTTTTTTTTACTATGTGGAAATTCCAATGACGCTCTTTTACTCTTTAGGGTGCGTTTGATCCGCTAAAAAACAGAGGACTGGACAGAACAACTTTTGTTGTACCCTGTTTGATTTGAAACTGGTTATGGGACTAGACAAATTAGGTAGCAAGGTACAAGACAAAAACAAGATTTTTTGTCCCTCACTAAACCACGAGACAACTTTTTGTCCACGGTACAACTATAAAAAATATGAAAATACCCATTTTATTTTTGAATATAAAAATATTATCGTTATATATCTTTCCGGTACAGTTTTGTTCTGTCCTGTATTATCTTGTTCTGTCCTGTACTGTTCTGTTCAGTCCTTACTATTTTACGAATCAAACGCACTCTTAATGAATTTATTGAAATTAAACTCATAAATGATCTCTTTGAAGTTGTTGCCTTTCAACATAAGTTAAGTAGTTGTCATTCAATGTGTTAGTGGTCACCACCACCCCACAGAACAGTACAAGCTGAATCTTAATTTATTTGATCAAGTGTAAAAGTTTATACGTTTTGGCTTAAGATGTACTACTCCAAATATAGCATGAATATATTTAACAAAAGAAAATAAATAAAAATAAAATAATTCTCATTCCACATTGTGTTAAAAAAATAAAAACAACTTCTCTTGTGGGGAAACTCATGTTGTTCTTAAGAGGGGGGAAATAAAAGTACGAAAGCTACTACTTTCCTTTTTACACATTCTCAACCTGATTTAAATCTTTTTTGTTTTTTCATGCATGTTTAGTGAATTATTGTTTTGATTATACGTAGATTTGTAGGGGACAATGGATTCCAATTTTTTTAATTGAAAGTGATATTCGTCCCCATGCATCAAAGTAGTGGAACCCATTTTCATTTGTTAAGCTACACACGTCTCAATGTGCAATTTTGCATGGTTGTTATGGTTCTGACTTGATAGTATCTTTTTATTTATAAATGTTTATGTTTAATAATACATAAAATGCTTGAGAATATTATTTTTTTTTGACACAATTTGAGAATAATATCTTTCCATAAAATTTAAAGAAAATTTGTCCACAAGGATATGGCGAACTCATGGCGTCATTTATCACAAAAACATAAAAGGCTAAATACTTTCAATAGTGTCATATTTGGAGATTAGCAATAATAGGAAAATTTAGATCTTGTTTCGGGTTGGGGTCTACAATCTCATAACAATATGTAAATCATGTCGAAAATCTCTCGAGAGTTCCACGAGATTTATTCACCTAACCTAAAATTTTACTTTATACAGTAGTTAAAAATTTCATTTTAAGATAGATAAGTAAGATGACTGAGGTTCGAACTCTGCTGACTCTTTATATATAAAGCAATGTTCCGTAAATTGAGCTCAGGTCACTAGAAGTAAACTATAAAATAATCATACTTTATTTTGAATCCTCAAACTCTACTAAATGAACTATTAAGTTTGAGTATAAGAATGTTTATAAGTACATTATTTTTCTTTTCGAGTTATGTTGACGTTCTCCACTTTAACTTACCATTCATATTTTTTTTCTTTTTTATCAAGTAATTTATTTGTTAGATTTACGCATTTTAAGTGTGAAGAAGTAAGGAATTCATGATTCGAACTTCCGACACTTCAATAATGTCTCACGTAACTACCAACTGAGCTGACCGGCCGCTCATATACTCCGGATCAAAATTTGAAACTTCTCTAAGAGATTGCATTTTTTATATGTTTGTTTTGGTATTATCCTTCTGATTTTCAGGAAAAGGGAACACTAGTAATATAGAATTCAACCATAAAATAAATAAAACTTAACTAATAATTGTTGCCACGGCCAGGAATCAAAATTCTTCTGAACATTCCGTCATAGAAAACTCATTAACCACAAATCAATATCTTCATTAACATACAACTTTGTCCAAAGTGATATGGTTCAAATTTAGGAGAATCCTTTAACAAGCATGATATATAAATTGTGTACCTTATAGTACTAGGATGTATATCATAATAACTTGTAAAAAAACAAAATAACAGCGTACTCTCTTTCAGTTTTGTTATTCTGAAAATAGAAAGCATGATTAATGGGCAAGTGTTAATTGAAAGAAGAGTAGTTTCGTGTCTTTCTTTGGGTAAAAAATGACAGTACATAGAAAAAAACGGAAAACTTTTTTGGAAGGCCCAATTATTACATTGTACGAAAATTTCTCACTTAAACCACGTAATTTAAAAGTACAATTCAAATAAATAAATACATTCCAAAAAATATTACATATTTATCAGTTTTTTTTTTCTTTTCTTTCCCTTTGGGTGAAAGATAGGAGGCAAAGTCCCATATTTATCACTCATTGATAACGTAGTGAATGAAAGTTTATTAATATATCACGTCATTCGTCCTTATCTTTTCCTAGTAAATAAATTACTACTATTTTTCTCTTTAAAATGTGACAAAGAAAAAAATAAATAAAATTATTGTAACAAAAAATATACGGTGTGTTGTACACTAAAGTATAAAATTATACTTTTCAGTAAACAAAATATATAAAATTATACTCTTTTTTTTTACACAATGTATAAAATTATAGTTTTTTTTTTTGACAGAGCATAAAATTATACTTGTAAAATCATACCTAAGGTTCTAATTATTTGATTGCCGAAAATTTAAAATAAAAAAATAAATAAAACCAATCGTTAGTTGGTTCAGTGGTGAATCGGTGATTGGCGCTAAACTTGACAGGGAGAACCGCAGTTTGATCCTCCGCAACTGCGATCGTGAGGAGACTGGAACTACTTGATGCCAGAACTGACCCCCGAACCAGATTCAACTGGTGAAAAAAATAAAAAATAAATAAAAAGGTTATATCACCTATATGCTATGTGATCATCAAATCGAGCAATTACTACCATTTATGAAAGAAAATAATTGAGTCAAAAAAATTAAAATAAAAATCCTCAACATTGTTTCTTTTGTTTTTATACATTAAATGTTAAAAAAATGTTGAAAAAAAAGAAGTTAAATATTGACCCAAATGTTGAAAAAAAAAAGTTGAGTTTCAAAGTCTTCTTTATGAAAATTTTCTTTTTGCAAATAATTTCCCAAATGTACACACACAAAAACACAATACTACTTGCTTCAAAAAAAAAAAAAACACAATACTACTATATATTTTCCTAAGAATATTTTAATTTTAAATTATCTTTAAATGCCACATCCCAATTTCATTAATTACCAAAAAAAAAAAACTTTAGAATATTCATTTAGGTTTAATATATTTTCAAAAAAAAAAAAAGTACAATTATTGTTTTTCCAATGAAAAAGGAGAAAAAAAAGAAGAAGAAAGAAAATGTGTCGGCTTACCCAAGTTAAACCCAAGCATGGTTAATTAAACCAGAGTCTCAGGTTCCAACACTTGATGCAGACCGCTCGTGAGAACACGGGTTTTAGAATCGTCGGTGACTCATTTTTGACTCGTTCGAGTTAGTAATAAAATTTCAATTTAATAATTTAATTACCAGCAACAACAAAGTCTCACACAGAAACAGAAACAGAAAGAACCCTCGATTATTATTATTATTTCTTCTTTTTCCAATGCCATATTATATAAATCAAACCAAACCAATTCTCTAACTGCATTTCCAAACGCAAACGCAGAATAAGCGATTTTCATCTTCAAAATTGCTTAAATGTCTGATTCAACACCTACCGATTATGTGTCGGTGGATATCGATTCCATCTCTCCTTCTCCTAAGGCATCTTTCTATCTATCTGCATTCTCTTTATTCATCTTCTTCGTTTATTGTTTTCTTTTATTTTCATCTTCTATAACCGTTTTTTGTTATGCTTAATCTTTTTTTTTCTTTTCTTTTTTGAAGTTTTGTTAAGTTGTTATTAGCGTAAACTGAAATTTGATATTGATATTGTTCTTGTTGTTTTGTGTGTGATCGTTGATGTGATTATTGATAATGAATGAAGCTTGATTTGAATAATGTGAAAGTTGTGATTCTATATGGTGTTGGTGTGAAATGGTTACTTGATGAAGTTATAGCTACTAGTTCTTTTTTTTTTTTTTTTGTTTTATGAGTTAGTTTAGAGTTTTTAAAAGCTTTGAATAATAAAGATTCAGTGAAGATGTTTGAGTTTGTGTTATCTTGTTTAAACTATGAAGCACGAACACTTTCCGGATTAGGCGTGTCCTGGTGTGTCCGGTGACACATATGATTATATTGAATTATATGTCATTTTTTTCAAATTATTATCGGTGTCGACGTGTTAGAGGGTTAGTATTGTGTTTGGTGTCTGTGCTTCATAGGTGTTTTTAGATGAATTGAGGAAATGAGATTGTGTTTTTAAACTTTGTGTGTTATACTTTTTTTCTTCTTTTCAATGAAAATATTGTTGATATACAAGGTTTTAGATGGTGGTTTCGTGTTAATGGTTGCAGTTGAAAAATGATTATTGATATTGCTGAGAATTGTAGTCAAATGAAGCTGATGCTACTAAGTAGTGGCTTCGTTGCGGCTATGAAGACATCAAAAATCTTGGTCGCAAGTCTTTTATTAAAACCCTATACCCTAATAAATGTATTTTGATTTAAAAGGTTCTTAAGAAGAGTGATTCTTGATATTACAGAGAATCGAGTCACAGTCCAAAATTGATCGTTAATATTATAGAGAGTCATGTCAAATGTGTTTTCTGCGGCCCTAATAGCAGTTGTGTTTTGGCGGCAAAGACATAGAAAAAACTTGGTGTCATGGCCTAGAACATGGTCAAATACTGTTTATTAAGACCCCATCCCTAGTAAAATACTACTTTTATTAAAAAGGCACCTCTTCAATTGTTATATCTACATTGCTGCCTTCAAAGGTTTGAACCTTCATGTTATGAATCACTTCTTTATATGTGACTTCCATTTCGTGCGTTGAAGGAATCCTCGAAGTATGTTTCACATTTTGTTGTACGTGCAAAATGCGCAGACATGATTTAGGGTTTCTATGTTTTAGATTTCCTTCAACGTCTATTTCTTTTGTCTCCCTTTGAACTTTTGTGACAAAGCTTGAGTTGAGCTTCAGATATGATTTTCTTCATTGTCAATTTAAATTCGAGCTGCTATAAAACATCTATTGACTGTTGCTCCCTGACCTGATTCACACGTCTTTTTATTAAATGTGATGGTAGAATCACAAGCAATTTATTGTCCGATTCGGTTAACTTGATGAGCTGTTACTGATTGATATGTTAATGATATGTCTGCAGGAACATATTATCAGAACATCCCATGGTTCTGTCTCTGTCGCTGTGTATGGAGACCAGGACAAACCAGCTCTTATCACTTATCCTGATTTGGGTTTAAATTGTAAGTTTAATGGGTTTTGTGTTTTGTATATAACCCTTGACTTTTTTGTGAGTTTTTTAACTATAGGGCTTTACATATATCTCTTGATCTTTTTCTTATTTTTTATATCAGAGCGTTGTCTGAAAATTATATCCCATGCTTTTAAAATAGGCAGCACAATCTTCATAAAAAACGGTGGCTCTTTTACCACCGCAAAAATACGTTTTGTTTCCTCATTAAAGTATTTCTTGTTTTTACCCGTTAAGATTTTCTTCTAAAATGTTTTATACAGAGAAAATCAATTTTAAATGTCGTTTTGTGGATTTTATCAGAAATGGTTACTTTCTTTCTTTATTTATTTTGTTTATGTGCTGACAGTCTAATTTTTTCTTTCCATGAACGCGGTATTGCGGTTTCATCAGACGTCTCCTGCTTTCAGGGGTTATTATTTTGTCCAGAAGCATATTACTTGCTGCTCCACAATTTTTGCATATATCACATTAGTCCACCTGGGCATGAGGTCTGTAGCTTTATATCTTGAAACTTTACTATGATATTGCTTGATTGATATGTCCTCACTGTTATGAATATCTATGTTGTTGAATGGTTATAATTTTACCTGGTTGCTTATCATCTTGTGCTTTCTTCAAGAGCTATTGCAGTTGGGAGCAGCTGCAATTGATCCAGATTACCCTATTCTATCTGTAGATGACTTGGCCGATCAAATAGCTGAGGTGCTTAACTTTTTTGGGTGAGTGTGTTAAAGTTTAATCAACAATTGCTTTCCATTTAGTGACATGAAATAATTGTTTTAAAGCTATCTCCATATGGCTTTAAATATCGGCAGTTTTTGTTTTTTATTTTTTGACAATTTCAAGTTCCTTCTGTAATGGACAGTTGAAAGTGACGGATCAATAAATTGTGTAACTGATTCTAGCAGATGATGTTTTCTTCTCTTCATGATAGGATCTAACTCTGCTGCTCCTTTTTTTTTTCAGTCTTAATGCAGTTATGTGTATGGGAGTAACTGCTGGGGCTTACATTCTTACCTTATTTGCTGTAAGTTTTCATATGTGCCCCCCCCCTCCCCCTCCCCCCCCCTCTCTATCTCGAATGACTTTAAATTACTTAACAGATTTTCTAACTCTTGACAACAGCTGAAATATCGACAACGTGTTCTTGGTTTGATACTTGTTTCTCCTCTATGTAAAGAACCATCTTGGTCTGAATGGTTGTACAACAAGGTTCCTTTTCTTTGCCGAAATATCATGTCTTATAAAAAACTGTCTCACTTTTTGCTAAAGAATTTGTAATATTTGCAGGTCATGTCAAATTTACTGTACTTTTATGGCATGTGTGGGGTGGTAAAGGAAATATTGCTGCAGCGGTACTTTAGCAAGGTATATTTACATCCAAAAGCATTCATTGTTCTACTTCCGGTGTTAGGCTGAGTCATTTAATTTTTTTTGTGGTGATAGGAAATTCGCGGTGGTACTCAATTACCGGAGTCAGATATAGTCAAAGCATGCCGAAGGGTTAGTCAACATATTTTATTTTCATGTAGGGACTGGGTTTAAGTGGCATTTAAACATGGGCCAATGAATAAATTTGCCCACCATGGTCAAATGCACATATTATGTTGCCCTTTGAAAATCATGTTGGTTGATTCCGAAACTAATATCAATGGTAGAATGTGCATTTGACTATGGTGGGGAAATCTATTCATTCGATCGTGTTAAACGCCACCCTTGGTTTAACTGCTTGCTGGTTTTCTGCATATGAACCCCTTGTCTGACTCTGTTTTGATATATTTTATGACAGTCTTTGGATGAGAAGCAGAGCTTGAATGTCTGGCGGTTCCTCGAAGCTATTAATGGGTATGATATTTTACTTCCAAGGTTGTGATTTTAATTTTCTTTTTGAGGGTGGGATATTTTAGGAGTGGTGATTTCTCATTATCTGCAACATGTTAATTATATCTAAGGTTGCAACATCACTAAAAAATTAATCATATTTATTCATGGCTGATAAATCACCTGCTTAGATGCACAGAGTAATTACCCACACTTAGGTTCAATATGTTTAGTGACATCACGACAATGTACATGTTGCGTAGGGACATATTCCACTTTTATTTAACCTTGTGTTGGCATCTTACAGGAGACCTGACCTAAGTGAAGGATTGAGAAAATTACATTGCCGGTCACTAATTTTTGTTGGAGACATGTCTCCATTTCACTCAGAGGCACTCCATATCACTTCAAAGTTAGACAGACGATTCAGTGCTTTAGTTGAGGTATGTAAATAGTTCAACTTCCTGTTAGTATGTAGTGACAATGTATATATATGATATCACAATATCAGAATGAGCTTATATTTAGTAACTGTTGGTGTGGAACTACAGGTTCAAGCATGCGGGTCAATGGTAACAGAGGAGCAGCCACATGCTATGTTAATACCAATGGAGTACTTTCTCATGGGATATGGCCTGTACAGGCCATCCAGGTTGAGTGTCAGCCCAAGAAGTCCCTTGAGTCCATCTTGCATTTCTCCCGAGCTTTTTTCACCAGAGAGTATGGGTTTGAAATTGAAACCAATAAAGACGAGAATTCCTGGGGAAATGTAGAAGTAGATGAATAACGGTTGGTTGGCAACCCCCTCTGATCTGTTCATGGAACATGTTCATTTTACTATGATTAGTGAGAGAGATGATGAAATAGGGAATGCCATATGGTTGTATAGATAATGGGATAAGGAAATAAGAAATCAACAAAAAGGAAAGATAAGGCAAGAGTTTACTTTAGAAGAAATGAACAGATAGTAATTCATTTATTTGTAATCATAGATTTTACTCAACGAGTCTGAAGCCTAAAGTTTGCAGCATCAGAATTGTTGTTTTTGTATTTAATTTTGTTTAAAGGAAGTTGTGATTACAATTGTAAACTATAAATCAAACATGGAGGTACAAAAAGTCTATCTCCTACTCTGAAAAAGTTGTCGGCAATCAACATCTTTTTCACTGTTTGTATATTTTATTGGCTGTTTTGTCTATTATATCAAGTTGTTTTTGCATTTTGTCACTATGGAAAAGTGATATTGTTCATATGTTATTAAAGACTCTCTGAATGGCATTAAAATAAACAACCCATATTTGATTCCATCAATTTATACTGGTGGGGAGCTTAACTCGAAATCCAGCAGGTGGGAGTGGTAAATCTAAATCCGAAGCAAGGAATTCACTGGAAATCTTGATTGCACATCTTCTCCATTTAGATAGCTCATCCAAACAGCATATGTTTGTGTTTTGACTTGTAATCTAACAGCAATGCAATAATTCTTTATTATGGCACATGTGCTTTTATACACCAAATGACACTGGTTCATCGATTATCGATAATTACTCTGATTTCAACACCACATAAATTACATGTTTTCTAGTTCATGACATTGTTTATGCTGGTAGCTATAGGATTGAGACTTGATATACAATATTGTTCAACTCCTTTGCAGAAGGGTTCACTACATCTGTGGAGTCAAGTACCACAACTGAGTCTAATGTGTTGTGCACTGTGGATCCGTATCGAACAAATATTTCATTTTGGATTTTTTAAATCACTGAACCAATTTCATTTTGGAATGTCAGGGAAACATAAGTTACATAATCATTAGTATGTTGTAGGCTCATTTAATAGCCTTCAAATGTTCTAACCCTAATGAGTCCATGTAAGTCTACCAATGTTTGCAGCAAAAATAAAAGGAAGAACATTTGATGGAAAGTTGAATCTGGGCACAAATGGAAATAAAGATTGTAACAAGTTGCAGTGGAAGTGGAGAGAAAGACAGTAGAAAGAGAGAAACAAAGAGTTGAGCCATAAAATGATAGTACAATGTAAGAAGTTCACAATGGGAGACCCATGTCACCTTGGCCATGATTGAAAATAAGATTAGATCCATATATCAAATAAAAGAAATCAATTTTGATACCAAATCAAAGGTTTTTAGAGAACCTTGGAAATGGAAAATTCATAAAATTTCAAAAGCTAGTACCTGAATACAAAACAAAAGTAGCATACTCTAAAATAAGGCTTGTTCAAGAATTAATTCTAGAATTAAATTGAACGACGTTTTGTTTTGTGTTACAAAACAATACTTTGATTTTTTTACGATACTATTTTATCATAAAATCAACAACATTAATCATTCTCTTAAGAATCGTGCATAATTCTTAATTTATACATTTTTTTTTAAGGAATTTGCATGGAAGTAGATAACATCAACAACATATATTATAAAACTAAGGATTCACGGGAGGAACTAGATTAGATAATTGTCCTGGATTTGAACTTATAGGAACTTTCCTTTTGTTTGACGAATGAAACTATAATCAATTGGTCTTTGCCATAATTGAAACTGGATCTGGGGATTGTGCAGGGTTTGGACCGGTAGGAACTTGCCTTTTAATAACATGAATAAAATTGTAATCATTTGATTCTGCCGCAACAAGACCTAGATCAAGTGATTGTGCTGGGTTCGAACATGTAGGATCTTGCCTTTTGATTTCACGATAAGTTGGCCTTGCCAACACAGGAGCTGATTCTGCTTTAAAAAAAAAACTAAATTAGGAGATTGTGCTGGGTTTGGACCTAGGAATTATTCTTTTGATGTCATAACTTGATAGACTCACACTCACTAACAACATTAGAAAGTAATAAGAGAATTGTTGGATTTTAAATGAGTCGTTAAATTCCACATCGACTATGTATGGGAAGAATGTTGAATTTGTAAGATAGATAACCCATTAACCTAATGTCTTATGATTTTGGGTTGAGATGTGGTGTCTCCCTCTCTTGCAGCCCTGAAGCATTGACCCCAATATTATTTCTTCTGAGCTCCTCCGGACTCCCCAACAAGAGTCATTATGACAACCAAATAACTCTTGGATATTTATTGAGTTCGTGGTTCATGTATGCAAAGTTAATTTATCAATAACAATACTATAATACTATAGGTAATTATTTTTGTTATACATGGAGGAAATTTTTGTTATACATGAAATTCTTCCATGTATAACAAAAATGAGGTAAGACATGATAACATTGTTTTGCCTCTAGCATTTGCAAACTCATTTCCCGTACAAAAGCACCAATCTTGTGTATCATAACATTTATGGTTAATTACCGTAAAAAAAAAAACATAAACATGGTTAATAGAAGAAACACAAAGTCATCAAATTTCAAACAAAATAAATTCAAGTATCATAACTCATACCGAAATCAATTGAGAAAATAAGCAAAAGAATGAAGAGGGTTTTCATAACTTTGATTTTGAGAAAAAAAAGTGTTCACTTCCAATGGTATTAACTCCCTAAGTGGACATCTATATATATTGTGTGAGTTACTTCTTTCATCCTAAAATAAGTTAATAGTTAATGAGGGTCATTATATTGATCGAACAAATTATTATAAATGGTAAAATTTTAACTACCCACCAAAGAAGGTGATCCATGTGACCTTTTATAATTAGCAGGATAATCTATGTGTATCCCACTGCTTGTTGTCATTAAGAAGAGTTCATGTTTGTTTTTTAAAAGAAGTGTTTATGTTTTCAAAGAACCTTCTTCTCCCCTACTACGTTACTAGTTTTTTGGAGCAAATTGATCCCTATGCATTAAACCTCTCATTATCATAACACCATTCTTCTAAGTATAAAATTCATTACTAAGTTCTCTTTCTAACTTAACCAAAGTCTTCCTTGACTTTACCATGCAACAATGTTAAAATTCTTAGGGAGAGGATCCCACAAGATTCGAGTGATTAGTCTATGCAGTTACGTACACGCAGACAGGAACGAAACCAGAAAGAATCATCGAGGGTGGCGGAAATATAACACTTGATAAATAACATCAATCATAACTAACTCCTACTAATAATTGCACGCACTTTAATTTAATGGAAAATAAAAAACATATATCCTAAAAAAGCACATACATACCAAAATATTATTATTTTATAAATATATACTAATATAAACCTTTATAAAAAATTGAGTTGAGTGCATCAAACAGAACGTGGGTGACAGACTATATATTTTTTTTCAATAGCAAGGGTGGCAATATATGTGTTACTTATGATTATATACTAGTACTATATAAACTAGTCCCACACCCGTGCGATGCACGGGTGTTATGCGGTATTTTATATTATAATGTTGAAAAATCATTCGTATAAATTGAAACAATAAGTATTATGAAAATTATAATAATAACATCAATAAAAACAAAATAATTATAATAATAATAATAAAGTGATGTTCCTTAAAAAAAAAATATAATAAAGTGATGTAAATATAAGATAGATATTAAAGATGTGTTTATACATTTCGAAAAGATTACAATGGATCCTATTGCATCTACCAAAATAAGTTGGTAATCCATAAATTGTCATGTCACTATGAAAACGGTTTATGGTCATACTCATACACTGTGGTTAGATTAGTGGTTGCACAACTATCTAGGAATTATATATATCGATGCTTATACATTTAAAAAACTTATTTATACATCAGATTTGAAGTTACTTTGGTATCTTCTTCATTAACATTGATTAGCAATATCTTTAACTCATTCTTCAAAATAACTATGGAAATGACAACATATAATTGACCATGGAAAACAATCGATGTTGAAACATAAGTTTTTATTTATATTATAAATCTCATTGGAAGGATTCTGAGTTGGATAAACTACTTTATTATCTCTTACAAAAAAACTACTGTATTATCGAATTTGACATTTATATTAATTTGAAACTTATTGGAGCAAAAATAAACCAACTTAACTCATACTCAAATATCGAATATGATAAAAATCATACAGGACATAACAACCATTAGTAAACTTTATTTTATCTATTTTTTTTACTAACATTAGAAAGTAGTCCTGACAATCGACCAACTCCTTATATTTACAAAGATTGGACAAAAGATTATTAGCAAAAACATTAACCTTTTTGAAAAAAAAACATTAAAATACAAAAAATAATAAAATGAACAAAAAAATGTAAATGAATAATAACCCAAAATAATAATAATAATAATATTAATAATAATAATAATTACAATTAGTACCCCACATTAAATGAATGTAAGTGAATGATATGGCTAAATGAAAAGTTTTCATTGGTTTGTGGATTAGGGTTTAAATAGACAATTCCACAACTATCTAGGATTTATATATATAGATATAGATTGAGTGTATATTAAAAAGTCATAAGTTTATAAATGTAGAATATGAAAAGTATAGAGATGAAATAATAAAATAATAATAATAATAATAATAATAATAATATAAGTAGAAATGATGTGGCATTGTAGAGTGGTTTATTTGGATTTAAATGGATGATGTGGCTAAATGAAACAATTTGATTGGTTTAAGTGAATTAGGGTTAGGAGAACTGTTTAGGAATTATATATATAGATGTATAGGGGTGGCGGCTGTACCTTTTCCACATAACCTAGTTCCGTCCTTGCACGCAGAGGATACCCGATTTACACCAATACAAAAAAAGTATAAAATTCATCGAAATGGAGTATAAAAAAATTAATAATTTAGTATTATAATTTTTATTTTATTTTTTCTCAATAAACAAAGTGATAAGTACCACTAAAACTCACTAATATACACATAATTACAAGTAAGAGGTTAGTTAAGATTTGTTGCGTTACTTTTATTTTTTTTTGCAAAATACAAAAGTGTATAAATTTCACTATGAGATGTATAGATACATTGGACTTGTGTGACCATGAATGAACAAGCTCATAACCATTCTAAAACAATTTTTCCTCTCTAATCTTACCCTTATCGTCTCAAATTTTTGAATCTTCTACCATATATTATATCTTTTTCAAAAAACCAAAGTCACTACCTCAAGAAATATTGAATTTGTGAAAGCTAGAAATCTAGCACCATCAAAATCAGCTCAAGATGAGTGCAGAAATGAAACTTGCACGGAAAATAGGCGCAGCAAAGCAAATAATATTATTGATCACAACAAATTTAAGTACAAAGAAATCATACACACTTATATAGGCTATGTGCGATACTAATGATCATCTAATACATCTTAACCACCTTCTAACTGTTTCAGTTAGATTACAACTGTTACAAACTGACTTAACTTGTAAAACAAGTAACTGTATTATTCTTCATTTTCACTTTATCCTTTTGCCTCTATGGTACTATATGCTTATGTCTCATGTTATGATAACTGGTTGGATTTAAAGACATCAGCATTTACTATTAAATTTTTTTTTTTTTACTTTAAAATTATCTTAATTCCATTACAAATCTCTTATTGTGTGTTTATCGTTTAAATTAAAAGTTAGATGTCTTTTACAATGGTAATAATTGGAGAAAAAGTTTTATTAACGTGTAATAATAGTCAACATGAACAAAATAATAGTATTTTTTGATAAAATGAACAAAATAATATGACTACTAAAACTTTGGAAAAAGGGGAAATACACAATGCACCCACTTTATTAATATAATTATTCATTAACAATTTCACATCATAGATATTTTATTGATATAGTATATTGCGTAGAATTTAATTTATATACACTATCAATGTAAAATTATTTTACACACGCGTTCAATAATATATATTGTGTGTGTCACATTCTTTAAATAATGTAACAATGTACACACACATCTCATTGGATGAATGTGTAAAATAATTTTACACTGATCGAACATAGAAATTAAACTCGTTAGTATAATAAAACAATTTAATTTAACAACAACGGCAATGACAAGCATGGTCATCGTGGCATTTTCCATGCGCAGACCATGATTTACATACAAACTTGCACACTATATTCTTCCATGTATGACAAAGGTGAGGTACGACAGGATAACATTCTTTTGCTTCTAGCATTTGCACTTGATTTCCTGCACAAAAGCACAAATTAATTTCGTCTATCATAAATATGGTTAATTAAAGAAACATGAATTCGTGAAATTTCAAACAAAATAAATTTAAACTATCATAACTCATACCAAAATCAATTGAGAAAATAAGCAAAAGAATGAAGAGAATTTTCATCTTGGTTATGAGAAAAAAATGTTCAACTTCCAATGACGATAATTCACTAAGTACATCTATATATATTGTGTGAGTTACTTGTTTCATCCTAAAATAATAGTTAATGAGGGTCATTAAGATATTAATTGACCTACAAATTATTGTAAATAAATGGTAAAATTTTAACTACCCACTAAAGAAGTTGATCCAACTCCAAATGAGCTATCATGATGATCTATGTGTATCCCACTTGATGTTGTCATTAAGATGTGTTCAAAAGAAGAGTTCATGTTTGCTAAGCACATTCTTCTCTCCTACTACATTACTAGCTTTTTGTAGCACATTGTTTTCTCTACACTAAACCTCTCATTAAGATATTGATTAGTTTAGTGCTTTAATTAGTTTATAGGTAAGAGGTTAGTTAAATTAGTTATGTTATATATGGTGACATTGGGCCTTATTTTGTTAATCCCTAAGCCCACCATATAGGTAGTTCATCCGATATTAATTATAAGTAATTTTTCACATTTTAGATTGATTGAATAACTAATGTATTTGGCCTTAATTATAGACCATATACATTAGTTTTTCAATGAATCTAAGAAATGTAAATTTACTTATAATTAAGGCCAGTAATAAGCTCATAACCATTCTAAAACAATTTTTCCTCTCTAATCTTTCCCTTATTATCCTCTCAAATTCATATGTGTGCATTCCTTTCAAGTTGACTGCTAAACATATTAGCAAAGACAAAAAAAAAAAAAAAAAAGAAACTCATGTTAAAAGATAAAGATAAAAGATAAAGAAACTCTTACCAAAAAAAATAAAAAATTCAACAACCACAGTCAATTACCAAAGACATAATTCAGCATGTTTTCAAATTGCAACAGATACCACAAGGAATAAAATATGATTTTTATATAAAATAACTTTTAATAATTCTTTTGTTTTTTTTAAAAATATAT
This sequence comes from Trifolium pratense, assembly GCF_020283565.1. Classification (NCBI taxonomy): domain Eukaryota; kingdom Viridiplantae; phylum Streptophyta; class Magnoliopsida; order Fabales; family Fabaceae; genus Trifolium; species Trifolium pratense. Next base: position 39,773,770 of record NC_060059.1, on the reverse strand, counting down.
GAAAATAAAATTGCCATTCTTTTAACACATCTATTGCTCCACCTTCTTCTCGATTTATTCATCAATTGTCCATCACTATTTCATATTCTTCTCTTCTAATTCTTCATGTTATTGCAAAATATAAAAAATTGCAACTCTTACATTAAGAAAGGATTTTCGAACCCATAATTATGTTTATATCAATATATGTATTTTTTTTCATAAGAAAATTGTGTGGTTTATTATCCAATTTTTATTTCTTTTACTAATTTTTCCAATGTTGTTAATTTTATTGAATAGTTTGTACGAGTGAAAATATAATTGTTAGTTCGTCACCATACTTAATAGTACTAATTTGCAAATGGAGTATCCAATTTTGTCAGAACAAAATCAAAATTAAAAAAAAATAAATTAAAAACATTAGTAACTTTTTAAGCAAATATTAAGTTTTATTATATTTAGGAATTCTTAAATGTTTCATAAAAACCAAAAAAACATGTCTCAATTTCAATTATTAATTACCAGCAAAGACTTTGACTCTTATTTTGTTTTCACAAGAGAACAACCACCAAATGAGTTAAACTATTGACTAACTTTCTTCCTCTATTGCCTTTTCTTGTTTCTATAGAGACAAGAAGAAGTAGTGAAAGGGGAAAGTAAGGATAGTTCTATGCAGAATCTTGAGGTTGAAGTTGTTGAGTTGAGAAGGTTGAATAAGGAGTTGCATATGCAGAAGAGGAACCTCACTTGCATGCTCTCTTCTATGGATTCCTAATTATACCTCAAGAGAAACACCCGAACTTTGGTTGGATGATGTTGAATTCTTATGTTATAAGGCCAGCGTATCCAGTAATTGGGTCAATGGGAATGTATGTGTATATTACAGTGAAATTTAAATAAATCCAATTAATCTTGAAACATCCAATTCTAAAAACTTAAACTTTTTCTTCTATAACATCCACTCCCATTCATCTCGAAAATTGAATCTGAAACTGTTCATAAGATTAATCAAATTTAGTGACCCCAATTTCAATAAAACAGTTTATGAAAATCCAAATTAAGGTTGTTGTTCACCACGGCGGCGTCGGTGGCAGGACGGTGAGGTTTGCTCATGGCGATGGCTGCGAGTAAAAAATGTGTGTGGAAAAGCGGTTACAAAAGATAGACAGGGAGAGGCGGAGGCACATACGGTGGCACCGGCGGCGACGCTGAGAAGAGAATAGTGAAACGGTGACAAGTGAAGCAGCTTTGATGACGAATGATAGTGAGAATTAGGGTTGGGAACAGGTCAGACCAGGCTTTGACAGGCCTGAGTCTGGCCTATGATTTTTCTTCGAGCCTAAGTCTGGCCTACGGACTATCAATTTTTTTTTTGTCTGGTCTGACCTTGTAGCCTATTTAAAAGTCTGTGTTACATAAAGGTCTCTATATAATCTTTTTAAATAGGCCAAACAAGCCTTAAAGCCTATTTCACATTTAAATTTTTATAATTTCTACAACATTAAGAAAAAACTAATAAAATGATTAGCACAATAATTAAAAGTTAATAAAATAACCCTATACACTATAACTTATAAGTTAGCAAAACACTAGATCTTCAAATCTAGATTATTCAAATGTAAGCAAAACAAATCTAAAACCCAAGGTACAGAGTCTAATTTCTAATTTCTATTTGTGAATTGTGCTGTAAAATATTTTGTCTAAATAATATATTTTTTCTTTGTAAAAAAAATAAATTTCTCTAATGTTTTGTATTTATATAAATAATATTTTGTTTACAAGACATAAATAATAATAATAATTAAATGTAAACAGACAGGGCTATCAGGTTTCGTAGGCTTTTTTAGAAGCATGAGTCTGACCTATTTATGTAAATAGACTCTTTTTAAAGCTTAAGCCTGACATTTTTAATAAACAGGTCAGACCAGACTTCAACAAGCCAGGCCGAAGGCCCCTGTAGGCCGTCTGACCTATTCCCAACCCTAGTGAGAATGGAGAAAGAAAAGATGCAAGTTTAAAACCGATAAAAGTAAATTAATGAAAATTAGTAACCTAAAATATAATTAATTAGTTTAAAATATAATTAACCTACTTTTGTTGGTCTAGTGGTGTTGACTTGGATCCTTGAAGTATGCTCCTCTCAAGGTCTCAAATTGCGACTGCGAGAATAATATTTTTGCCCTCTTTTTTATTATGGAAATTTCAACTGCTCTTTAGTGAATTTATTGAAATTAAATGATCTCTTATGAAATTGTTGCCTTTCAACATTCAACATAAGTTAAGTTGTTGTCATTCATAGTTAGTAGTCACAACCACTCCGCGCAATACAAAAATGTTAAAAACCATGATGATAATCGGCGAGTCGCCTTTAAGATACTTTAAAAACCATGAAATAAATTTCATACTCTCATATCAAACACATCAATCAATATTTTATAGAACAAAGTTTTTTCAATTTTTTTTTTGAATGAGCTAAATTAATCCACTCAAATTGGCACCAAAGAGAATCAAACCTGAAATCTTAAAGAGTAGCACCAATAAGTCCCAAGCCAATACCAGAGAAACGGAAAAAATGACTTAGAAATATTTTAAGCAAAATTTTGACTCTTGTGGGCATGAATTTCGAATTATTGTTTTTGCTTTATTAGTGTTCTATTTATATTTCTAACTGCCTTTAGTCTCAAGGAGTCTCTTGTATTTGAAGTTCTATTGTCAAGTCAAACATTGTAGATTTGTGGTTAATTAGAGTATACCGATTGATTGTTTTTCATAGACCGAAGCAAATAAAATCTTTTGGTATATATGATTTTTTTAATGAAATATTTGATGTCATTTTGACATAGATAACATAACGTATACATATTCAGGCAAAAAAAAAATCATATCTAATAGCAAGATTTGAGATTAAAAAAGATCATAACAAACTTATCGAATATTTATTGTAAAAAAAAAAAAAACATAACGTATACATATTCAGGCAAAATATAAATCATATCTAATAGTAAGATTTGAGATTAAAAAAGATTATAACAAACTTATTGAATATTTAGCTGCCTATAAAAGATTAAGTTGGGGTTTGAGTTTTACAATTGCACACGGTTGTTTCCAAACACAAGAAAAACAAAGTACCCACCAAACCAATTCACCATGGCTTACAGCAACAACAATGTTTGTGATCATTTATCACTAGGTTTGTGCCCTTGTACAACAACAACAACTATTGAGACAAAATTCTTGAATTCTTCCAACAAAAAGAGGAAACTTAAGCAACAAGCAACTGATGATAGAGCAACAAAGAAGAAAACAAAGAAGAAGAAGAGATGCAATGATGATATAGGGAGAAATTGGGGTTACTCAACTAAGTTGATGCTATATGATGATCCTTGGAAGGTTAAAAAAGTGTTGGAAAAGAGTGATGTTGACCATTCGAGTAGACTATTGCTCGATAAAAATTTGGTTGAGGATTTGATGTTGCCTGTGCTGAGTGTTAATGCTGCGAAAGAAATTCAAATGAAAATATGGGATATTGACACTAAATCTATGCACTCTCTCAAACTCAAGAGATGGGGTTCAGGAAGCTATGTTTTAATTGACGGATGGGTCAGAGATTTTGTAGCTAGGAGGGGCTTACAGAAAGGGGATGAGATTGGTCTTCATTGGGATCGATACAACCGACATTTTAATTTCACTGTTTTTCAAATCTTCAAGCCAATCAAGATAGACAAATAGGCTTAACAAATATTATTTATTAATGGAAGTATGTGATGTGTATTTCGATCGTTACTACTTTTCAATTTTAAGGCTTTTTTATTATATATTGTTTAAAAAATAAGTCGTCAAAGACTTGTTTTGATGATCTTATGTATCTAGATTAATCATGATTAATAAGTTCTTGCATTGTTTTAATTTGTGTTAATTATCTTTTTGCCTTTGGGATACTATATGCTTATCAGCTTATGTCTCATGTTATGGTTACCGGTTGGATATTAAGAGAGGATCAAGCCATCAGAGTTTTACCATTAGTTTTTTTTTTTTTTTAACTTTAAATTAAATTGTCCTAATTCCATTACAAATATCTTATTGTGTATTTATCGTATAAATTAAAAGTTAAATGCCTTTTACAATGATAATAATTGGAGAAAAAGTTTTATTCACTACAACTATTAAACATTTGGAAAAGGGGAAAATACAAAATGCACCCACTTTATTAATATAATAATTACTCATGGATATTTTATTGTTATAGTATATATAATTTCACACCATGGATATTTTATTTTTATAGTATAGAATAATATAACAATTTAATTTAACAAAAAAGGCAATGACAAGTTTCATCATCGAGGCATTGTCCATGTGCAGTAAAGGATATACATGCAACCTTGCAATTTATTTTACAATTTAATTTGTCCATGAAATTCTTCGTATAACAAAAGTGAGGGAAATCATGATAACATTGTTTTGCCTCTAGCATTTGCACCTCATTTCCTGTACAAAACCACAAGGGCTAGCCCATTAGCCCAATTGGCCCACAAGGGTCAGACCGGACTTAATAATTGCTAGCCTAATATTAATCGGATTGGGCCAGTCTATCTCGTTTATTTTGACTGACCCATCGGGCCGGACCGGGCTAAGTCGGACCAGCCCATTTGACAGCTCTATTGACATCCAATCCTATGAGACAAACTTTCACTATGAAATATTCAGGTCACACAACCAAAATTGAGTTTGAGTGTGCATAAATTCCCCATAACGAATAGGCTAGCTCTATCTCTCAATTACCTAATCCGTGCTCGAGAAGGTTCCCCAGTTCCTTGTGGGTGTACAATTGTAATTTTGTCGGTTAAAAAATTAGATGCCTTCTCGGAGGGGGATTTGCGATGAAACTGCGATTTGGTTTCTGATTGCGTTGATTTGGTTTCTCGTGTGTGAAATTAATTCTTGGAAGAATAAACCGGTTCTAAACCAACTAAGTGAAATGGTAATCGGTTTACCATTTTTATGTTTTATGGTCTGCGTTGGTTTTTTTATAAAATGGACTGGGCTTTTAAAAAATGAAAATGGTTTGATTAGTAATTTGGATATGGTTAACCTTATTATTTGCACACCCCTAATGATAATTGTTGGAGTAAAAGTTTTACTCACCGGCAGAATTCAACATGAACAAAAGGGGGGCAATATACAATATGCTACCCACTTTATTATTTTATTTTTTATAATCTGACAATTATATTGGCCGTAAAAAAAAATCACCTAAATCATCGGATTTTTTTTTTAAATTGTCTAATGACTAGAAATTTCACCCTTAAAGTGAATAAATTGGATGACGGGGTTCGAACCCTACATATATAATACAATGTGCTGCCAACTGAGCCTGAATTATTACAATAATAATACTATAACTATTAATTAACAATTTCAACGGTTGATATTTTATTGTTATACCATTAGTTCTTTTTTACTTTTAAGTTCGGGAAAATTAGACTTAAGTGTCTCTTTAAAATGCAGAATTATTCCTCCCAATTACTGCAATTAAATAGACAACTAAAAAAAATTCAATATCAGAGTACAATAACAATAAGCCATTAGGTTTGATCCAATGATGAGAGATTTGAGTAGTATGCATGAGGTTTTAGGTTCGATCCTCATTATCAACATTGTAAACCAAAAACAAAAGAGTAAAATACCAATAGAATCAAAATAAATATTAGACACCAGAATTTAAAATGGAAAATCCTCTCAAAGTGTGAGAATAAAAAACTACAAGTCCAAACCATATAAATTTCCGTTATAAATTAATAATTTAATAATAGGTACACAAATATTCTTCTAATTAATAAAAACTAAAAACATCAATAATCATCACCTAATTAACTCAACTCTCAACTTTCACAAAAGTGGGTAAGCTAACGCAAACAAAATACTTGCAGAAATTTAAATACCTTTTACAATGGTAATAATTGGAGAAACTTTTTTATTCATGGGTAATATTCAACACGAACAAAATACTAAAACTATTAAAAATTTTGAAAAAAGGGGGGAAATACACAATGCCACCCACTTTATTAATATAATTATTTAGTTAACAATTTCACACCATAGATATTTTATTTTTATGGTATATATGTAATATAACACCGTGGATATTTTATTTGTATAGTATATAGTATACTATAACGATTTATTTAACAACAATAGCAATGACAAGCTTGGTCATCGAGGCATTGTCCATTTGCATCCAATGATTTACATTCAAACTTGCAATTTATTTTGCAATTTAGGTTGTCCATGAAATTCTTCGTATAACAAAAGTGAGGAAAGACATGATCACATTGTTGTGCTTCTAGCATTAGCACCTCATTTCCTGCACAAAAGCACAAATTTCGTCTATCATAAACATGGTTAATTAAAGAAATACAAAGTATAAAAAAAAAATACATTCAAGTATCATGACTCATACCAAAATCAATTGAGAAAATAAGCAAAAGAATGAAGAGGGTTTTCATATCTTTGAATTTGAGAAAGAAAAAAAATGTTCAACTTCCAATGGTGATAATTCACTAAGTGGACATCTATATATATATATATATATATTGTGTGAGTTACTTCTTTCATCCTAAATAAGTTATTTGTGTGTAAAAAAAAAAAAAAAAAACCTAAAATAAGTTAATAGTTAATGAGGGTCATTAAAGATATTAATTGACCTACAAATTATTGTAAATAAATGGTAAAATTGTAACTACCCACTAAAGAAGTTGATCCAAGTAAAGTGTCATTAGCAGAATGGTCTATGCATGTGCCCATTTGTTGTAGTCATTAAGAAGAGTTCATGTTTGTTTTTTAAAAGAAGAGTTTATGTTTTCAAATATCCTTCTTCTTTCCTACTACGTTACTGGCTTTTTGTAGCACGTTGATCTCTATGCATTAAATCTCTCATTATCATTGCACCATTCTAAGTATATTCGATAAAATGGAGTATACCAAATTATCTCTCCGTTCCAAGAAATATTTTTTTACCAAATTATAAACAAAAAAATTAATTAATTTTTATTATTTTAAAATATTTCTTTAACATATTCTTATGAAATTAATGCAAATTGCATTTCATTTACTCTTCCTCTTTTTTTCACCGTAATCAATAATCAATAAAAATTCAAGTCACTATAGGTTTCGTCTAGTGGTGAGGGGGGTTGGATACAATGCATGGGTTTCTAGGTTTAATCCTTGACTCCATTGTAAAACAAACAAAAAAAATCAATAAAAAAATTCATTTTACATCTTCACATAAAACTTATTTTAAGGAAAACACACAAAATCATACTTCAAATTATTATAATTTATTTTTCTTAATAAATGTGAATTTTACTTTTGTTTAAAATTTAAGATGTTTAATTATTTAGGGCTCGTTTGACCTAACTTTTTTTAGAGCTTATGCAATTTTTACATATTATTATAAGTTTGTCAAGGTAGATTTTATGATAAAATAGCTTATAAAATTATAATTTTCACTAGTGTGGACTTATAAAATAACATAAAACATAATTTATATTGCATAAGTTTTTAAAAAAGTTGGGTCAAACGAGCCCTTAGTATTGTATTATACTTTAATTTATGTTTTTGTTGTCGGTAGATGAAGTGATAAATATCATTAAAACTCAAACAATTGCAAGGTCCCTGAATTCAAACACAAATAAACATGTAAAATCTAACAATATCGATATTTATTGTTAAACTCTAATTCAATAGATGTTGATTAATTAATTAGCTTAATATTTTACTTAGTTTACAAGTAAGATGTTAGTTAAGATTAGTTAAGCTTGTTATGTTACTTGTTGAGAAATTAACACAACTAACTATTAAGATGTTAGTCAGGCTGAAATCCATCACATCATGGTTAAAAACATACACATTTGAGATTTTGGTTGTGTGCAGGCCCAACCTCGTGACTGCACGCAGTCAGCTTGATCTGGCCGATTCGATCAAGATCGGCGGCCTATCCAGACTTCAAGCTCGGTATTTTAGTTTTTTAAAATCAAATCAAATTTGGCATTGAAATCTGAATCGGATGGTCCATATGTGTGGCTAATTACGTACAATCACAAATTCCAAATTCACAGTCGCAATGGCCATCACAAATTTAGGTCTCATAAACCTCGACGCTGTGGCTGCAATTGTAGTTGAAGACTTTTATTTAAAATTTTGAGTATAAGCCTGATCTTTCAGGCAAGCAAGCCCCTTTGGGGACTGAATAACTGGTCTTCCCTTTTCACGGATGGTAGTATGCCTATTTCTGTTATGCTAACTGCTTGAGTCCTTCATAGGGATTATTCAAACTAATCAAGTTTTGGTAATTTGAGATACTATATGAATTAGTCCCCAAAACATAATTTGTATGACTTCTCTTGACTTGAATTTCTAGTCACATTGCTAATGAGTGACACATGAAAGATAGTAATATAAATTTGGTATTTGTTAACATTGTTTTTCAAGAGAATTGCAACTCCTCATATAATAATAGTAATGCTTCACTAAGTAGAGCATTTTGCAAAATAAAAAACAAGAATATTATAATGCTACATATGCTACTTTCTTCTTCTTCTTCAATTGATATTAAAAAATTGATTGTTAATGCTTATCCTGCTTCTTTCACTGCTCTCATTTTCTCCTTCATTTCGACAAGCCTTTCTTCTATTCATTTCAGCATACATTTCCTCAATCAATGGTTTCCATAGTCGAACACGCGCATTTATAAACCAGTTTGATACCTAGTCAACCAACACAAATATAACTCTTAATCATCATACAAAAACATGTTTCGTAACTTCTATATATAATAAGGGCGACATTTTTAAGTTCCCCTTCAAACAAACAACGATTAAGCGGTGTTTGTGACATTAGAATTAAGTACCTGGCTTCTAGTCAACCCACTTTTTATTGCAAGTAAATGCTTCTCTGCATCTTTAGGATACCTGAAATCCATCACTTCATAGTTAAAAACATACGCATTTGAGATTTGTGTTGTGTGCACGCACAACCCTGAGTCTGCACGCAGCCAGCCACATCTGGTCCAGACGTGGCTGATTGCGTACAATCACACAATACACAATGCATTCAGAGAAATGAAGCTGATGCAGCCACAATGGCAATCACAAAGGTCTCAAAAACCTTGATGCCGTGGCTGCTATTGCAGTTGAAGACTTTTATTCAAAATTTTGAGTATATGCTCGATAATAGATACTCACGGATGGAGGAAATTCTGAAACATCCAATCACGAAGAACTGAAACAGATTTTTCAGGCAAGCCCCTTTGAGGCCTCCATAACTGGTCTTTCCTTTTCAACTGCTGGAGAGCCCATTGCTTTTGAATGAATGAAGTTTCAACAGACAATTCATTATCATCTTCTGACCACGAGCTGTTAATATTAGATCCCATGGCAAGAATATGATTACTAATCCTCTCTCTCAAATCCTTATATAGTCGATCAACTGTTTTAACAGCAAAATGCGCATGTATTTGAGGATCAAGCTCAGTAGCAGCATGAAATGCAGATACAACGGTGTGAATCTCAGCCAAACATCGACTATATTGGCCGTCCACCTAAGTAAAAATCAAGACCACTATCAGAAGCTTGGAATCTAAACTTTCATATAGAGAAATGATATTCAGACATCAAAATTTTGAAGTCAGATAAGGTTTGTTTTCATTCTTGTGTGTAACTTTGAATTGTGCGTAAAAAAGCTCAACAATATAAACATATTCGATGTCAGACACGGTGTATGGATTTTGATGCTGAAATAACAATTCAACACCAAACAATTTGATTTTCAAACTTATGTTTCCATTTTATAAACTTAATTTGGTAAAGTGAACATGTTTACGTCTCTAATTTGACTAGTACTGCAAACAATTTAACAAATACCAAATGAATGTCATATAATGCAAGAATACCAAATGAATGTCATGTAATGCAAGAGGTAGCAGTGTACCATCTGTAGAAGCATCAGAAGTTGTGATTTCTTTGATTCAGCAGTTTGTCTTTGCAATGAAGAATCAGCATATGCTTCTGACATAGAACTCGTGTCGCGGTTTACTCCTATCCTTCGCTTGTCTTTGTTCGACGAACTTGATTTATTTCCTCGCCCTCTAATACCGGAAGCTGAATGATTGATCTCATCAAGATTTAGATTTTCAAATGAATATGTTGCAATTTGAACAAGTATATCCTGAATTACAGCAAGGTATCTCGATCCTAATATCGCCGGCGAAAATTTGACATGTTTATCATTCCCTAAACTCATAGAAAGTTCCATACTACTACATGAAGGTTGTTCCAAACCTGATCTTGTTCCATTCATGCTATGAGTCAAGTCAGAGCAACTAATCTCTGAACACTGACCTGAATTTGGAGATGTTGCAAGACTTGGTGAAAGTTCATTGCTACAATTTGATGAACTATAAGCAACATTTGTTAAGTTTGCAGCATGTGACAATTGCCATCCGTTCGGATCAATGTTTGCTATCGACGAATATGGCATGAATCCATTACCATTACCCTCTTGAGCTTTCAAAAACTTGTTGACATGGTTACTATTATCACCAAAAGTTGGACACAAAGGGTTTGAGTTCGATGCATCATTCCAATTATTGAACATGTATGGAACCACCATAGCTTCAAAATTTTCTTGAAGACCAAGTCTAGCAGGAACTGAAAAGTGATTGTTGTTAACAATGAGATTTGAGGGATTTTCCACAATAGTCCTTCCATGTTGTGATGTAACAAATGAAGTAGAATCAGCAATATTTGGATGATTTATGAAACTACTACTACTAACATCAACATGTTGTTGATTTTGTTCTGCAGAAAGTATTGGAATTCCATTTATAATGGTTTGATTGTTAAGGTCAAATGAATAGCAATGAATGAGTGGCTTTTGTGTGATATCTTCTATGACATTAGAAATTTGACCAGCCATGTTCATTGGAACATTGTATACACCATTCTCCATTGACACAACAATTAGAAAATACTACAAAGAAAACAAGAAAATCAACTTAGAAATTGTGGCTTTTTTAAGTACTTATAGGATAATCAAGAACAATTTCAAGTAAAGACTAAAAAAGAGTGAACCAATCTTCACTTAATCAAGAAGAGCTAAGCTACCACATAAATCTTCTAAAATCCAAACATTTGACAACTTTGCAAAATTTGTAATTGCCTTGTCCTTGTCCTCTGAGAATCTAGAAAACCACAAAGCAACATGAAAAACAAAACATAAGCATTGTGATTAGAGTATCATAAAGTTTGGTCTTAAAAGTTTAACAAAGCTACTTCAATTGTTTGAAAACCAGAAATATGCTAGAATAATGTCAACATCAAAAGCATGCATTGGTTCCATTTGCATGAACATTAGCAATATTTAAATTCAAGTATCCACAAAACCCAATAACACATTTTCTTCAAGAAAAAAAAAAACCAATATTTTAATTCAACTATCCCAAACTCCAAAAGCACATTTTTTAAATTTTCACAGATCCCATCAAGATTTATTACATACCCTTCATCTCAAAACTCCACAACACATAAAAAAGCTCAAAACTTTACACTATCTTTCCTACATCCTACTCTACTCCCCAACAAAAATATATAAGCAAAATTCACGTTTATAAATTTACTGCATAATTAATGTATTTAGTCTATTATACTCCGGTAAACAAAACAAAAAATTTAAAGAGTGTAAAAAAGAAAAAAAACTCAGAAAAAAAAAATAGTGTTATGTTATGCACCTATAGATGGAGATGAATGAGATATGAGAAGATAGGAAAAAGCACAAAGAAATAAAACAAGGAAAGAGAGAGAGAGAAAGATTATTAGTACATTAGTAATACTAGCACACAGTGTATAGTGTGGTGCAGTGGCACTCATTTCTGTTTCAGGCTTTAGAGGGCCCATCTTTTCATTTTCTCTCTGATCATTTATCTCTGAATCACTGCAAAAAAATCTCTCTCTCTCTCTATCTCTATCTCTCTGAGTCTCTGTTCATAGCATTGCAGGTGTAGATACAGAAAGAAACATATTTGCTTTTTTAGCTAATTTTGAAAACAAGTTGGTAATTGAATAGAAACAAAGAGTTACATGATACTGTGATAAGGTAAAGATAAAGAAAATGTTGCAAGCAATAGCGTGTGATGTGAAGAAGAAAATATTACTACTACTATAGTACAAATATAACACTGTTGTGTCATTGGTTTTGCCTATAGTAACGTAGGGTTCTATATATATATATTGATTAATAGTAGTAGTGTATAGGGGTGTACTTTTTTTTATGCTTTTGGGGGGTAGGAATAGTAATAATAATAAGAAGAAGATTAAAGAGTCTGATGTAAGGGATATATAAAATGACGCAATAATATTGTATGAATTGTCATCTCTGAAAATTTTAATGCAGCAAATCTATGTGTTCAGTATTTATTCGGCGGGAGGGAACAATTTACACTTCATATCAACACATACCCCTTCACACTTTTACTTTTTTTTCATATATTTTATTCAGGCTAGTTAACTTATAAGGACATGTTTGGATTGTAGAATCTACCGACATATTTTATATATATCGGCTTAGTTTTGGTTGATTGCAATGTAAGTTTCACATTGTTAAGCAAAAAAAAATTAAGGAAATTATATTGGAGAAGTCTCATATTATTAGAGAAGTGAAGTGTGAAGGAGCTCAATGTTATATATAGATACTTTAAGTTCCTTGTTTCAACACATTAAGTAGTAACATCTGGAAACATTTTAAGTTTATATTTGTGTCTTTTTTTCTTTCTTTCTCTTATGCTCTTGTTTTAAAGTATTGTGAGGTGTAGTTCAAATATTTACTTTGAAGAATGCGAGTGTATTGGGATCATGAAGTGGTTAAAAGTCAAGTTTATGTGTTGTAACAATTTTGACATGATGTTTATTTTATGGTTGTCAGTTTTGACAACAACCATGTTTTTCTCCGATTTTATAGTTTTCAAAGTTATATTTTTGTATTGTTGATTGCGCTTCCGCTTATTTTTCTTTTTTAGCTATGTTATTTACTAACATTTATGACATTTTTTATAAGTTTATGAAAACGGTCTATGCTATATACTATTACAAAACAATATATTTTTATTTTTTATTATAGAAATAGGTCACCTAAGTTTATACATTAGTGTTTCTTATGATAAGTACTTATGCAATAAATTTTCGTAAATATAATTCAGTTGGTAGAAATATTACATGTAATATATAAGAATTAGAAGTTCGAATTCTAGTACTTCAACTTATTCGCCTTAAAAACTGGATTTCTAACTACTAAGTTACTTGAAAAAAATACTTATACAATAAGCTACAAATAAATTGGTTAACCAATCAAGGCCTGGTCTATGATGTACAACTTAAATAAGTTTTGAATTATGTACAAATTAGTTTTTGCCATTTGATCAATAAATCATGTCATTATCAATTGAGATATAATTCAATTCCATACAACACATTTGTATATGGTAGACAAAGTATTTTATTCAATTGTTCTCTTTTTGTTTCTTGCCTACTGATATTTTTATGCACAAAATTGACATTGAATTTGGAATCAATTTAAATGGTTAATAGAATGCAAAAATGGTGTCACATATATATGAGCTTAATTCAGTTGGTGGAGAAATTATATTTTATATGTAAGAGGCAAGTTTGAACTCTAGACATTTCACATATTTATCTCAAGAATGAATTTCTAACTACTAGACATAACCTAGCAAAAAAACAAAAACGAAAATAATTCTTATAGTTCAAATATATGGATAGTCATATTCGGTGGACAGTCGATGAATATGGTAAAGTGATTCAACTTATTAATCATCAATTAAACACGATTAATCATGATTTTGAATTTGTTTGATAGAGGATTAATAAATTAGAACACTTTATTATATATATATATATATATATATATATATATATATATATATATATATATATATATATATATCATTAATTATCCATAGTTCACACTGATGTTAGTTATTAGTACGAGTAGTTTTTGTTGATGGTGTGAATCAAATTCTAATCTTCTTATCACTTAGAAAGAGGAAAATTATTGTGATGATTAGCTTGTAGACTTTAGTCTTTCATTAGATTTTTTAGTTTGTGCGTAAGAATAAAAACTCTTTTTAATGAGCTTTGTAATTTTCTTTTTGATGATTTTTCTGAAACCATGCCTAAAAATATCCATTTAATTTTTAGTTTCTTGCTAGACTTCCCGTCTTTTTTTATAAAAAAGAAAACATATAATATGTGTGAATTTCTAAAATACTCACTAACTTTACATAATAGATCTAAAATAAGTCTTAGTTCTTTTTTAAGAACATTGAGTTGATGTTTCCATCCATTTTAAGTTAATTCTTTAGCAATATTGTGATTGTGATTGCCAATTTGCCATACTGAGACTATGGTCCACCTTCATCTTGTGAAAATGAAAATAAAATGTGCTTCCGCTTTTCCCAAACAGCTTCGAAGGAACACCTACCGTACAAAATTATATTTTATATTTTTGGGTTTTTAACTCTCTAATTTTCATTTAAGGGGTTCTGGTAATCCAGAGTTCGACTGCGAAATAAGTAAAGTCTGATCAGAATTATTTCTACTAAATATAAAATTTAAATTTTTTCAAACAATTTATCTTAAAAGAACTTATTAATTACTTAAACCAAATACCTTAATTTTTGAATCATAATCGAATAAGATTGGCGTATCCTTCTCCACTATAAATTTTACATACTTTTATGCACGAGGGGGCATTGCTTTTTGCTTTTTGTATTATTTCCTTTTTCCTGCAATAGAACACACATAGACAAAATAAGCTTTTGGGGGGAAAAATACTTAATGCTTTGCCCATGGTTTTTCGACCAGAGGGCAAATAAAGGTAAGGACAATGAGTTTGCAGTTTGTACGAAGATAGAGAAAAACTAATATTAGTGCCCGGCACTCTACTATTCTGATATTTATAGAATAGACACTTATATCCCCGGTTTACAAAGAACTACTACGTGATGGTTCTAATAAATACATCGTCGGTTAGGTCTCACTAAATATATACCCTTAAAATCCATGCAGGAACAAATGGTAACAACCCTTGGTGGCTTTTTGAGTTATGTCCTACTCAAATTAATCGGTTGATGTTTCTGGAGTTTTCACTCCTCGGTAAATTTATTTGTAGTTTATTTTTTCTTCTTGTTTTGGCAAAAGTCCTCTTTGTTACAAAAAAAAGTGAGCGTTTTATGGTCAAGTTCATAAAACAAAAAATGTTGAAATAATTTTATTAGACCAAATACGACACGTGATCTATAACAAGTGTCCGGGGACACTGTTTAGCATGACCCATTATTATTTGGTTTACCGGTGACTAGAGTTGGACTTGGTAAGGAGGATCAAGGTTCGATCTCTCGCAACTGCGATCTGGAGGAGATTGAAACCATTTGATGTCAGAACTGACCCCCAAACCAGATTAGGCTGTCAGTAGGCCGGATACAGATAGTGAGAAAAGAAAATCAAGTCCACGGTTTTGTAAAAAAAAAAAAATAATTAAAACCAAGTCCACAATATACCATAATTAAAGATATAACATAATTGTCTCTGTGAGCTTAACTCGGTTAGCATAGACATCGCACTATATATAGATAAACGATTTGTTGATGCACACCTACTCTTTTCTAGCCACTAGGCTACTTGAAGAAAAAAAAAGTTATAAGATAATTAAAAATTTATATCACTTGTATACTCTATTTTAGATAGATAAACGATTTGTTGATGCACACCTACTCTTTTCTATGAAGGTGTGCATTAATAATATACACTTTAAAGTATATTTAACTACTTTTTAATTATCATTTACTAACACACACATTCTAAAAAATAAGTAGATGTATTATAACAAAAGGAATTGCTAACGTACACCTATTTATTTTTTAGAAACACCTTCTAAAATTAAGTCGGTGTATGTCAAATCCGATAAAACCTTAATTAAATAGGGCATTGCCTACCTTTGTATTTTGCCGTGACATATAATTGCCCTATAAAATATTGTTATTATATATGTACATCAAATTCAAATATATTATTAGATAAATGCGTTACCATGTCTGCATTTTTTTTTTTACGAACCATGTCTACATTTTATCATATTATTTATTGGGTACAACATTTTATCATATCTTAAATCCATATGATAAGATAAATGTGTACGTGTTATATATCATGTCTACATTTAGGGGTGAAATAGATTTGGTGGTTAAATAAGTATTTTAAGTCATGTTTAGTGGTTAAATAAGATTAATTATGATTAAGACATAGATTTTGATATAAGATATGATAAAATGTAGACATAATAACACATACACATTTATCTTATCTTATCTTATCTTATATCCAAATCTATGTCAAGATTATATTTAAAATTTCAACCATGAAATAGATCGTAATTTAAAAATATAAGTTACTCAGTAATAAACCTCTTAAATTACTAACTTTCCCTGTTTTAAAAAAATGTTCATCTTACAAGAATATTATAAATTTGTCTAAGTTACCTTAGCACTTGGTGCTTGAAACCACATGTATGTATATAAGATTTGATAAGTTTTGTAAGAGAATAAGGGTGAGTCCTTTTTCAGAAAGATCAAGGGAAATAATTGTTTTCCCAATAAAGGTATAGTTTTGGGGTGATTTGGTCAAGTTAACTGGTTGGGTAATAATGAAGTCATACTATATACAACTAGACAAAGGATAAGTAATGGGCCCTATAAAACCTTTTAGAAGACACAACACAGGGCACTAACTCTGAACACGTTTGTAAGACTCCTAAACGACAAACTTGTTTCTGTTTTTGTGGCCCTCTTTGCCTAAGTTGTGGTCATAATCTATTGGGCTTAATATCTATTAATAATTGTGAATTGTGAATTTCTAAACCCACATACATTGGAGGTGAATTGAACAATCATCTTTGTAAGTTTTCATAAATTAATGTTGGTATTTTAAATATGAGTTGAGTCTCACATTTTGGATAATAAAGTGGATATTGAACACTTTATAAGTAAAATAACTCATGATAGTTGTTCTGAGCTCAATGTAGATGATCCTCCGACTATTCCCTCATAACCCAATAGTTAACGTACAATTACAGTTGTCAAATATAGATAAGTCCGGTCAAATCCGAAATCCGATACAATACAACTATATAAATAGTTAGATTGGGCTGACCAATTTATTGACTTGTATATTATTAAGTTTGGTCCGACCATTTTAGACTATTTGAGTTATTGAGCTAGCATAATATACTTTTTTATATGGAGGAATAGGGGGGGGTGAAGTAATGGATTCTATCAAGAGTTTATCTGTGGGGTGGGGGGGTGGCATACATTTTGATTTTTGAAATTCATTTGATTATTTTATTTTAGGGTCATGTTAACTTGTGCCCTAAGGGCACATGTTAAGCTAGTTAAAAATAGAAATATATAACATTTAATGATACAAAGAATTTAATGCTTAGAGAATTGAATACAACACAGGTTCAATAAATATTTTCCACATTTATCTTCTTAACATGTGCCTTAAGAGCACAAGTTAACATTCTCCTTTATTTTATTTTTGAATCGTCTCTAGGACCGACTTATCGAAGGGAACCGATCCCACTGGCCACTTGCGGGAGCCCCATTTAAAGTCAGAGTATTTTTACTCTGTATGAACTTAGTCCACCATTTAATTATATTTAAAGATGATAGGTGGAGTGTGTTTTCGCGTTTTTGGTAACTTTAATTGTTTTTGATAGATTAAGTACCATTAACCATTGCATTCTTTTTTCTCTTTCTCATCTAATATTTAGGATAGGATCGCTTTGAGAAAAAATATAAATAATAAACTGTCAAAATAAGCATGAACAACATACTGGCATGACTAGCCCAACACAAAAACATGGGCTGGGTTGCAAAAACTTAGAAAAAGACAACTTTTATAAATTTATTTTTGATATTTTCTCTTTAGGCCCCCCATGATTCTTTTTCACCCTCTAGATTTTACTTTTATGCCCTTCAATAAAAACTTCGATTTCTACGAATCGAATTTTTTTTGCCTTGAAAACAAAATTCGGTTTCTTTTAACCGAAATTTTCCTGAATTTGAACTAGAAAATACTTCGGTTTCTGCGAACCGAAGTTTTTATCAAGGGCAAAATTGGAATATTGGGGGGTATAAAAGATACATGGGGGGCCCGAAGAGAAAATATCTTTATTTTTCTAGATATTTGTATATGTTTGTTTTCTAAATATTTTGCTCTCAATCTATTTTCTAAAAAACATTAAATAGAAATACTTAAGGGCCTAAAATTAAATCAATCCTAAGTGGGAATTTGATATTAAACTCAGATAAGATAAAAATATTTAGTCTAATAATATTACAATGACCTTTAGGACTCTTTTCAAAAGGTTTACAACCTCTTGTGCTATAAATTCAAAAATGTCGAATGCAAACGGTATAAAAACGTATTGATTGTTAGAACATAATTTCTTGACCATTTTACCTGAAACAACTTTGAGGGTTGTCCGTCCCATAGTTAAAAAATAAAAACTTACAAATTTAAACTCAAACTCTAACCTATCAAATGCCCTTACAAAATTTCATCATATGAAATTGCACTTATGAAACAAATTAAAATATATGCATTTCTCATAAACAGCTAATTAATTGATTTGAAATGAAAAGAATAATATTATGCAAAATAAAGTTATGAGCATTGAGCTGTATTATTATGTATTTTTCTTTTACTCAAGCTGTATTATGATGTACGAAAAAAATAAAAACCGTATCCACTAACTGTCATGTTGCTTCTTGCCGCCTTTCAAAAATACCATAACATTAAAAAAACTATAAATAGTAATAAATAAAGAACATATATATTAAATAATGTTCATACTATATATTGTGCAAGTCCCAATATATGAGAGTTGTGAAATATTGTAGCCATAGTTTTCACACTCACATGTTTCTGAAGGTTGCTCACAAAGTCATCACGAGATTTTCTCAGTTCTTTGTCCAATTGCCGTTCAATTAAGGGTTTGACATTTTTTTAAGCCACACAAAAAAAAAAAACACTTTTATTTTAGTAACTTCAACTACCATCCACCCC
Source organism: Trifolium pratense (assembly GCF_020283565.1). Classification (NCBI taxonomy): domain Eukaryota; kingdom Viridiplantae; phylum Streptophyta; class Magnoliopsida; order Fabales; family Fabaceae; genus Trifolium; species Trifolium pratense. Next base: position 39,754,595 of record NC_060059.1, on the reverse strand, counting down.
CATGGTTGCACAAAATTCATTATTTTTCTTTCTCCAAATTTAAACAATTTGATCCAAATTTGACCATTTTTCACAATAAAATTCATATTTTATTTTTGTTCGTATTGTTAAGTTGAACATCTTCATCTGAGTTTGAACCCAAAATCTCACAGTTGAGTATAAAATTTATGTGACACTTTTCATTTTGTATAATTTTTTTTGGACCATTTTTTAACTCTAATTTTTTTTTTTGAAGAGGCAAAAATGGAAAATTTCTCAACGCACCTCAACATTTCTCCCACACTTCCTAGCGCACCTAAAAAAATTCGGAAAATACGTTCCGAACTGTTTTTTAGTGTAAAATTTACACTATAAAAAATTCGAAAAACGTTTTCCGAATTTTTTGGGGAGTGGGGGAGAAAGTGGGTGGGTGCGTTGAGAAATTTTCGCAAAAATGAACTCTAACTTCTATGTCAAATTGCAAGAAAATCCCAAATTAAATGGCAATTAATAGGCCCATTTCAATAATATGCAAGTCGCTTGTAAATTAGATAATTTTAAACTCCAAAATGCTTAGATGAGATAATACGCTTCTTCTATCTTAACCAAAATTATGGACTCGATCACTGATTTGAGCCTCCAGTAGCGTTAAAAAAATCTGTTCCAAGAATTAGTTTCTATCATCGAGTATAGATGATACTCAAGTTAAAAAACATAAAATTAGACAAACATAAGTAATATATTTAAATCAAATGCCTCAACTTGGATATATCTTGGTTATTAAGTTAAAAAAAATGTCTCAACTTGTGTTGTGTGTGTATATGCTTACGCCACTAACAGAACGTATACTCATCATCTCAAACACAGCCTATTACTTACCAAAGACAGAAAATGACAAATTAAATTAATATTTTAAAACTTAGAATCTGTATTCAATATTCCTGCTAGATTCCAACCAATTGCTAACGTAAAGGGTAACCGCCACATAATAATTAGTCTCATTTAAAATTGCACGACATTTTCTTTTTGTTGCAAAAAATTGCACGACATGTAGAACTGAAGTAGGAGTAAATATTTTGTTGAAAAAATGCGACCTATTTTCGTTGACAAAATAAAAACACTTTCAACGTAAAAAAAAGTTCAAAGTATCATGCATAATAACGTGAAGTAAAAATTATTAAAAAATAATTTTAATTTGAACTCGTAAAAACAACACACGTAAGGACAGACAAGAATTTAATTTGTGTATATTGATAGTGTAAAGCTTTTTTTTACACATACATCAATATTATTATTTTATGATGAGAATTGAAGAATATTAGTTAAGAAGGAAAATGAAACTTATGCATTATAAATTATAATAATTAATACCAAGCAACAATAACTAATGAACTCAAACATAATGAGTCCATAATGGATGATCCTAATTAATTAACTAAAACATTAATTGATTAATTATTATTGTCCATGCATGGATGAACATGAACTCATAGCAACAACTCCAAGTTTTTGAAGATTAAGCTTGACAACAGTGTCAACAAACATCTTGGTATCTTCTTCAGTGTTCCCATGTGGAATATCAACAATATAAGATTCCAAAACAATAGTATAAACCTTACCTTCATCGTTGACAAATTCATTAACCGAAGTAACCGATCGATAGTTTTGAAGACGATGTTCGCCACCAACAACTCTAAAACTTAGTACATGTTTTTCATCATCTAAAATCTCTAATCTTTCTGTGCTCGTTGAAGCTGGTAAACCTGAAACAACCGTCACTTCTCTTATACTTCCAACATTACCGTCGCCTTTCATGTTACAACCTTTGACAAAATGTTTGTATTTTTGTGGATTCTCAAAGCTTCTAACAAATGGCCACACTATGTTTGATGGTGCTTCAATTTTGTAGGTTATAATTGATGTACATGTGTTTGGTGTTGGTTCTAATATGTGGTATTTTTTTATGATTGGTTCAAGTTCTTTGAATTCTTCTTGTGTTAGACCTTGAATATTATGGTGGGATAATTGTGAAGACATTTTTTTGGGGGTGTCAAAAGCAAATATCATGCAAAGAAGAAGAAAAATAAGAAGGAGAAGGAGATTGAGAGTTGAGACAAAGAAAATGATATATGCAAAAACAAGACATGAAGATGTGAACACTTATATATTTATACTAATATTTGATGTTTTGTTATTTTTCTAGTTTTGGACGGAAATGCCCTTGACAGTTCATTTTTATTAATTTTGTAATATAAAAACTATGTACGGAGTCAGGCCCCTGGGTTCATTTATTAATTTATTGATAGATATTTTTTTAATTATATTAATAATTAATTAGTTTAAGTGATAGCAGTTTTGATCATTTTAATGTTACATACTTACATGTATGGTTAGGACTTTGATCGTTGGCTCATACATATGAAAAAAATTCGGCGTTAAACTTTTATACAAATATATATCATGGTGACAAAAAAAAAACTTATCAATTTATTACTACTAGATCAAATCATTTGAATTACTCAAACATTTTTTAATATAATAATAATAATAGATTATTTCCAAATATTGCATTTGTTTTTTTAGCTTATTTCGGTGGTGCTTTTGAGGGTTAGAGAAAAGAAGAAATAAAGTGGTCTTGTTATTTTATTTTATACATAACGACAAGCTTTTTTTTAAATAACTACTTGCTGTGCATCGTGTTGACCATTACCTCTCCTTTTATTCTTACTTACATTTCTTTTCGTATAAGTGATGAGATAGATATCAGATAAGTCAAAAATATAGATTACTTTATTGATAATTAATAATAGTAATAATTTATGTTATTAATTTTTTGAGCCATGCATGCCCATACATATACCATGCTAGTGGTAGATTTAAATCTCTAGGCAAATAACTTTTAGTCAAAAAAGAGAGTAGAACCCTTTATATCATGAATGATTGTTAAATTTAGATTGTATGATTTATTTGATTTCTTGTTTATATTATGAGTGATTTTTTTTTCTTTGTGAACTTAGATACAACTTATACTCCTCCTAATTTTTTAGCTTAAATCAAATATCTTCCGTACACCGCTACTACATGTTCAAGTTAAGAATCAAATTTAAGACTTTAATTTAGTTATAAGAAATTCATATTGTCTCATCTAATCAGTTATCGATTACTTGTATTCCTTTCTATTATCGATAAATTATCATGTACTAAGAAAAAAAGTAGGACATAATATTCCTTTTTGTGAGTTAAATAATAGAAAATAATCAAATATGAATTTTCATAAAGGATTAAGAGGTGATTTTGATGCAAGAGTAAGGGTAAGATCGGAATATGTGATTAGATTGGAAAATAATAAGAGTCGCAATCGTTGAAAAGGATAAGATGGATATTCACAAATCATGTGAAGGCTCTAACAACCTGTCCGTGTGATCTAAACTTCACTTTGCAGCATAGTTTTCAATCAAAGCATTAAAAAGTAAGCTTGTCAAAATGAGTGGACAATGGACCAACCATATTAATAATTCAATAAAAAAAAGCTTAATTAATAAAATGGTCCCTTAAAGACATTTTTGGTTTCATATTGGCCCCTTAAAGAAAAAAAGGTCTAAATATGTCCCTTAAAGAAAAAAAATGTTCGAATAGGTCCCTTAAAGACATATCCGTTAATCAGTTTGGTCCTATTTAGACCTCTTTTTAGGGACCAAACTGATTAACGGAGATGTCTTTAAGGGACCTATTCAGACTTTTTTTTCTTTAAGGGACCTATTTGGACCTTTTTTTCTTTAAGGGACCAATCTAAAATAAAAAATGTCTTTAAGGAACCATTTTATTAATTAAGCCTAAAAAAAATAGTATGAACTAAAAAATATAAGTTGAATATTAATTATGGTCCAATTCAATCTGATTTTAAAATAGCATGGATTAGCTAGTCAACTAAAATGAATACTAGCAGACATTGAATCTAAGCACTTGAGAGGAACACATTCTAAAGTTTCAAATTAACACCATTAGACCAACTCAAGTAGGTTAATTTATGATAAAAATTACTATTATCCATTTTCTTTTGTTTATAATTTTTGGATATGTTCTAATTAACAAGTCTCTCACACATTGGTGCGACATAAGTAGTAGTCTATATTACTTTTAAGAGTTTTTTATCACCCCTTTACAACTTTAAAATATGGCTTTTGGTTCCACTATTATATATGTGACATTCATTAAATATTTTTATGTGTTCAATAGAAGGCCACACATTAATTCATATATATATATTTACGTTAATCATCAATAATTTCTATTTTTTTGTTCATTGCATCATTTCACATTGTTATATATTGACATGCTTTCTATTTTATTATAAATGGATAGTTTAGGTTTTAAAAAGTAATTACTTTTCAAGATAATACAAGATTCCCTATAGATGGAGAGAAGTAAAGGGTTGATTATTAATATCAATATTGTTCTTAATTATCATCAACTGTTTTCATGACTTTGCATTAGTAATTTAGTATATAGTACTGTATTCATTAATGTGTGGTCCAAGACCATAGTTTCTTGCAAAACAAGTAATTAACAAAAACAGAGGGACAAATACTTCAACATCTGATACAACATCTTGTGCAACTGATTGAATTGTTCCATACAAATTTCATTAATGTGTGGTCCAAGACCATAGTTTCTTTTCTTCCATACAAAGTTCTCTACGAAAGAGGCATGCAGCTTTTGCAATTTGCATGTGTGTGGCTACCTAGCTGTATCCTCAAATTTGAACAGCAGTAAAGTGAGAGTATATTTCTTTATTGCTTCAAAGTAAGAGAATCTATATTCATATTATTTATATTAGTATACATAGATAATTCTCACTTTAATTAGCACTAGCTAGTAATTAACTTGACTCTTGGAAGTGCCAAAAATTCCAAGAAAAAGCAAGGTGTAATGTAATGTTAGGGGCTTTTCAACTTTATAAGCGGATAATTGGATGAGAGTCGGTTTTTATGTGTGTACCACCGAGCGTGTGAGCAACATGGTCTTCTTTAATTTTAATATTATCACACTATTCATATCTCAATTTTACATAAATATAATACAAATATTTGTTCATGAGATACTAGTTAAGAAATTAAAATAATAGTGTTGAAAATTGTGTTTTTATATTTTAAAAAGGATAATTACACAAGTTTCAATATCATTTTATTATATTTGGTTCTTTAATTAATGCCCAAAAAGATCATAAGTATTAGTTAGCATTTTTTTTCTTTTAATAACGAAATTTAAAGTGAGAAGATGATATACCTCATTTTAAAATAGAGAAAAAAGTTTAGGATAAGCAATTAGGTATTTATATTTTCATTCCTCTAATAGCAAACAACGGATAATGCCAATAGGTATGTCAATGAATTATACTAGTTTACCATTATACTCTTTTATAGGGATTCAATCTTAATTCACAGGTATTTTTGAACCTTTAAATGGTGATATATAGTTGGCAAAAATCGACGCTTTCAGCCCCAATGGAGGGGGCATGCCTACAAATGCCGGATGCCTCAAGTTAGTATGTATTTGAGATGAGACTAAAGAAGCATATCTTAAGAGGTTGTAATCTGAAATTTATATAACCAAAAATATGTAATATTAGGTTTGGGTTGGTCATTTATTTATTAACATGAAACAAATCACTCACACTTAAATTTGATCCCTTAATCAACATGTATTTTTAGTTTTTGTGTAATTACTAATTAGTACTCCTAATTGAGAGGAGTAGTAGTAGTAATTATTCTAACAAAATCCTCAAATCTATGAGTTTAATTCAACATCACTTACTTGAAGAATATACTAGATATTTTCACTTAATCGAGACAAAAGATTCTAACCAATGGTAGGGACGAGGAAAAACTACAACGTTCCCTATCTGGTATTGGAGGAATTTCTGCATTACTAAGTAAAGCAAATGGGGTCAGGCAGGCAGGCACATGCAGGTCTTGAAGTTATAAAAATACTATAAATTTGCCAACCTTTGTTGCATCCAATGAAAGCTGGACCTAAGCTAAGCTAGGTTTGTCATTCATACAATACAAGTTTCACATGGAATATGTTGTGGTCTCCTTTGTATCACTCAAATTCAGCCGTTAAGGTGGTCGACATAAAACATCTAGAACATTTTTGTTTTTATAAAAATGTTAACTATATATCTATGAGATATAGTTAAAAATTAAATATAGTAAAATACGTAGTCTTAAAACTTATGTAATCTATTTTTTCAAAATATAAAAATTATCTTTTTCAATATAATATATTTTTCAATTAGTATTCTGGTCTTATATATACGAAAAAATTAACTTTTGAAATTCATTAAAAAACATAAAATGATGTACCTAATTTACAATATAGACTAAGAGCCCGTTTGGATTAACTTATTTTTAAGCTCATGCAAATAGTTTATGCAATATAAATTACTAGGTTTTATATTATTTTATAAGTTCACACTAGTTAAAATTGTATTTTTATAAGCTATTTTATCATAAACTATCTTGAAAAACTTATAATAATATATAGAAATTGCATAAATTGTTTGCATAAGCTCAAAAATAAGTTAATCCAAACAGACCCTAAATACATTACTTATTCATTGATTAAAAAATTAAATTTTATTTATATATAAAACTGAAAGGAGTACCCTAGACAGTTATTTTTCTAAATTATTATCTTTTGGCGTTAATCTTCTAGTTCCCGGGGAAAGGGGTTCCGGTAATTCATAGTTCGATCCGGAGGTAAGTAAAGCCTCCATAATTATGAGAACTCCAAAACTAGCTACAAATTTTTAGTATGACACTTTTCAATTAAAAATTTGTCCTTAACAACTATTTTTCCCAAATTTACATTAAAAACATATAACATGAATATTGGAACTGAAATAAATGAATTAAATTAAAACAGATATTATACATTACAATATATACAACAAAACACAAAAAAATTGACTATTACTGACATGCCTATCTAGTAAAGTGAAGTTATGGAAAAAATATGATCCACAGCATCAATATTGGTATTCTGAGTTTTCTTTACTCTTATATATCAATCCCCTCCCCTGTTCTTTAGTGGGGTTTGGATTGGTTGCCTTGGTCGGTAGCAAGTATCCATAATGGAACAAGTTTGCACGACGGATACTTGCATGTTTAACCCTGTCGAAAAATAATGATGTGCAAAAACGGAAATTCCTTGGTGCAGTGCAATGATTAACAATCACGAGCTTCTTTGTCCATCAAAACTATCCGTTGCTTAGCGCTATCTGAGCGGAGGAGGTTGTCTACCTTATATCCAATCTATGCTTAGACAAAAAAACCAGCAGAGCTTCAGAGTGACGAAACAAAAGAATCAGCCAAAGGGAATGAACTGAATGACAGGTGATTACCTCTACAGCACTGTCAGGAGAAAACCACCTCAATAGCACACCAAGATGCACTACAGCAGGAATCAGCTTGAAAAGTAAAGGAGTTGTCACCTGCATAAATGAGATCAGAAATTATTTATTATTATGCAATAAACTAGCTGTGCTTGAAAAGTGTAAACAAAAAATAGAAACACTTTTTTCGAAAACAAACAGACTGATGCATATGCACTGCCTGCATTGTCCTATGGGAGTATGAGAAAAAAAGAAATTGTAACAAAATTTTAGGCTCCTTGTCCACCAACTTATCTTTAAGTAAAAAGTTTGAAACTCACAAGATAGGGAATTGTTTAAATGAAAATCCTAATGTGCAATATAAATAACGAAGGAAAGGGTTGGAACCTCCACTGATAAAGATAAATAGATTTTGTTCTTGAGCATTCAACAGGGATCAAAGACCAAGAAGAAAGCTATAAAGACCATAGGTCAGCTAGGAAACCTAGTAACTATTAATTCAAATATGAAAATAATTTCTCACCAGACTAAGAGCGGTGGTCCCAAGAAGCAGCAAATATAGTTTACCCTGAAATTAATCAAATATCAGAATCAATAAGGTATTTTAATGCATTATCAAGTCTTATTATTTGAATATTTTAGGCTCAACTATTCCTTCTCAAAATTGTAAGGTAATAGTTCGTGTTAAGAGTCTCACATTGGTTGCGAGATGGCCTGAATATATGTTTATAAGTAGAGGCAATCATCACTTTACAAGTTGGTTTTGTAGGGTTAAGTTAGGTCCAACTCCTAATTCTAAGATGCTCAAACCTTGTTACAGGAAATTCAAAGCTTAGTCTGGTTAATGTGCTTCAACCCCCACCCCAAAACCAAGCTCTAATACCATCTTAGAACCAAAAACAACAATAGTCAAACCAAAAACAAAATTAAATGGTAATTTATATTAAATAATATTTTATTATTAGTTTTTGAAAAGTATCTATAATTCTATATAGTTATAGATCAACCCAAATAGTGAGTCAACTTAACCAATTTTATGCAACAAGAGCATACGGTTGCATGGTCTTCTGTAGAAGTCATGCAATTGAACACATAACTACCATCATTATGAAAATCCATTGTCACTAACCTCAACTAGATGAAGATTTGAAGCACGGCTGAGAAGAACAAAAGCAAATTCTCCTATTTGTGCCATGGACATTCCTACCTATAAATGCATGAATTCAGGTACCTCGATCATTAAAAGAATATAAAAAAAGCAGCACTAGTGACTATAATAACCTTCTAAATTCATATTATGAAATAAAGCTTACAAGTACTGAAGTCTTGTTATTATAACCAAATCCTTTCACAACTGAAGCAATTATGATTGTTTTTATAACAATCACTAAAATAACTGATGCTACCAAAATATCAACATGGTTCCAAAGAAAATGAACATGAATCAGCATTCCAATGCTGGAAAGGAAAAGAGCAGCGAAAAGATTGCAAATAGGTTCAATCTACAAAAAAAAAGTGAACAATTGTCAATTTTTTCCACAAACTTATCTTATTATCATGGAATTCAATTAAGAATACAGAAAAAATGGACCATGGAATTTCCCGCGAGCACACTATGAAGAATGCAGAAAAAGTGACCAGTGGAAGTGCATGGGTGCTAAGTTCATCCAGAGCACACTATAAAAATTTGCATACTGGTACTAAAAATGGCAATAGGTTGCATTTTCACTCATTACCTTCAGTCCTTCAATAAGGTGGATGATAAAAATACAGAATCTAATGCATCTTAAGCAACCCATATTTAGAATTTCTATGCATTTATCAGAATACTCCCTCCGTCCCAAATTATAAGGGAAAAAACAAAAAACACACTTATTAAGAAAAAGTAAAACATGATAATTTGAAATATGTTTTTGTGGGTTTTCCTTGGAATAAGTTGCAATGGCAGATGTAAAAGCAATTCTTATTGGTTGTTGTTTATTGAGAAAAGGGGAGAGAGAGAAAATTAAATTGCATTTAATTTTATGAGATTAAGGGAAAAAAATTCTTGAAAATGATATTTCCCTTATAATTTGAGACAAGAAAATGGGGTTTTTTCCCTTATAATTTGGGACGGAGGGAGTACATAGAAGTTACATCACTGCATGTCAACATTCAACAATCAATCGATATTTGTGTCTATTTTCGCACCACATGTATTTCCTACTTCCTGCATAATATCTTACTTGCTCTAGTGTATGTTGAGCCAGATCGGTGGTTGCAATCATCACTCCAGCAGCAAAGGCACCTAGTTCTAGACTTAATCCCAGCTTATCGCTACACTGAAAATATACAAGTACAATCAGCTAAAAAAGGTAGTGCTTGACAAGTTACAGCAAGGTAATTAAGCAACAGAGCATGCATATACTATTTGAAGAAAATTATGAGATACATAGATGCGTAACTCATGCCAAAAAAATGGTACAAAAGGCCTTTTCAACAAAAAAATAGAAAAACAAAGCACAAGCGTGCACGCGCACACGAGTATGTCACACGAGTATGTAAATTACCACTGAGACCCTTTGAAAATAAGGTGAAGTACAAAAGAGTACGATATTTGTATAATTCTTTCTGCTTGTAAGAACAGAGGAAATGTAAAGCATTTCAAAGAGAAATACAGAAATTCAGGCATGTGAAAAATAAGGAAGAGAACGAACCCAGGCTACAATCAAGCAGAACGCAACAGACGCCAGCTGATAGAGTTCATTTGTCTGCACAAACATGGTTTTTATTCAACCACAAAAACTGTCATAAAAATGAATTGCCATACAACGGAAACAACTAAAGAACCAAACTACAAATTTCCAATTCAATTCCACAACCCCAACCATTATTGTATGATATTAAGAAAAGAAAAAAGCAACCTCTTCCATGGGTGGGATTTTATCATTAAAGAGGGATAATAATATGAACCTGTGATGATAGGCTTATCATCAGTTTAAGCAACCACGGAAGGCAAGTGCGAGACAATATTGACAGAATAGAGAGAAATGCAATCAATGTCACCAACCTGGATTAGGAAAGGTGTATCAGTATCATGTTGCATATAAGATGAAAAAAACTCTACAGTAAATGGGCATATGCTCAGTAAAATCCACAAATGAATGCAAAACGGATAAAAGGTGCATTTGAATATCTCCACGCTGATCTGAAAAACATTCTAACTAAAATGACATTCAGTGCATTGGAGTTTATCCAAACCAAAGTATAAAATTTGTTCAAGTGGTAATAAGTAAACTAATGTCACTGAACACTTATCAAAGGAAGTGATCAGTGGCACTAGTTATTACTCCATCTAGAGGGAGTATGAAATTATAATGATATGTAAAAGCACCATCACGTCATTTACTACCTACCATAGTATTTCTGCTGCAAAAATACATATGCCCCTCTGTTCTTTTCAAGAGTGTCAATTGGTGGTCATTTTAGTTCACATGCATTTTAACATGTTAAATCACCTTTTATTCTTTGAATTTGATACTATATTGCAACATAAATATTGATAACTGTACTTTTAAACATATGATTAAGTATAACTTTTATGAAAAACTTATTTAATAATCACATTTTGGAACGGAAAAAAATGCATGAACTTGTCACGATTTTTCTCAGGAAAGGAAAAGTGAGAATGAGAACAATAAACTATGAGAAAATGTTCATGGAAATAACATCAGTACAAGCCATAGATTTGTGAGATTCTATACTAACAGCTTTGTCATTGATAACACTCCTTGAAAAACACCTGAGGTGCCACCCAAAACAGGAAGCAATGCAAAGAGCAATCCAACAGCACAATCCTTCATGAAAAAAAAATAAAAAATCATGTCGTAATAGAGCATTTGTTGAAGGTGTTTATTGTCCATCTTGGGAAAAAAATGAATAAAGAATGACAAATTACCTGTAAAATAAGGGTCCCAATTGTGACTTGGCCATGAAGGGCATTAGTATTATTCTTTTCCATCAAAAACTTCAAGACCTGAACAAGAAACGGTGAAAAAACAGAAAAATTATTATCGGCACGGAAGTTCATTAGACTGTGTAGTGTGTACTTGAAAGTGGGACAGAATCGGATTGCTTATGTTGTCATACCACTGCTGTTGAAGACATAGAAAGGAAAGCACCAACAAAAATCCCTTCTGAAGCTTTACCACCACATAACTGCAAAATTGCATAAAATCAGAACCGCAGCATTCATTCGTGATTTGCATTCCCCGTTAACTTTAAGTCATAGAAGGAAATAAGGAGAATAACAAACAAAAGCTCAGAATTGGTGTGAATCAAAATTATAAAAACATACCGATACAGTAAAACCACACATGCACATAAATAGAAAAATTTGAAGTAAGCCTCCAAGAACAGCAACAGATCGAACAACTCGAAGCTGCAAGCACATAGAAAGAAAGTAGGGTAATCAAGGTAATCAAAGTTAAGTACAAGTGTACAACATAAACATAATAAAAAAAAATGGGGGAGAAATCTGAAAATAAGCCAACCTTTGTCATGGAAAACTCGAGGCCCAATGCAAAGAGAATAAATATTACGCCAAATTGAGCCACTGTTTCCACCTACATATTTGAATGAATTCTGTTAGGACCTCTGTTAGATGATGATTATTATTATTATCATTATTATTATTATTATTATTATTATTATTATTATTATTATTATTATTATAGCAGTTATGGGCAGTTATTGTGTAAGTTATTAATTAATAAGTAGTTATTAAGTTAGTTATGTATTGTGTGTGAATAAAAGGGAAACTGTAGGCTGTCATAGATCATTCAGAATTATTCAGTGACAAATCTTAGGATTTGGGCAGAGAGAGGGTTTCGTCTCTTCTCTGAGTAGCATTTGCTCCGGGATTATAGAGATCATTCTCTGTAATTGTTCTTTTCATTCCAATCAATAATATATTTTCAATTTCTTTTAAATTTGGGTTTCTATCAAATTCTCAGATAAATAAGCTTGTAAATCTTGAGAAGAAGTGGAAGAGCTGAAGTTACTAATGTCTCAAACTGTTTGTTATTCTGTAAGACAAACACCAATAGTGACTCAAGTTCTAATGAAGAAGACAATCACTGGGACAGAGAGTGCTTTCTAACATATGATGTTTGAACTTCCTCGTTGGGTAGGTGGAGACAATATGGGTTTGGGTCTCTAGTGCTGAAAATAGTAATGAATCCTAAAGTTTAGGGATCCTAACGATAACAACTATATTTTGGTTATGCAAGGTTAAAAAGAATATTGAGTACAAAGTAATATGATGTTAGTCAAGTTGGTCAAGCGGGTGAACATGTAATATTGGTTGATGGGACTGAGTAAGTTTCATCCTGCAGAGAGTATAATTTGCCCTACCGCATTAGCTATCAGAGCGAAGTATAGGACAAATCTTCATACTTACACAAACATATATTTTTCCCAACACCTTTATCATTTGATAAGATTACAACCAAAGTTCATTCAGGCTTACACATATCAGATCAAAGTCTTCCAAGAAATGCTGTTATGTGTTAGGTTTATTTCTAGAGATTAAAAAATTACAAAAATGAAATCCAACTGAGCTGAACTCTAAAAGTGCACCAAAAATAAGAGCAGCAACGTTTTATAGACAAAAGAATAAATTATTACAAGAGAAATTGATTGCTGTATCGAGATACCTGCACCATTTCATTGATGAAGTTAAAGCCTCCAGGTCCAACAATGGAGCCAGCTAGAAGATATCCAGTAATGACCTGCCATAGAATATTTTCAGGTAATTCTACAAGATGTTTACCAGATGTTATAATGCAATTAGATCGTAAGATTGCATTTGTCAAGAATGAAGCTTTTGAATAAGAATATTCATACTGGTTGTCCAGCAAAAGCAAATGCAACACCACCACAAGTTGCCGAAACAATAGCAATGACCAAGTCTGAAATCAATCTATAAGGCAAAAATGAAAGAAGTTCTCATTTGTTATTTTTATTATATATAACCCATCTTATGTTGAAAACGTAACAAGCAAAAGAAGGAGTACCGTAAATCTAGCTGCAGCACTGGATACTTGGATTTAAAGTTAGAAATGATAAATACATTGTCCTGAAAGATCCACAATTTGAACATTTGAAATTTGCAAAACTCAACTGAATATCATCAAAAAGGACAAACCAAACATTAAACTGTATCACCTTTCGATCTATTAACATTGGGGTGTCTTCGCCTCTATTGAATACACGATGGAGCTGAAATGACCTATAATTTTAGAAAAACACATTCAACTATAGTATATAAAAATAAGTTATCAAATGCTCATACAACCAATTTAAGTAAGTACTTTTCATCTTTAGTGTCATTCTTGTTCGGCGTGACTCTGGCCACAGTCTCTAGAACAGCCTGATCCACAGACAAGGCAAGAGGAGTAACTCAGCATATTATCAGCCTTACAGAAGTTATGCAATATATGAGTACCACCATGGATGCATATATATTCATAGGGGGAACATAACCAGATTCACCGCTAACTAAAAGCTTTAAGTAGAAAGTTAAGGTGAAGTAAATGAAACATTTCAATTAAAAAACAAATTACTACTTTAATTATGCCATTAAAGTCAGTAAATACAACTCTCATTAATGCCTATTCTGGATTACTAGCTTCTAATTATAAGAGCCTCTTAAATTCAAATAAGTTATTGTTCTTCACTTACAAAAATATCATTATAAGCTTAACTATAAATGTTTCAACTTAAATGGGAAACTATTAACAATTTTTTTTTTTTTTTGGGTCTATATACAAAGTGGCAAGCACTACTGAAACTCACACAAAACTGCAAGATCCCGGATTTGAACCCGCGTCCAAGCTAGCAATATCGGCATTTGCCAGTCGAGCTAGGACTTATGGACACAGGAAACTATTATTTAAGAAACTAATGTTATTGCAAGTTTTTTTCTCCCTAACTATCTTTCTTTCTATAACTGCTGTTGATAGAGAAATTATTCTTACTCAAAATGAAACTAGTATGCAATGATGATTTGAAATGAAAGACTAACCTGTTGTTCTGCTACACTGTTGTTGAAACCTCCCGCATCAGGCACTGTAGTTAAATGATCTAAACATTAAAAACAGATTTCGAAATTCTTCAACTCTGACTCTACTACTACTACTACAACGTATCCTATTGAATTGAATTCACTAAAACCAAAATTATGAAGGAACATTGAACAGAATGATAGTGTAAATAAAATGAATCGAGATCTTATGAAGTTGAAATAGTTTGAATAATAATTGAGTAATTGGAATCTAGAATGGATGTGTTTACCTTCGTTTTGATCGGTGTCGGTGAATTCATGCTGAAGAGCACGATCAATGATATCAGCGAAGGAACCTTGTCGAGTTGTGGAGATGGAGACGTTGGAGTCAGTGGAGTTAGCGAGTTGGAATTGGAACGGATCGGAGTGAATAGGTCGAACGGCGAGAGAGGAATGAGGTAGGAGAATAAGGAGAAAAACTGGAAATAGCATTAAGATGGAGTGTGAGGGTGATTTTGGTGTTGACATTGGTACGCCGGCGGAGGTTTGGGGTTAGGAGGAGTGAGTGTTCGCCGGCGAGTGGGGGACGGTGAGGAGTTGAAGTAATGAATGAGAGGGGTCAAGTTGAAGTCGTTGGTGATAAATTACTATCATTGTTTGTTGTTGTAT
This sequence comes from Trifolium pratense, assembly GCF_020283565.1. Classification (NCBI taxonomy): domain Eukaryota; kingdom Viridiplantae; phylum Streptophyta; class Magnoliopsida; order Fabales; family Fabaceae; genus Trifolium; species Trifolium pratense. Next base: position 39,739,506 of record NC_060059.1, on the reverse strand, counting down.
TGTAATTGATACGACTTCTTGTCGTTTTGACGACTGTGCCCTTCTTTTTTGTCCCTATTATTTATTCGCTGGAATTTATTCAACTCTACCCACGGTTGCTACTTGCTTGGATTTGCCAAATCAAGTAAGTGGAGTAAGTCACGTTCAAAAAAAAAAAAGCAAAAGAAAAAGAATTTCACCGTCTACACTATTCATATAAATTACTTTAACCATTTTTTTTATTAATGTATAAAAATAAATATTAGCATATGAGATCTTGTTAAATTTATCATCAAAATATTAATTTTTCATAATTTTTAATAATACACAACTAAAAATATTAATGATCAAAATTGTGCATCAGCAAATGTGCAGGAATAAAATGTGATAATTATTTTGGGAGGAAGGAATACTAATTACAACAGACCCTATGGTTTGATTCTAATTTTACAACAATATGCACACAAAATTTTATTTCTCAATGAATATGGTGATCGGAGATATATTTGTTTTCCAAAATTTTGTCAAAAAATAAAAGTAAAATAAGTGTCCAAATTCAAACTCTATAACTCATACATATATCTATATTATATATATAAAGATGATACAAATATTTTTGGTGTTTTCATAATACCAACAATATCCTTGAAATTTTTTTTAGCAGTAAAAATTTTTATTAACAAATTCACCATAACATAAGACATTTTTTTTAGTGACAAAATTTTTTTATTAACAAACTCACATAACATATCACATATATTTTTTTGACATAAATTTGCATAATAGACACAGACAGACGCAAAATGCGCCCTATCTGGCCGCTAGTAATAGTATAATATTTCTACCAACTGAGTTAAACTCACGGTCACAGAACTATACTAAAGGCTCGTTTGGATTAACTTACTTTTGAGTTTATGTGAAACAACTTATACAAATAAATAAGCTTTTATGCTGACCAAAAAAAAAAAAAAAAAAAAAAAAGCTTTTATGTATTATTATAAATTTTTCAAGTTAGTATATAAGAAAATGACTTATAAAGATACAATTTTTTGTTAGTAAGAAATTATGAATTAACATAAAATTTTATTTATTTACATAAGCTATTTGCATAAGCTCAAAAATAAGTCAAATCCAAAAGGTAATTGAATCTATGCATAATATTTTTCACTAATCAATACCATAGTTATTAAACTAAAAAATAAATGTTTGCTGAATTTATGTTTAATAAAGGATAATCATTTAATTTAGGCAAATGCACTTATGTGTCCTAACACTTATTAATGAACTAAATATAGAAAAATCAATCTTAAAAATTATGCATTCAATTTTTAAAAAGTTTAAAATCAGTTTCTTTACTAGGAAAATTATTCATGAGAGTGTAAGACCCCCTTCATAAGTTCATAACAATTACTAGTAGCTGTCAGTTACTTTACTAGGAAAATTCATTACCATTCTAAAATATCAAAGTCCAGAAATGTTATTGTTATACATGGTCATTCCAGCAAACCAGCATATTGCTTATTTTCTGTGATGTAGACCTTTTACCATATCAATTAATCTTCCACTTCAGTTTGCCACTTGCCATATTCAAGTGGGTACGTATAGAATGATTTACAATGAGCCCATGTATCTAAAGTTTCACATGCAAATACAACTCATTTATGCATTATATATATACTCGCATTTACAGACACATCAGTTACACTTACAGTTCATACATGTAAAACACATTTTCATCTCTTGTTTTTTACCAAACACTACATTGATGTTTCCATTGATATGTGCAAACAGAAACTCTTACAACGTCACTAAATCACACAAAAACCTCAGCAATTTGTGGATCACTGCTAAGCATCCTTTGAACCTCCACTCGTTTCTATCAAGCATTTCTTCTCGAGATTGACTATTGAATCTGCAATGACTCTAGCACTGGACTTCATGTATCCACCTGAATCATGGAATGAAAAATTAAGAAAACCTGATAAACATCTCAAATAGGCTGAGAAAATAATTGAAAAAAAAGTTTGCTAAAAAGCTTTATTGCACGGACGGAATGGTTAAGAATCCATCTCCATTCAGGCATATTAACATTAAATTAGCAATTAGCATAGAACATGGAAAATAAAAATGAAAAGGTCAGAACAAATTGTTACGCAAGATTCCGTTTAACCCAAATGTTAAAATTACCAAAAGTGTTCGATTATGTCTTGTAACTGATAACTGATTAGTCACATTTGATCCTTTATTTGGTCTCATCTAATTACCATGGATTTTCCATACTGGTTCTTTTATTTTCCAGGATGTAAATGGGGCCTTTGTTATGTAATTTCCCTGTGCACACATGCTGACCCACATGGCACATATGATAAGGTGAGAGAAAAATGCAAACCTGAAGTGAGCATGACAATAGGAATGTTCTTCTCACGAGCAAACCGAAAAACTTTTTCATCTCTAAGAGCAATTCCATCAGGACTAATCTGCATTCACACAATAGCACAAGCAATACTTATGATGTGTGGAAAAGAAATTAAAAAAGCAGTAACACATACTAAGGACCTACTTTTTTATTCCAGAAACTATAGATCAAGAACAAATGACCAGCCAATTTGATTTAATACAAGGTTACATTTGATTGCAATAAATTAAATCCAAGAATAACATTACCTTCAACCTTCCTAAAGGGTCGCCTTCTAGGATGTCAGTTCCAGCATTATAAACTAACAACTCAGGTTCAAGCCTTCGCCCGGCAACCTTGAATCACATTGGTATGAATAACAAAAATAAGCAAAAGGACTTGAATGTTATTTTTAACATAACTTCTTCAACTGATAAACAATTCTACAATATATTTAATGGCTATGTCTGAGAGTTAGGAGCAGTAGGGGAGGGGAGAAATCAAAGGGAAAACAACGGAAATGTGAAGAGGAGGAAAGGATAGAGACTGTGTGATTAAATGAGAAAGTGCACGTTGAATCAAATGATCACCAAATATAGTTGAATAATTAGATGGGAGGACAGAGCAAAACAAACATATTGTATATACAAAAATACACATAACCCTAGTAATGTAGTGGGTGCTCAAGCAATAATATTAGAGAATAGCAAAGTTATATTGTAAGTTGTAACATACCTCAAGTGCTTCATCTAATTTCAGCAGGTACTCTTCTGTACGAGTCCCACTCTGAAAGTTGTGAACAACGAGAGAAAGAAATGTTACAGAAGAAAATCAGAAAAGTACCATTCAGGTTTTAACTGCTACAATGAATATACCATACCTTCACTTCAACTTTCTGATTTATGTAATTTCTTGCCTCATAATCCTATTATAGAACACAGAAAGGAATAGTAAGATATGTCGGTCTTAAGATAATAAATAGAAGATGGCCAAGCCAGAATACACACACATTTAAAATTAAAAGCAAATTATGATTTACTGTTGTTACTGGAACACTTTTTCCTACAATGTGCAAAAACACTTGTCACTGATAGCTAATGTCTACGAAGGGAGGGTTCTCCAATCTCTTAAATACTTATCAGTATGTTACCCCAGATAAATCAATAAACAATACTTGGATCTAAATGTTCTTTCTGAAATTTTAGTTTTCTAACACTAGCATTTTTATATCCATAAACTAATCCACCTGATAGAAAAGGGACATTGTTGTTGTTTGTTAAAAGCACGGCACCTAAAGTATGAGGCTCCCACCACTGTGGAGAGTCTAGAGAGGGTCAAATCTATATGCAAAGTTAGCCTCATGAGTGGAGATAAAGTTTCTAGAACCAGATTCATGGCCTCTATCACACAAGAAAGCAATGTCCCAGCTGTACTAAGGCTCACACTCATTCCACCAGTGGAATTGGAGAAAGAAAGAAAAAAAAACATTACAATATATTTGTCATCCAATGATCACAATGGGATTCACAAGGAGACAGATTCATCCTTCACACCAAGACAGAGGATACAATGATCTGGATCGATTATAGAACCGCAGGACACAGGCAGCATGTCAGATTTCAGCCAGAAATGTCAAATAGACTAGGCAAATGTGAAGAAAGAAAAATGGAGAAAAGAGGTATAAATATATAGGAGTAGGAGCAGAGAGTTTTACCAAAGGATATATACCAGGGTTATACATATCCAGAATGTAGACTCGGTCTGCCATTACAAAGGTCGTATCAGTGAAAAAAATCCTAAGTGATATGAAGGCAAATACAAGCAGGAGAAATTATTTTGGCCATACTATCATCGGCGAAGTCCATTTCATGACCATTTCCTTGATGTGCATCAAGATCAATAATCATCACCCTGAAGATTTTGCAGACAATTTTTGCACAAGTGTTAATAAAATAAGCTAACCTGAAATTTTAATTTAAAAGACTAAATGTGATAGTACCTCGATATATTCAACTGAACAAAAGCGAACTGGATGCATAGAGAAATATCTGCATAAGCACAAAATCCACCGCCATTTTCTGCAGAACAATGATGAAAACCTCCTCCCACATTAATGGCCCACCCTCTCTCCTTTGCCAGTTTTGCAGCCAATATAGTTCCTCCAACCTACCATTAGTATAGGAGTAAGATTAGATTCTCAATTTCTCAGAGACTTTAATTTAAACAGGCTTCAAGAAAGAAAAAAAGTTGTGTTACCTGTTTCCTAAATGGGAAAAGAACTTTATGTTGCACAAGACAATTGGGAAATAATGCCACAGGAGGGACCTATATTTAATTACTTTATGTCAGTAAATAACCTTCAATATGTCAACTGAATAAAGCCCCAGCAAATGCCATTCTGTTATCAGAAAAACAATGAAAACAAATAAACCAAAGAATTCAAGCAACACCATAGAAGTTTCTTTCAACTCTACACCGGAATCATAAATTTTTATAACAGAAAGGAACAATAATGTGTTTAGACCACAAAAAAAAGTAACTAACTGCTTCAGGCATACATGTGAGTGGAAAGTACCTCGATTATCTTGGCAACATTCGAACTTTCCTTCAGACTATTCAAGTATGATTCTGAGTGTACCTTAAGGAAAGAAATAAAATGGATTTAGCACTAGACACTGTTTTAAATGCACACAGATTTTTATTTCCTAAGCATAAATGGTAAGCAAAACAATCAAACAAGTAACTTCAGCAACCAGAATCTCAGAATATACGCCATCAAAATCAAGGATAACTTTGTTCTTCAGAATGATCAGTAGTAAAAAAAAAGCAAATCTTTCATATAAAATGATTTAACATGGTAAATATGATAAATGACAAAGATTACCTAGGGCATTAGTTAAATAGGAAAGTATTGAAAAGTAAAACTATTTAAGTTGTTTGGATAAACAACTTAATCAAGGCACTTATACCATAAACGCTTACCATATAAGTACTTATACATAAACTATTTCTATAACAAAAGATAAATTAAAGTCAGAACTGTTTCCATATAACTTATAAACTATTTTCATAAGCTATCCTAAATGTCCCTGACTTTGTACGTCGCTCTCAAATAAGTCCATAAAATTATGAATATTTCAAAAAGATCCCTGACTCGGTCCACTAAATCGTCGAGTTGATCCCTATATTTAACCACTTACTATCAATTAAGTCCATATATTTTAACAACCTATTATCATCAAATTGATCCCTAAAGTTATCCATTTACTATCAATTGTAGTCTCTAACATGCTTTTAAAAGTACTAATAAGAATAGATAGTGATTATTACCACAAGAAGGTCATCTTTAGAAGCTTCTAGAGGCTCAACAATACGATTTTTATCCAGAACACCAAAAGAAACAAGGAAATTACAAATTCTTCCCCATTTAGACGAATCAAATGGATGCCTAAAACATATAAAGAATCAATTAAACAATTCCAAAAGCGATTATTGACAAGAATTCTAAAGTGCAGAAAATAGAATCAGTTATTATTACAGTTTCTCTATGCCGAGAAAGGAAATGTCGTAAGAGGTGGAGTAGATAAGCGGAAGCTTGGAGAGTGGGACGTCGAAGTAGAGTTTGGTGGAGAGAATTCGGTTGCGCATAAGATTGTTGTCAGCAGCGGAACAAGAAGGAGACGAAGACATCGGTGTTGCTCTTTGCTTCAGAACGGAAGATATTTTGGCGGTGGTGAAATCAAATAATGGCCGAACCGAACCACCGATACACCGATTTGACTCGGTGATTATTTTCAGGCACAAGTAAAATCTATATACTCGACCTTGATGAAGAAAAGTTAGTAGGATTAATGTTTAAAAACCGGGTCGAACCGACCAACCGGATATGGTGTGGTGATTCTCATTTTTATAAGTTAGAGTGATTCTCATTTATCTTACAAGTTTACTTTTATAGAGATGTTGGTCCAAATACAAATTGTGTGTGGTGTGTGGATAGGGTGGAGAGCGATTTACATGTTTTTGGGGAATGCCCTTTTATTATCACATTCTGGTATAAGATTTTTAATTGGTTCTGTTTGACCTTCGTGGTGTCTTGTGATCCATTTGCGTTGTTACAATCATTTTGTTTTGGCAATGTAAATGGAAAACGACTCAAGGGGGTTTCTTTTAGTGTGACATAAGGTTGTGCGGTCCATTTGGATAGCCAATCTTTTTATCTAAAGTGGTGGAAATTGACGAAGTTTTTGAAGGAATTGAGATGATTTCTTGGGAATGGTTAAGGGCAAGAAAGAATGGAGGAGTTTATAGTTTTTATGAATAGAAAACTTGTCAAATAGATTATATCCTCATATAGGATTTGATTTCTTTTATCATATGATTGTCGATTAATGCTACTTTTGATGTTTGAGTCAAGTATCTCTTATTCTTAATCCGACTTGTAGATATAGTATCATTTGTACTTTTATTAAATCTATATAATTTTGTTGTTAAAAAAAAAAATTTATATAGATATTAAACTCAAGGACATCTGATATTAGATGATGGTATCAAATCTCCAAAATTCATTGAGTCAAAACACCTCAAATTTGTTGGTTTGTTTTGTAGGTCTTTAGTAATATCAACAATAATATTTGAGCTTTATTGCATCAAGTCATGAAAATTTATATTAAATGATATGATACCAAGATTAGTTTATCTTACTTAGCATCTTAGTTTGTTTCTTTTTAGAATATTCTTTTGAGTCATGGAATTTTTTTTGTTACTAAGTACAAAGTTGAATCTTTGACCACTGATTAAGGGGTTCAAAATTCTAATCACGTGAATCAATTTATTGTTGGTCCAAGTTACCTTATTTTACCGGTATTTATTTTGCAAATGTGTCATTTATCATGTATGTCTAAATTTATTTATACGTTAGTTTAAATATGATTTTACTCCTGCAAATATAAATCTTTTTGATTTTACTCCTTGCAAATTTTTTTATTTTTTATTTATAGCTTTCAATTTCTAAGAAAATAAAAAGGCCTTCGTAGTTTTTTTATTTCAAAAAAATGTTGAGATGTCCAATTTTTACTGATGTGGCACTAGTTGGTTGTGTGTAATGATGATGCTGACTGGACACTTTTTTTATTAACATTATAAATAAAAATAAAAAATCACTAAATTCATCAAAACTACCATAAACTCATCAACAAAATCAAATTCTTCAACAAATTAAAAATCCAGAAGATGAACAATGTACACTAAAGAGCCTCAAACGATAGTCAACCTCCACCCAACTCCGACATCGTGCCTCATCACCCACCACAACTCACCTCACGATTTAAACTCGAACCCTTCTATGTCCCTCGCCTTAAATTTGCGTTCTCTCATATCCCTTCTCTTTGTAAACTCAAATTACACGATCAAGATTGTTACACAAACACAAATTGACCAAATCAATTCAAAATCCATTTGAGAGACTATTTTAAAACTTGTATAATTTTGCGAAGATATAAATCAAAAAATTTATTTTACAGAGACCTTATGCATTATATTTTATATTCACAGGTGTTCGTAACAGAACTCAAGTTTTATCGATAGAGATAAAAGAGAGATAGAGAACTCACATTGATGGATCCGTGGAAGGATGCTCCGAGCTGGAGGTTTGAATCCGAGCATCAGGGACGACCGGCAACACCGAAAGGGGGGTACCTGCAGATAACGCTCCGACGCCCAAGTCAGTATAAGCTTGAGGTGGAGGTCGAGGTTAGAGCCATGCATACCTTGTGGGGTTTGTGAAGGTCGTATATATGGGCCAATGGATGTGGCATTGGGCCAGTGGATTTGACATTGGACTTGGTTCAGCCCAAAAGTCTTGTCCAGAACAGGAGCCCCCCAGTCGATTGCTTATGGTGACATGAGGAGTCGACTTATAAGCGTAATCGTTTTAGTGTTCGCTTACATTTTATCTTTTCATCGATGTTTATTCAGACTTAGATTTTATGTGTGCGATGTTTTAATTTCCTCTGAATGTTGAATCGAACGTTTTGCATGCTCGACACTTTTAGGTTCATGCTTCGATTATCTTTTCGTTGTGACGACCTGTATGCTTGATGCTTTTTGTTTGTGCTCGACCAAGCTTGAGGTTTTTAACTTAGTGAAGTTTAAACGTTCTATACGCTGGATTAATATCTTTGCGCTAGTGCACCGTTTAAATTATTGGTCATCGTTTGACAGCTGGTGTCGTAGATGCCTAGCTTATAAGGTGTGGGGAACCGTTCTAAGTGTTTGGAGATGTTATCCAAACTAGTAACGAGGAGAGGGGCTGTTGTTAAGCTTTCCTCCTCGGGGTGTGAACATCCCATCGCGAGCTGGGGTTCTACCGAGCGTGTACTAAGACGATGGTGTTCCGTGGTCTAGAACTATCCTCGCCAACATCATCGAGCTCCAAATGTCTCAACTTTGTTTTATATTTTAAGATTCATGCCCGTACCTAAGCACTCCTCCGTTGTATAGGCGTGCTTCTCATGGGCGAAGACACAACCTTCGTTGAGGGATGGCTTTGAGCTTCCCTCAACTATAATATTGCTTGAACTTTTTAGCGTCCAAAGTTTAAGGGATTTTTTCCAGATAGAGATTGTTTCGAGGTGGTATGCTACATTTTCAGTTTTTGACCGGACTTTGTATAGTCCCTCCCGAATTAGGAGCTAGTTTGCCTTGAGCAGGGTCTTTCTGATTTTTGTCTTAGTACAAGATTGCCTACCTCAAACTCTTTCTTGATTACCCTTTTGTCATGTCGGGCATCAATTTTTTGTTTATGAAAAAGCGTAAACCATATCCGATGTGGGATGAAGGTTTTATCTATTTTAGTCATGTTCGGTGGTGGAACTTGTCGTAATAAGTTCTGTTTGACGAAGAGGCGTAAACCGTATCCGATGCGGGATGAAGGTTTTACCTATGTATTTGTTGACAGACATCCTCTCAACCAAGCGTATGAGCTCAGAGGGAGAATTTGTTTGCCGAATTCACGTCAATTGTGGAATTGTTTTGATTTGTCGATATAAGTCGTAATTGACTTGAGTAATAATGACTATGTTGGATAGTTGGTACAACCATTGAGCACATAGCTTCTCAGTCTTTACATGGAGGTCTTGAGGAGTGATTGTATTCACGACCCCCTTCACCGAGAATAAAAATAAAAACTTGAAGTAGAAGTTATTATTATAAAGTGGTGTTGATTTGGCATGTGAACGAGTTATGATGCTGCGACCTTTACTCTTAAATTATTATATCAACTTTTCATGGATACTGATATAGTGTATATAATAATATGGCACATATAGATTGAGGGGTCCAGCTTGATGCACTTGTCTATACCCCTGCAAAATATCTGGAATTTGTTTTTAGCTTTGCAAGCAAAATAACCAAGGTTATAACTAAGCTGCTTTGCTTCTTTGCATGATAAAGTCCACATATAAGCTTCATGTAACATACATCTAGTGTGCTTTGAAAAAGTGTGAATAGCCGACGATGAGCGGAACCAACAGATTGTCTGAGATGGTGCGACGCTGAGTCCCCTTGGCATTTTTTTCAAAGCCATCCATCCTCCCCTATTTGTGAATTTGCTAATAATTATCACATAAAATGCTTCCAATTGCCAAGTAGCATTGTTTTCCCGTCATTGACCATGCCATAAGAACAAGGTTTAAGTGAACTTAATGAACAATTGTATTGTAAGTTGTCCCTTATAACTGTTGAATTGTCCTTCTTTATGGTCACGAATGAGAGATATAAATACTCCATCTATCAGAAATGGCCGTGTGATGGCTTATAGTTATAGCTATCTCACAATAAAAATCATGTAACTGATATATAGCCTACAACATAATATTGGCTAATCAATACAAGGAGTATATGCCAATTATTATGTAACTGTGAGACATAATTCAGTCATTGATTTTACTAAGCAATTGAATTGTAACCAATGAATTTTAATATTGGTTGGTTAATCAATATGTAACCGTTTTGTGGCATAATTGAAATTACTGCGATTAGCATTAATTGCGGAAGACCAAAGAACCTGAATCGACGATAATGCTGGAGACATTTGGTCGGTACGATAGAGTACTTTTCAACAGCGTGTGTCAAATCCAACGATGAGTAGAACCGACGCTGTCACGCAGATATCATACAATAGGAGAGCCGACGATAATGTCGATGGCGCTTGGCCGGGGAACTTGTTCGAAATTTTGAGGAGTGAATTTTTATAGCATTTTGTTAATTTTTCTTTAACTCCATCAATTTGTTTGGAACAAATTTTCTCTTAGAAGTTGCAACAAAGTATACTCTGCGTGTGTGTTTGGAACACAACAAGAGCCACAGTAGCAACTCGTGTTTTGTTAACTCTCCAATTTGTTGCTTTAGATTTGCATGGTGCTTGATGACCAAATTGGTTATGACGTGTTGCCTCTAAGATTTAGCAATTGGCACCTTAGCTTTGTATACGTGCCATGCTTTTTCATTGACATTTATCAACAAATGTTAATTTGTCATGATAGAGTGCAATGTTACAATTAAATATATGCAACCATAAGACATAATGGAAAAGTTTGACCTGTTTGCAGGTGCTAGCATGAAACCCCCTTTGATGAATATCAATCAGATCGGCGTGAGTGTGAGATTGGATTCGAAAACGAAATAATTATCGTCCCCACAGTCGGCGCCACTGTTCGTAACAGAACTCAAGTTTTATCGATAGAGATAAAAGAGAGATAGAGAACTCACATTGATGGATCCGTGGAAGGATGCTCCGAGCTGGAGGTTTGAACCCGAGCATCAGGGACGACCGGCAACACCGAAAGGGGGGTACCTGCAGATAACGCTCCGACGCCCAAGTCAGTATAAGCTTGAGGTGGAGGTCGAGGTTAGAGCCATGCATACCTTGTGAGGTTTGTGAAGGTCGTATATATAGGCCAATGGATGTGGCATTGGGCCAGTGGATTTGACATTGGGCTTGGTTCAGCCCAAAAGTCTTGTCCAGAACAGGTATCAAAAGTTTTTTTTTTTTGACGCAATCAAAATTATATTTAAACCTTATGCATTTTATTTTATATATGTATATATTTAAACTTACGTTTTATTATGTTAATGGTGTTTATTTCATCCGAGGTTGAATTCGAATCCTCCAACTTTATTTATTTATTCCAACGTGGGATTATGGTGTGGCATAAGCTGCGTATAGAAAAGAAATTGGATATGGTCAAATGGAACACCATCTTGTCCCTAGTAGCTTATTGAATCAAAATTAAGATAGTGTGCTTAATTAGGCCATTGATGAGTTTGTCGTCGTCAGCGATGACCAAATTGTGGCTTCAAATCACCCTAAAACTTGAAGATTATGTATGCTAAAAAGTATCCTCACATTTGTTAAATATATTAAAAACTGAAATTCAAAATAAAGTTAATGTTAGAAAGATACTCCTTCATCCCAAATTTTTAGTTTTTTAGCTTTTTAGTTTTGTTCTAAAACTTTAGTTATTTTAATAAATCAATGCACATTTAGTGATACTTTACTATTTGTATCCTTAATAAAGTTAAAACATTAATGAAATATATTTTCTCTTTCTTAATAAAGTAAGGATAAAAATGACTTTACTAATTATTTCTTAATTTCTGTGCAAAAATGACTTTTTCCTTTTTTTGCTGTTTTTTTTCCATTTTTCCTGCTTCTGGGCCAAATAACTTCACTTTCCAGATATTTGCTTACTTTTGGGCTTCAATTACTATTAAAACTACCCTAAATTACTACTAAAACCTCATATAATTGACTGTCATCAGACCATTATTTATCACTGAAACATAAAAAATTGAATTAATAAATTTACAAGAAAAAACACAAAAATTCCACTTATATTTTAACAATATTATATAATAATTTTTTAAATATTTAATTCTAAATAAATTTTCTTCTATAATATAATGACAAACTTAAATATCGAATTAAAGTTAATGATCCGTGCAAATGCACGGATCTTTAAACTAGTTGACTCATGAAAATTATAAACAAAATTATTAGTGGCCTTATGTTAAAGTTCATATTTAAGTTAAATATTCACATTATTTTTGTATTATGTTATAAATAAATATTTTTATTAAAAATACATAATAAATTAATAGTGTTTTTTTTTTTTACTTAAAAATTAATAGTGTTGTATTGTTTTAAATTAATTTACATATATTATTATATTATTATAGTAATTATATAATATAATAATATAAATAAAATAAATAAATATATATAATGCGGCTATGGAACGAGGTAGGTACAAAGGTTACAAAAGTACCCGCATTCATACCCATTCATTTTTGCGGGTAATTACTCATACCCGTGCCCATACAAAAAATACGAATTTTTACCCTACTAATTATGGATAATTTTTGGAGTTACCATGCGGGGCATGAGTCAATTTGCCATCCATAATGGGGTGAGGTGAGAGAGCGTTGGTGACAAACAGGACTGGAGCACTGCTGTCGTCTTTTCATCAGGTGTGTCTTTTCAACTCCACCATTCTCACATAATATACCGTCAAACAACTACTCAAATCAATAAAAGAAACAAGGAACCCCAATCACAATCTATAAATGAAGTAGTAATCCTAAAACTGCAAAAAAACAAAACAATGCTGATGCACATTCATAACCGTTATTCTTATCAACATCATCACCAATTTCGCTCCTAAACCTCTCACCATGCCCACAGATTCCTCTGTAAGTTTATAATAATAATAATAATAACTGTGTTATTATGTCTTGATTTGAAGGATTAATTATATAATATATGATGCATGTTTAATTGTTTGTTGACTTTATTGAACAGGATGATGCATCTAGAAGAGGAATAGGGGAGTGTATTTATGAGGTGTTGATGCCACTCATATCTGTTGTTGAGGTTTTTGTCTTTGCTGTCACAGGTTGTTTCAACACTTATCTTTCACTCCCAAACAACAAATCTGCTTATACTGCTAAGGACTTTACTCTTCTTGCTCAAGAAACCAGATGTAACTCAATTCCCCTTTCTTTCCATTTCAATTTCCTTCCACTTAGGCTAGGTCATGTTTCAAATCGCGGTGAGTTTGTCAAAATTACAGTGGCACATACATACTGTGATTCTGGCAAACTCACTGTCAATTTAAACATGCATTGAATAAAAAGAATTCACTTTCCTTTTTTACTTTTATACTCTTAGTAGAATTTCTTTTAACTTTATTATATGTTTGACTAAAATTGACATTGCAAATTTAATCATGGGGTGAATGAAACTTAGTGTTAATGGATCACATTTACCACAACTCTTAAGTAGGAACTATGGAATAAAGATTGGATGATTCATATTTTAAGCTTGATGGATAAATCATATTTAAAAATCAACTTGGTCCCCTCAGATTAGTTGGTTCTTGGGTCTGATGCCAAATTTTAAAAAAATAAATAAAAAATCAACTTGATATATGAGTTGTTCAAGCCAGCTTATTTTATAATCATAATGGTATGCCCAGGTTAAGGTCATAAAATAATATGTACCAATGATAATAAATTCTCTTTCATGAGAGAAACAGCTATATAACTGAATTATACATCTAACCAAGCTGAACTACAAAGCTGAGTTTGATTATTACTATAGTATTAATTATTGTTAAAAGTTTAAAACTTTATGCAAGTGGGGTTTCAAGCCAGCTTTGATATGGTCCTAAGGTCTATTAAATTATTCCAACTATTCAACTTTCTTGTAAAGTTCTCAACCTGATACATTAAACTATGTTTTTACCTTTTTCCCTCTTAATAATGCAGTTACTGTTAATGAAGTGGAGGCATTGCATGAACTGTTTAAGAAGATAAGTAGCTCCTTAATTGATGATGGCTTGATTCACAAGGTAATATCAATAATTCAATATGTCAAGTAATTTGGCATACTTGGTTTCAATGATTGAATGCAAGTTTTTCACATTGAAGGTTTCACTTTTTCAGTGATGCAGTGATTGTATTTATTTTTTCTATTTTAGGCGGAGCTTCAATTGGCACTATTTCAAACCCCAAATAGTGAAAATCTTTTTCTGGATCGAGTAAGTAGTTCCTACATTTTTTAGCCATAGTATGTTTCTGTTGGGTTTCAAGTGTTCGTGGTTAAGTCCTACGTACATCGACTCTGAATGTGAAGAATGCTAGATTTATAAGAGAGATGACCCATTAATCAAATGCCTTAAGGTTTTGGGTGGAGATGTGCCGTCTTCCTCTCTTGTGGTCCTGGAGCATTTGACCTGATGTTTCTCCTATGCTACCCTGGACTCCCCCAACAAGTCTTCATATAAATTAATACTATATTTACACTGTTAGTAAATAAATAAGACTATCACGATTCTTCCAATGATGCCATGAATGTACTAATTGTTAAACTTCATGTTTCTTTAGGTTTTTGATCTTTTTGATGAAAAGAGAAACGGTGTTATAGAGTTTGACGAATTCGTCCATGCACTCAGTATTTTCCATCCTGATGCACCTATGGATGAAAAAATAGATTGTATGTTCAAACTTCAAATTGAAGATAATCTTTTGGTTTCATACAAAGAAACTTAATATTGTTCGCACCTAATGATGATAATTTTGCAGTTGCATTTAAGCTCTATGACCTACGACAAACCGGGTTTATTGAGCCAGAGGAAGTGAGTATACTAGTTCATTTAAGTCACATCACATTTGGTATTATAAGTTTATTTATTAGTAAGTGTTTGGTTTACTTGGTTTAAGGTCAAGCAAATGGTTATAGCGATTTTGATGGAATCTGAAATGAATCTTTCTGATGATCTTCTTGAAGCTATTGTTAACAAGGTCATGTTCTAATGAAACATGAAAATTTAGCTTCAATTAGGCAAATTGATTACTGACTGAGTCTTCGCTTTGTCTGCAGACAATTGCTGATGTTGATCAAGACAATGATGGTAAAATCAGTAAAGAAGATTGGAAAGCTTTTGCTAGTAAAAATCCGTCGCTATTGAAGAACATGACACTTCCTTATTTGAAGTATGCAAAAACTCCTTTCTTTCGGTCCGACTTTTCAAAAGTGAACAATTCACATAAAAGTTTTGTTTCAATATACAACTTAATGGATTGTTTATTCTTATATTCCTCTAAAGTATTTTAAATTATAATAGTTAATTGTGTCAATTTGTCATTTTTTAGGGATATCACCACTGTGTTTCCTAGTTTTATTTTCAAATCAGAGGCTGAAATTTGAGAAGAAAATGTGTTACTTTTGGTATCAAGATTAAATGCTGTCTATTCGAGGCAAATAATTGGATTGGTCATTGCTGTAAATGGTAACAACAAAGATAATTTGTGGACACACAATCATGGTCGGCGCGCAACACTGCATAGTTCCTGCAACCATACTCTAAAGCCATCACCAAGTTTTTATGTTTTGTATGCTTAAAGAGCATTTTCTGAACGAACAGAAACATACAATTCTCAGAACTGATTACCTGTATGTTCACATATCCAATGTTTGTCTGCATTTGGTTCTATTGTACATAAAGAGTGACTGTAGTGACATCTTCTAGTGAAACATCATGAGTTATTCAAACTGTCTTGCAAGTGAGGCCTTCAGGATGACCAAGTGTTTTTAATTTTAGTATACTAAATTTAAGTTAAAAGTATGTTTTGTTTTTTATTTTGATTTCACTATAATTAAAATGTGGGATAATTATTCATCACTTCAAAGATAAATGTAATTTAGACGAGTTTTATTCATGTTAAAGAGAGAGAAGGATTATTCCTCTAAAGTTACAGAACTTTAGATAGTAGGGGACTTTGCAATAGAAGGATTTATCATTACTATATATACTTACTTCTCCAATCCCAAAACCATAATATCATGACCCCAATTCCCAACTATGGTGTATGACCGGAGAACATCGGAACAACACACTAATGTGCAGAGTTGCTCACATCCAAACCAATCTAAATAAAAATCACAAATCAATCCAAAAAAATTGAAAACCGCAAAAAACCGAATATTTTTAGTGTGTTTGGATGTCCTTTTGTGAAAACTGCCGGATCGAATCAGATTTCGGATTGATTTTTCAAAATCGACCCAAACCTAACCAAACCACATACATATATTTTAATACTATTTATCTTTTTATTAGTATGAATATATATTGTATTAACCTATTTTTTTCTTTCTTTATTTTGAATTTTGTTAATACTATTTATTAGTTTAATTAAATCTACTTTTTAATTTATATTATGTTTCAAATATAATTAATAATTAATATTCCAAAATATTAATTTTTAATATATTATATGTTACATTTTAGATCATGTTTATTTTGTCAAAAAAGTACAACTTTTATGTTAATTAATAAGTTTTTATCGACAAAAATCATAACATTGTAATACATTTTATTGGTTACAAAACATAACATTAGTGTGATTCGAGAAGCATAAGCATCCATGGCAGACAAACCAAGCCGATCGTTAGTGTTATACGGTGACGGCTTAGCTCGTTTCATCGATTCATCATCTTCGCACCACCTTCACTCTCTCGCTTCCCTTTCTTCCTGCGCTCTCTTATCTCTCTCCAATTCTCCTCCCTCAGGTGAACAACCCCTTCTCTTCTCTTCCATAATCACTTTTTATTAATCAATTCATAATTCTATTCTCAAATTTACTTGATTCTATGTAGTTTTCAGAAAGCGAGGATGATAGAATTATTAGAGAATTCGCATTGCTTCTTGATGCATCATCCCAAACTCATCAACAAACCTTACCTGATAGGTATTTTCTCTTAAACATTTTATTTATTCATTTTTATTTTATTTAGAAAATATTGTTTTAGTCCCTATAAAATCAAGATCAATCATTATTAGCTAGCCTTCTAAATATTTGCTTGCATGTTCAATCCTATGAAATACAAATAACTTATTTTTAGGTCCCATTTGGATTGCTTACTTTTGAGCTTATGCCAAACACCTTACACAAATAAATAAGTTTTTCAAGGTAGTTTATGAGAAAACAACTTGTAAAGATACAATTTTTGTCGGTAAAAACTTATGAATTAACATAAAAGTTTATTTATTTGCATAAGCTATTTTCATAAGCTCGAAAATAATCCAAATCCAAACGGGCCCTTAGTCTATCAAATATGAAAAGCATGCTATTTAAAAAAAGTTGGGATCAAGTTACTCAGAATTACTCCTTTTAATAACTCGATATAAACATTGAATTTCACTAACCAACCATCAAATTGAAGATTCTTATTGAGTTCATCAACTCCATAGAATTTCAAAGCTGTTTTGTACTTCATCAAATGACTTCTATTGAACATATAAACAAATGTCGACTATAAGATTACATAACTACAGTATAAAGTTTTGCTTGTTTAGTCATTAATTTAATATGACGATAATCAATGGTTGGATTGGTAAAATTCAACATTTATGGTGAATGATTAAGTGGAGTTACTCTTGAAGTAACTTGATCCCTCCTCATTGAAAATTGAATAAACATTTTATACGGGTTAAAGTCTAATCATGATGATGATGATGTTGTAGGGATTAAAAAGTAAAAACATTGTTTTTTCGATTATAATTTTTGTTATTTTGTAAGATAACTGTGTCACATAAAACTTTTGCATTTTCTTGTCTGAATTAGGTTTATGGGAATGAAAGCTGCTATATTCACCAACCATTCAGGGTTGAAATCTTTTAGTACCAAACTTGGCTTCAGTGTTATTCAGTTGGATCAGTTGGTGAAACAACAAACTTCTGAATCACAACATAGTGATGTTGTGGCTGTTGAGCTTCTCAAGTTGCTTGGCTTTCAAGAAGGGAAGGTTCAAGACAATAACCAATTTGATCTTGTTTTCCTTCACGTTGGAGCTGGCGAAAAGGTCAATGGCAGTGAACAGAATGCTGATGTGGAGCTTGTGGATGCATTGGTTGGTGCATTAATGAGACAAGCACAGCCGGGATCTGACATCGGTTCTCGGCTGCACTTGTCCGTTGTCATGAGCTATGGCAAGGTCTTGGAGGATGATGAATCCAGGTTTTCAGTGTCAAAGAATGTTGATGAGAAGGACTCTTGTTTTTCAACGCTCTATCCTTTACAAAGTTATGCTATGAAAGGAGGAGCTCCTCGCAAGGATGTGAGGTAATTTTAAGGTGGCAATTTGGTGGATAGGTTATAACGGATAAAACAGAACATATGATTTCTCTTTCATGTTTGGTGAATATTAAAAGTTGAATAGTTCATGACAGATGATTAAAAAACCGAGTGGCATGTTTTGATTCCACTGTAAATGTGAAACCAATGAAAACATAAACCAATTTTAGATTAACTTCTAGTTTATGGAAGCTTTCCCATAGTTTATGGTAGCTTTCCCATTAAGATATAAGCTTATGGTTCTTCACATACCAAAATGTTAGCTTTTTAGATGTTTCATGAGAGAGCTTCTGCAAAGTTGAGATGCAGAAGCTAATTTCAATAAATTTATATGTTGTTTAAAATTATTGCAAGATTCTTTTGATGTAAGGGCAGTAGTTAATGATATCACTATCAATAATCCTTGCTTTCTTTTTGGATTGTCTTACATATTTACCTCCATACCACATAATGCAGGCACCATTCACCCATGTTAATTGCTCAATTGCAACATGCTGTGACCCGCAAGGATAATACACAGAAGTTTTCCTTCCAAGACTTCATCGAGGTTTGTTGAGATTTTACTTCAGATTTTATTCACAAGTTCGTAGTTTATTCCAAACAGTGTTTTTATTTTTTGCTTTGGTGCATGAATTATTACAAGTTACTAGGTTCTTCTCTGTTTCTTGCTCTGAATGTGTGTGATAGTACCCAATTTAAGTAGGGTAACATTGTAGAATTTAGAGGGAAGCTAGGGCTAAAAGAAAGGAAAATAATTTAATTTCTTCATAGTTCATTCATACCGATCATGATGTCATACAATGCTTATAGAAAGCCCACACAGACCCACGATAAGACAACTACACCCTAACATAATCAATATTACTCCCTAAGAGAATGTACAATAGATCATTCTAGAATTAGTTGAGTAGGATCGTATCAGTGCGTCCTTTGTCTACCTACTTTAAAATCTTTGGCTTTTTCAAATGATTGAGAGCTTGAGTGTTTCTGTCAATATGCCACATACAACTGATTCTGTAAGTGTATGCAATTCTTGTAAAGCATCATTGTTGGAGCATAAAAATACTAGCAACTCAATTACTGATGCTATCTATGAAATCATTACTTCAGTTTTAAAGATTAACAATGCCTGGAATTTCCCTAGTGGTTACTAGGCTTATTAAGTGACATTGCAATGATTCATTACTGTATAATTGCTTCACTTTATATGTGTTTCTTTTTTCTTGTGATGCAGAATGGTGGAAATCTTACAATACCCGCAGATAGGTTCTTGCACGAGATAGCCTTTAAAATGTGGAAAGCTCCAAAATATGGAGCTTGATTCCCATCCCTCCTTTTCTTTTCAACTCCTTGTAAGCCTCTTGCCATAGCAGCAGAGGTACTTGAATATGTCCAGCATGGTCCACTAATGCTGATTAACATGTTTGTTTCGTATCCTAAACTCTGTTACTCCGTGTAATAACCAAGACTTTGATGATTGGATGGTACAATACAACTATCTCATCCCGCTTTATGTTGGTAAAAAAATATATGATAGTAACACATAATTTGACTCTAATTTGAAGACCATAATATGAGTCAAAATTTTAGAGTAAATTAGCAGTTTGTTCATCAAAATTGTAAGGGTCAGTGGTCACACAACTTAGTCCTTTAAATTAAAGAAAATGATCTCCAATTGCAAGTCTATTTTATTTCAGTCATATATTTCCAACTGTTCTTGTGTTTTTACAAAGAGGGAGGCTAATAAAACACTTCCGCAAACTTTTATGGCCTAGACCAGTGATCGGAAATAATGCGCTTCACTTTTAAAAATACAGTTTTATCACTACCGATGAACGCATAATTTTCATCAAATGCATATTTAAACCATCATTCTGGTTTCGTCGTACTAAATAGCATAACTCGTCAAGAAATCAGACAACGAAAA